>NC_090945.1:28302026-28605056 GCF_040807025.1 Struthio camelus
CTGCAAGTCCTACCTTTCATCTTTCTTTTATTTCCTTTTGTCTGCCTATCTCTTTAGGCTGGCTCCTGTTCTAAATAATTGATTACACCACTGACATACATACCGAAGACATTGTAAAAAGAGACGTCGGGATCATAGGTATGTATACTAAATCAATTTTTAATCCAGCTGGAATCAAGACTCCATCACAAAATTTCAGTAGGCTGCCTTTGCTATGCCCCCAAATGAGCTATTTCATAGTTATATATTTATTGTAAAAAATTACCTTCCCACTCCCATTTCATGTCTTATAGCAACAAAAGGGAAGTCAGGGAAGTATCAAATACATTAAAACACACTTCTGCTACACGTTACTTGGCTTCAATTAGTTAAGAGCCTTACTTTAGGCTCACATCAAGGAAGACTTTGTTCTGAAGAATCCCTTTCGTTCCATCATTGCTTTTGTGTATTAAGTTTGTTACTTAACCTTTGTTTTAGCTTAAATTCAAGCCGATTCAAACAAATTCAAATCAAGACTTTCCATATCTGTCTACATATCTCCACACATATAACACCACCATTTTATACGCTTCTGCCTTGTTCCCCGTATAAAGCCCTCATACCTTACAACTCCACCTCTCCTTTACCTAAAGCATGCCTTCCTTTGAGCTACGACACATGCAAAATGTTGCTAACCAGCACCTGCTAGCACACCAAGAAACACAGATCCTCTGCACTTTGTTTCAGGAGCCAGTTAAAAAACTGGCCTTCTTCATGAATTTGAAATAGTGTTTTAGCCTGACTTTCATCTCCAGATACCCAGTTAAGCTGTGAATAAAGAACTGACAAAATCAAAGAGTCTTTCGCCAGGAAAAATACCTTGTCAATTCCTGCTGTCAGGAACAGGATTTCTGTATCTGCAAGCCCTGTTCCGGTTCTCAAATAGTTCTCTTAATTTCTCTTTGCTTACACACGTTAAAAAACAGCAGGCAAGGAAAAATGAGTTGAACATAAAAGCACTTTAAGTAAAACTCAGAGATCTGAAGCTGTCCAAGTTGAACTTGGAAGCACTGCTTCTGGCCACTTGTTGTTGTTGTTGTTTTAGAAAAACCTTGCCAAAAAGGTAAAGGCCAAAATATGCTGAACTGTATCTTGGAACCAGCATGCAAGCGTTTCAATTCCAGTCCAACTGGTCTGACCAACAATTCCCCCAAACCTATGCTGGTGTTCACATTTTGAGCAGAGAGTATATCTGAACATTTTGGCTTATATACTAGTTTTGCAGGACATCCTACACTATCGCTCCCAGACCACTACTGAAGCTGAACACCACACACCGAATTTTACATTGCTTCAAATGTCAGTACAGGGAACTGCACCACAAATAGTTGTATATGGACTTTACATCTAATGAAGTGATATTATAATCTAAGAATTATATTCATCCTAACAAGATCGATGCAAGTTCTTTGAAGAAGCCACACATGTTAAGAAGGTTCAATTTTAAACCAGCTTTAGATGCTGAAAGTAGCCAACAAGCACTGCCAGGCAATCACCAGATATGCAAACCACATTAAATGTTCTCTGCATCGGCGGGCTGGGCTATGCACAGCCACTGAAAATAACACCTATTTTCATCTGGAACTTAGAAATACATGGACAAAACACCTTAAGCTGAAAACAAGAATAAAGACGAATCTCTCCTTTAATGTAAGTTAAAAAGAACAAAGGGAGAAAGGCCACCAAGTTATTGACAGCTACACTATTCTAACATTTCATCTACCTTTTCCACTCCAAATCAGAACAAAATCTCCACTGTTTAAACTTCTTTATTTGAATCCTGACATGTGTTTGTTTAGTGTTGCTTATTTTATGAAGGAAGGGAAAAGCCACAAATTAGACAAAATCATTTTGAGGCATAGCTTGAAAGCAGAAGCTTTGTATTAACATTTAACCACTGGGAATTCAAGATAACATCATTTTAACTGTACAGTTCCAGATTTGTATGAAAGGAACAGATCTGACTCAATTTTAAGTTACAACTTGAACAGAAAGGAAGGGCTCTTAGGAGAGAGCTGCAAAGACTACATGCCAATACAGCAACTCCTTAGAAAGAGGGGTCTAAATCTGACTTTTTAGGCACAAGGCTGGAGAGCTTCACTCTCACTTTTGCTTGCTTCCTTTTTAACCCTATGAAACAGTGCAAGAATCAATAACCCAATTTCAACTAGAGCGACAGACAGCGAGCGCTGCCAGAAGAGCCTGTAGTTCAATAGTCAGGAGATTCCTGGAAGACGACTGCCTACTTGAGGAGGACCTAGATCCTTCCTGCACAAAACCACTGTACTATCCCCTGCTGAACATCACCTGAGTGCTTAAGATAACCCCTTCATCCTGGCAAGGGAACTCTTCTCTTTAATCAGAAGTATGGAAACAGCCTCTGTTCAATATGCATTTCTAAACCTTTTCAGTTTTACTAGTTCAGTTTTATATCTTCATCCAGAAACACTGTTTCTTTGAAAAGTTGAGTCCCCAGGTGAGAGATATCTCCTTTACCAAAGACACCAAAGAGCTGACAAACATTAAAGAAAACACGCAAGATTCACACCTTACAGGAAGCATTTTCCTTCCACCTCATCTCATCCTCCACGCTTATCTATAAACCTCAGCCTGTTGCCTTTTAAGATAAGGCCACCATTAACAGAACTCTCCAGACAAAATGCCCCTCCTGCAACGTTTCACCCTAGCCATATACTAGGAAAGGAAGTGTTGAAAAGCATCAGCACCATCCAGAATAAGGACTTTTAAATAAAGGGAGAAACAATAACAGCACTAAGTTCAAAAGGAAGTTGAGCAGCATCACATTATTTTTATATAAATGGTGAAGAAAATGACAGGTTTTTACTACAGATTTTTTCAATGTATTTAATATCAAAAAACCTTAGTTCTCAATTGGATTAGCAACATAAAATAAAGGCAGTTTTTCCCCCCTCCATGAAAAATGAATTAACGTTGGAAATTTTTATGGAAGGAAATACTACTACTTAACCTAGTCCTCCTGGCAAAAAGGAGAAGCGGAAATCTTAGTGACGTTTTGAAGGACAAAAGTGGGATAAGAAATGAGTTGACTCTGAGAATGTACTCTCGTGAAGGGAAATCAGGAAATTGATTTGTTTAGATCATGAAAAATTAAGAACATAGCAAGAAGTGATGTGGACTGGTCGCATACGCTGGATTGCCTATAATCTTGCTTTGTCATGCTCAAAGCCATATACTTTTCCTAACAGCACAAAGCACTTGACAAGTGAATTAAACCCTGTTTACAGCATTAAGTGAGTGTGCCCATTTAAACCCTAAGCATTAAAATTTGCTAGTGTTACTTTAGCTCCTACTATACCCTTCTATTGATCAATATACTACCAGAAATCTTGATGCAAACAAACATACAATTAAATGTTGCAGTAAGTGAAATAATAAAACTGTCTCTTATGATAAGGATATAAAATCAACATAGCACGCTAAATATATTGATTATTAGACTCTGAATCACGAGATGTGATTAGACAGGGAAATTGCCCAAAACCAGATTCTTAAAAATTCTGGTTCTAAGCTATATATATATATATTTTTTTTTTTTTTACAGTAAGCCAGTAATGGTTTGTTTTTCTTCTTTTAGAGTTTGCAGATGATAAAGGAAAGGAAATGTTAATTAATTAAAATTAATTACCAACCAAAGCATTCTAGAGCCCTTACTCATCTGGGCACAAACAGAGATGGTATTTAATACAAACAAATGCAAAATCTTGAAACAAATGGCATGCTTGCAGGACGGAGGGCTATCTTCGGAAACAGCAACTGGGAAAAGAACTTAGTAATCAAAGTAAGTAAAGAGTTCAATGTGAGGTAAGTGAAATTGTTAATGTGATTCTTGGAGGCACAGTTAGAAGTGCCTTACTTAAAACGTATTAGACATACGAAAGACTATTAAGATACCAATAAGATAAATTGTAGAAGTCTTGAAGAAGACAATGTGAGAAAAATGAGAAAATTTTAAACTGAAAAATAAGAGCGATCATAAAATTAGAAGCTTGCTGGGGGTTGTAATGGATTCTCCATTGCTGGACAAAAATCTGGACTAGATGACAATTCAAGTCACTTTTAGCCATATGCTATAAGCAGAAAAATACTACAGTGAGGAAACTACAGAGAGGGAGGAAAAAAACACCTTAATTTTCAAGACACCAGAAGCCTTCTGAGACAGCCACGTTATTCAACATCAACACAGCAGTCAACATATACTTAAGATTTGACAATGAGCCCTCAGCCAGTGCTATTTGCTGCTGATGCCTTCAAAGTTGAAGCACTATTTCACATCAGTACCTTAACAAAGTAGGAACGGCTCACAGTCCAAGCGTGTGTTGTTTGCAAAGCCAGTGCCTGCAACTGTTTCTTCTGTTAAAGATAATTTAGCCATGACTTTGTCAGCATGCTCTGCACTTCTCTCATAATACCCCAGCTATGGGGCGTAAAATTACTGAGAGAAGTTCTGTGGACATCTGGCTACTCGGAGTGAAGTTTTTCTGAAAAGCTCTCAACCACCTGTAGAAGACTTTTCCACTTAACTCTCTTCAGGTTTTTTAAGGCCTGCAAAGCATCTATTGGCTTTTTTTTTTTTTTTTAAAGCTAGAAAACGGCTGCTGCAAGAAAATACTTCCTGACATGCCTCTGTACAGGCACACCATGCTCAGCTTGATTAAAAAAACTACACCTTTGGCAGAAATCACACATTCCATGCACTTAACCCACGGAAAAACTTCTGTTTCAGGTTGAGCATCACTATCCTGATGTTCACAGTCCCAAGTAACAAAAATCTGACAGACAAAGATTATGTCAGCTCCGTTATAAAAAGGCCATCTTTCACTACAGTGTAAGACATTGACTTTGTCCCTCTCCACAAAAAGCTGAAAGCACTGCTCAAGGGCAGCCAGTTGCTGCCAGTTATCAAAAAGCAGTCTGATGTCCTAGAATATAAAGCTTTAGTTGCCTCACAGTAATAAGCCTCCAGAGGTTGAGGATGTGAACCCATGATGATGCCGTAGTGAGGAGTCTAAAACTAAAACTTAATTCTTTTGTGTATCAAACATAAATTAAAATCCACACTTAGATGATGGTCCTAAATTATTTCATGGAGTAGTTTATGAAGCAATGTGTCAACTAACTGATGTTTAAGTTTCATGCAGCATACACGCTATCTGTATTTTGTATCAGTAGGTAGGTGTCAGTTTAAAAATCCTTAAAACAAGAGAGACAAAAGAACTCACCCAATTAGGTGTCATGAAAACTGCAGCATACCAGACGGCATTTGCTCAGCTTTACTGGCCAATAAACAAAGACAAGGCATAGCAAGGTAGGTCAGACTCCAGTCTGAATTTCTACAGTACCCAGTTACAAAAACATTTTGATTCAATTATGTTAACTTATAGCAGAGACGGTATCATGAACTTTACATTGAGGGTAACCAGAGTTAATAAGTGCTAGCCTAGTACAACTGTACTACCGTTTGCCATTCCCCTGGTAAGAACCAGAGACTTGTAACACTTCAGTTTTTGTATTTTTCTTTTAGCAATCCATGCTTATTGTTAAAAAAAAAAAAAAATTACTAAGTTACTTAACTCAAAGTATTCCTTGGGGAGAAAAAAGAAGAAAGCTATCCTCTCTCTTCCACCCTTCCACCCCTTGTACGAAAACACTTGTCACACCTACTATGAAAACGCCTGTGTGATTTGATTGGATCAAATTTTCCAAACCACCATTGTTTAAGCAAGAAAATTATCAGTCATAAGCCTCATTTCCTTTGGCATGGAAATGTGAACACAATGCTTACTAGTAACTTATCCACCTTGTTATTAAGAACACTATGAAACCACAGCATGTTTTCTTTCAATAAACCATCTGCACTGTGAACATGGACATCCAATGTTGCCTTTAAAGCACGCTTTTCAGAACCTTTGAAGCACGCTTTTTCAGATCCAAAGAAGCGTATAGTCCATCTTTCTATATAAGACATGAGGTGGATTTCTGTATGCTTCTAAGTAGTACCAATATATCAGTCCCTGAACTCTCCCACTAGCCTCAATCCAGATCAAAATTCAAACTCAGCACATCACGTGCACTTTTAAATAAGTGATCAGCTTTCTTTATTCTTTCGTGAACCGTAAGAGCTAGAACGAAGGAAGCATTGCTCAGCTGCACTTGGGAAACCTACTAGAAGAGACAGAGAAAAAAAAAAGAAATTAAATCCCGCACGTCCAAGTTTAGACACACGGCAAACTGGATGCACGAGGAAATCCTGAACACGGACTGAGGCCCGTCGTGGGTCTCCTCTTTAAAACTACAGCTCCGCCCCAAGCCAGCAGGGCTGCTAAGCGGCTGCGGACCCCGGCGCCCAGGGCCAGGTCGCGGCGCGCACGGCCTTCCCCCGCGCCGCGACACGGCCAAAGGCAGCCGGCGGCCCTGCCGGCCGCGTGGGGGGACCGAGCGAGCGAGCGCGGAGCACCGGGGGCCGGGTGCTCTCGCCAAGGGCCCGAGCAAGGCCGGCAGCGCCGAAAAGCGGCCGGGCCTGGCCGAAACCCGCCGCCGCCGCGGGGAGCCCTGCCGGGCGCGGCGCGGCTGCCGCAGCGGCTCCTGCCGCCACCGCCGAGGGGCGGAGGGAGCCCAGAAAGGCGGCTGGCAGCGGGAGCCGCAGCGGGGGCGCCAGCCCCCCCCCCCAGCCCCCAGCCCCGGCCGCCGGCCGCTCACCGGGCCCGTAGAACTTGCTGCCTTTGGTCACGTCGAAGACTTTGCCGTTGACAGCCAGCAGGATGCGGGGGTTGCGGGCGCCGTCGAACTCGCGCAGCTGCTCCAGGGAGAAATCCCGCCGCTTCATGCGCGGCAGAGCGGCCGCCTGGCTCTGCTGGGCCGCGCCCCCCGGCCCGCTCCGCTTGCCCCAGCGCAGGTAGAGCCGGTAGGCCGCCAGCAGCACCAGCGCCAGCAGCCCCACGTTCAGTAGCATCTCGCCGCCCGCTGCCGCCGCCGCCGCCGCCGCGCCGCCCGGCGGCTCCCCCGCGCCGCCCTCCCCTTGGCCGCCGCCGCCGCCGCTCCCCTCAGTCCTTAGCTTCCCATCCCCATCGTCCGCCATCACTGCCAGGCCCAGCGCCGGCTCCGCCCAGCCCGCGCCGCGGGGAGATGCCAGGCGGCCAGGCGCGCCCCCCTCCCCGCTCCGCCCGCCGCCGCCCCCCCGCTTCCCATAGGGGCCCGCGCTCGGCGACACCGCCCCCGGCAGGCGGGCGGCCCGCGGGCGAATCGGCAGCGGACACGCCCCGCCAGCCCAACGGCCCTGCGCTCGCGAGAGCCGCCTCGCGCCGCCCCCACTCTTTCCCTTCCTCCTTCCCTCCCTCCTCCCCCCCCCCCCCACTCCGCGCGCCCGCCCGCGCGGTGTTGGCGGTTGAGAGGGGGTGGGGTCGCCGCGCGGCGTAACCGTCCCTCGCGGCTCTCAACGGTCGGGGCAGGTGGCGCCAGCCCCACGCTTCCCCCCCCCCCCCCCCCCCCGCCCCACGGCGAGGTGCCCGTCAGGAGCGGGCGCTGCCGCCCGCGGTAGTAAAAGCGGAGCGAGGGCAGCGCGGGGCTCGGGCGGCCGGCGGCTGGCAGCCCCTGAGGGGAGCGCGGGAGTGGGCCCGTGCCTCTGCGTCTGCCTCTGCCGCCGGGGAAGGGGGCGAAGGCCGGCCGCGCTGGCGGCCACCGCCGTACGGCCACGTTGTGTAGCGCCCGCTCCGCGGTTGCTGGGCGAGTTGACACGTCTGCCCAGAGCAGAGGTCCAGGGTTTTGCTCCCGAAAGCAGTCTGTTTTGGGTGAGCGCAGGTGTTGCCCGAGGTGACACAGCAGCCAGGCTTGGAGGGAAAGCCCTGGAGGTAGCTCAAGGATCTGCTTGGTGTGCTTCACTGCCTGGGGTAAATATGCCCTTCCGTGTCTTGCTGCCAGAAAACGGGATCATTGCTAACAGTAGGCTAAGCCACTAGTTACTCTTTGCGCTGTAAAATCCAGCCGTGGCAGCACATAGGTGGCGTTTTATTTTAGTATATCTTGTTCAGTACAGCCCATGCTTAGGAATGAGCTTGCTTAGTTGTCTCATGATAAAGACTGTAAAGGCTTTATGGCATATTTTCAAGGAGACGGTGCATTTAAGCCATCTCAATGAGAGCATGTCTTTATCTGCAGAGAAGACAAAGACCTGGGCAGCGTTTTGCACTTCTGTTCCTCTCATCTTGTGAATGTGTTCCCAGAAAAAACAGACCATCTCGTCAGATGAACAGCCGCTCTACAATTGTATAACTGCCCCTCGAGAACATAAGGAGTCTCAGCTGCTCTCATTAGGCTACAGGGAGTACTTTGGACCTGCTGAACATGATGACTGCACGCAGCGATGTAGTGTTGAAGCATCCCTTCCTAGTAACATCAGCCTTAGAAATAATTCACAGTTTCACAGCTCGGTCACAGAAGTTGGCAAGTGCCAGTGTCTTCCCAAAGGCAGGTAGACAACACAAGAAACTCAACCTAGTGGAAAATAGCACTAATAATGCTTAGGATTTTCATAAAACTTTGCATTTTCAACACCCTGCATAATGACTAGTTTAATCTACCTTCTGAGATGGTTCAGTAATGACTGCCTCCAAGAGGAAACAGGATGAAGTTCTTGCCAGTAGAAGACCCACAGTTAAAATATTATTTCTCTTCCTCCTAACTTTGTATTAATTTATCTTGCAAATAGGCTATATTTAATCGATATAAGTAAACTCTCCAGCATTAAGAAAGTCTTAAGCTCAACAAGTCATAGCTTGTTTGGTTAGCAGCAGTGTTTACCAGAGAATTGTAGAATGTTTGGACTGTCTGAGCACAACTGTGGTGCAGGTCAGAAAAAGGCAGAGTTGCGCTCTTGCCTCTGGATTTCCTTCTTTCACGAGTTCAGATTAGAATTTCCACAACACTTTACTCTGTTCTCTTAATTTCCTTTGTATTTTAAAGGTGGGGTTTAGAAAACAAAAAAAAAAGTAGTAAAAGATGTGAAGTACTTTGACCCATCTTCCTACCAAGATCTTATCTTCAAATTCGTACTGACTGGTCAGATTATTCTAGACATCTTTTTGAAAGCACATAGCTTCCCATTGCCTTAATGTGGTGTTCCACTATATTCGGGGAGGATTTTTTTTTTCCAGAAATCAGTATGGTTATCAGTGTGGATAAACATTCTAGCCTTGATCTATCTGTTCTGATTGCCCTCTTAGAGATTGTATTAATGCTACCTGGCCATGACTGAAATATTTCAGTTTACTTCTGTGAGCCTTGGATCAAGTGTAGCAGAACGGTGGCTCTTGGTGATCCGCAGGTAGCAGCCGGAAACCAAGAGGAGTTCCGGGAACCCCTCCTAATGAAATGAAATAATTTGAAAGACTGGGTTTAAAAGACTTTTACTTGAAACAAATGCTAGAAAATAGCCAGATCAATTAGAAATAATGTAACACAAACAGTATATGCCATTAGAAGTTTAGAAAAGAAATTAAATTTAAAAAGAGAATTTTTTAGTTAAGAAAGAAATCTTGAACACTGAAATCTGTAGGTTCCGAATTGGAGAAAAAGTACCTGATTGCCATCCGGTTAGTGGTATACCTTACCCAGGTCCAGATATGATGTGCCAAGAAAGTTGAAGTCCCAGTGCATCTGCAGACACCTTCAATGCCAAAAGAATAGAGTTTCAAGAGAGAGGCACTTTTATCGTCTGATCACAAGTATAACTTGGTAAATAATCAAGCAAATTTTTATTTTCCTGTCTTGGGCCAGGCTAGTTTTAACTTCAATCAAATTTTGTTACCATGCTGTTAATTCTAACTGCCAGAGAAGTTTACTGTTTCTTGGCTGTGATTTCCAGTGTTTTTTCTGTGCCTGACCATCTCTTTTTGTTTTGCAGAGACAAAAAGTCTTAACCTGTAAACTGTAAAAATTATATTCTATAATCGATCCTATGACTGGTAGAAGGCCCACAGAAGTGTCTTACCATTACTGCGTTGCTTCCCGTGTTCTTTACGTGCACTTCGTGGTTGTTATTTTGGTAGGAGCAAATCTCTTTTGCCCTATTGGACAGGCAGCTATCATAGATCCTGATCCGTGATTGAGGGGCCTGGGTATTGCTAAAGTATGTAATTGTATCTGTGAGTGGAGTAATTGCACCAATATGAATAGAGGAATGAACAGAAAATCAGGTGTTCTGGATTACCTGTGGAAAAAACCATACGTACCTTTACAACTTCTGAAATTAATGCACAGCTAATTCATTTGTTCAGATTTGAAGTGAACAGCGAACGAGGTAGGAATACTTGCATATCAGTTTCCCATAAAAAACTTAGAGAGGCCTGAAAATACAGGGCTCACTGAGCTCTCTATGATGATCATATATATGAAGGAATATTGCCAAGTTTTTAACTACTTATGTTATTGCTCCATAGCTTTTGTTATTCTTGATCAATTATTTGATTTTATAGGTTTTTTTTTTAACCTAACAGAGGTTAAAGAATACCTATAAAGGGAATAACTTACTTCTATATTCATATACAGTTTCATTTGTTGTTGCTGTTTATACTCCACATCTTGGAGGTTAATAACTATTAACTTCCATAGGAATCTCTCTGCCATATCTGACATGATTTATTTTAGCAACAAGGAAAAAACAATATTTTTTTAACTTTTAAGTTATTTGCTCACTGGCTTTAGATGTTCAGTGTCTTTCAGTCTCGGTATACATTTCTTCTTCAATACAGAGCCTTCTCTTTTATGCATTTTAATGTTAGCTGTATTATTACTTAGTGTTTCTCTTTGTCCTCAGTTTCATTACTTCCCTTTAAGAATTTCACAGATAAATCAGTTGCCACCTGTTTTGTTTGTTAAACATATGAAATAATTCCCTAACACTTTTCTTTTAGAAACAAGTAGATAATAGAACTTCTGGACAACTTTTCCGTTAGGAGAGGAATGCCTCAACTCAGGCTTACGTTCAGCTTTTTTGCTTTGTAGATACTGCTTATTACAGTCTCTAGAAAGAAGACTGAACTCAGCGAAAAGCACAGTCGGACGCTAACTTTACAAACCAAAACTGAACTCTGATATAAGCCCATATAGTGACTGAAGTTTATTTCCCATTAATTTTGAAGCTGAAGTAATAGGTCTTATCACGCCTAGATGGGCTATATGCAAGACAGATTAGGAGATGAGCTGTGTGTGAAGGAATGTGGGGATGTCTCGGTAAATTTGGAATAATGTAACATTGAATTAGGTCCATTGATTTTGGACGTTTTTAAACCCAGCTTAATGTATGGGATACACACTTAAGAGTCTGTTTTAAGCTAGTACAGCTTGAAAATGCTTATTTTTGAGCTCAAGGCAGTGCTTGACATATTTTCTTAACATAGCATCTGCTTTTGTTCCTTAACATTGTTTCAGATATATCGTATTACATAGGTATTACATGTAACCTTTTTTAAATTTTATAATATCACTTGCCAGGATCTATTAATGAAGTGATACTAAACACATACAAGTTTTTCAGAAAGTTCTTTCAAAAATTCAAAACCATAATATGAATAGCCGCGTAGGAAAATTCATGTCATTAGTGAAAAACTTACTAATATGTTTTAGTCTTTGTAAAAGGTGTGATGTCTGAAGAGCCTAGTCATAATATCACAGAAAATAGAACAGGTTAATCTCTAGCAAAAATGGTTTGATTCTGATGATAAGTTATAATCTTTGTCTAATGGTATATTTCACAGAAAAATCTCAAAAGACCGGACTGGAACCAGTAGAAACCTGTGGGCACCAGTGAAGTGTTGACCAGCTGACTGACCGGTGGTGCCTTGCCTCAGAGTCAGAGGTAGGTCTGCTGAACCCAGAGCTCAGCTTGAAATGGGAGCTGGGAGCTGCTCTATTTTAAAGATGGGTCTCTCAAGTTCCTCTGGCTCCCAGCTCTTGGTCCCGCTGTGGCTCTGGCATATATTATTCAAAATGTGGTCTAGTAAGTTATTGACTTACGTACTGGAGATACATTTTCAATAAAATATGTGAAATCATTTCATTTGCAAATACAGGTTTTTAAGACGTCACCTGGTATGGGATATTTCCAACTGTATGCATGCAGCTGTGTTTTCAAGTGGTAACTTCAGAACTGCAATAATTAGGCTGAAGTGAAACAGCAGAGAAAGTACATAGGCAGGCCTTTGGGCATAGCCATCTGTAAGCAGGTGGATAGATTTTCAATATAATAGGGCACACTCCTACACTAAGTAGTTACATTTTCATATTTGACTGTAGATAATTACAGGACAAATACTGAATGCCTGGGCCTATCATTAGATTAGGTCACTTTATAGTATTGTGGTATATATCTGCAGAAAACACAGACACTACAGAAGAGCTGCAGAAAAAGATTCTTCATCAGGTCTCCATAAGGGAACACAGAGAAGAGGGAAAAAAGCATGTTGCTCAGGCACAAGGGTATAACAAGGAGACTGGGGGTGAGACCTACCTAGAGCAGTGAGAAGTAGACTATTTGCTGGCACGTTGCAGTTCTTGAGCTCAGGCTGACTGCACAGGTATTCTTGCCTTACGAGGCCTTCCCTTCATCTCACAGCTGCAATCCCTCCTACTCAAGCATGACTTACTTGTTGAGTATTTTAGTAGTGAGTGGCACCTATAGATAATGAAATAATGTATGTAACATGTAGAATTACAGTCAGAGAATCAATTGAGCTGCTTAGCATAACTGCAAATAATTTTAGTGTTTCCATATTCCTAACTCAGTTCTTGACCGTACAGGTATGACCTTTCCCGCAGTGGGCAGGATTGTTTTCTGTGTTTTACTAGAACACTGTCAACACTGGCAAACCAAGTGCTTAAGTAACCCTATTATGTTTGTCAGTGCAATGATATAGTTTAAATCCTGTAAAGTCAATGAGAGCTTGTCCACTGGCTTTAATTTCACAAAATTAATCATATGAGTAATCTGGGGTCGGTTTTAAAGAGCTGGTATTTCTTTTTATGAGAAATGCCACTAACATGGACACTTCAGTTAGTTTTAAAACTAATACTGATTTAGCTCAATTTCAGTTGATACTTTTTTGCCTTCTGACTCTGTCTTAGGAGTATCTGTATAAGATATTCATGCATTTGTCCTGGTGTTCTGTCCTATAGCATGATATCACTTACATTAAAAATCCCTGTGGTAATTTCCTTGGTTGAGCACAGCCATCAAGTTCGGCTTTGCTAGATTATCTGTAGGCATCTACCTCAGCAGCTGTGCTCTCTACAAATGTTTGTGTTGATGCACAATACTGCTAGCTGCATATTAAAGATCTCGAACAGAAGCAGACCACTACTGATGTTCTTCCTGTTCTCCATTCTTGTATCTCTTCATCCTGCTCATCTGTCTTTCGACCTCTGTTTCATTAAGTCTTTGGGACTTTGTATACTCTGTTTAGTCTTTAGTCACTAATATCCTTATGGACTAGTCCAGCCTGCTGTTTGAACTGACAGCCAAATAACCCCTACTTTGTCAAGTCAAAGATGTACTGTAAATATTTAGTAGCAGATCAGAGTAGCACACCTGCATTTGATAAATACTGGGGGAAATGACTACATACCTCAGTTTTGGCCACAGCAGAAGAAATATCCACTGTTAATCTTAACTTTCAAGGCAACTGGCTCAGTTCACCATTTACAAAACCAAGTCACAAGGCTGAAGTAAGAGCAAATGGCTGTATTAAAAGGTAAGGGATATGAATCAGAGGTCCAGCAGTGCCTAAGTTTTGCACACTTCCTCTGGGCACCTAGCAGGCATCACAGGAGTGAATATTCTACCTTCCAATGCCACATTTTCCTAATAGGAGGGCCTACTTCACGCAGAGGCTCTTAGGGCAACTGCAGAGCCTTGGTTTTACAGTGAGCCTGAACCATCGTTTCAGAAACTGCTCTGTTAGTTGTCCTAGGAGATTTCAGCAAGGACATCATGGGTACCCTAGGATGAACCAGTGTTTCAAGGCAGTATACATTTTTTTTAAACCAGATCTGTTACTGTGTTGGTTTCCCTGGAGAGATCAGCTTCTGTTAAGGGCAAAAGCCACTTAAGCAGCTTATGCAGTAGTTTATTGCCTTTCTTCCATCCCAAAGTCCACATGATTATTGAGGGGGAAAAATGGTAAATATGCAACCGAGTACTAAATGTGTCATAATAGTGACTTAGTAGCTTTAAGTGCGCTTACATGATCACAGGACTTTCAGATATTTCATAAGATTAGATGCCTTTTCTGTAATGTGTTGTCATAATCTGTGGAGCTACTTCATTTATACGCAGTAGGAAACTGAAATAAAGTTAGGCCATAACTTAGACTACCAATGAGTAGTACCAAAAGCGTCCTCTTCATTGGACAAAATGCGTCAACGTTAAAAGTCACCACAAGTCCGTTTGTCCTTGTGAGTCTTTTTTTTTTTTTGTGATGGAAACTGTGCACACATGCCGCCTCAGCTCTTTGCAGATAACAGCAATTACTTCAGCAGCTCAGTCAGCTCAGCCCTTTTCGAATAGGTAATGCTTACCAGAATTTTGGTCAATTTGGCTGTCTAATAAGGTGAACTTTGCTGGGTCATTTATATAACTAATACTCACATTCAGTGATACAGAGAATTGTCATGAGGCTCTTCAAAATCTCCTTTTAATTGGCTGAAGAAATTCCTCTTCTGGAATAGAATACGATCTCCTTGCTTAGAAAGACAGCATAAGCAAAATGTTAAAATTTGTGAGCTGTGGCCTTCATCACGAAGAAGCTAAGCAAGGGAATTATTTTTTTTTAATTCCTAAAAGTGTGTATAATTAATGAATTCCCTTTCTCCTATTTTGCAGGCACTCTCAGTGTGGAAAGGCCAGTTAGGAGACTGAGCGAAGCCATTGCTACAGAATGCAAACAAGTGCATCTTCTTCCTAATGGCATCACTGTAGAGATGCAAAAGAGAAACACCAAATTCTAAGATTTACTGCAGGTACAACAGGAACAAGGGATAAGAACAACTTAATAGCATAAGAAGAAATTAGGGAACAAGGTCGTTGTTAGAAAGGTAGTGAATAGTTTTCAGCATCAAGAATTCTTGTGTAGGTACAGATTGTGTGAAGACTAATGAGGCGGTCCCTGAGCAACAGCTTATATAGTATGGCACTGAACACATGAAATGGTAAATAGAAGGACACAGCAGAGAGAAGATAGCAGGGCATGCATTTTTATAGACTGTTTTCACGGATTTCACTTTAGCTTTAGTTTGCACTTGCTGTTCCAAGCTGCACTAGGTAGTTAAAAACTTTTTTTTTTTTGGCTACTTAACAGAAGGTTTGATGGTACTGTTCTTAAACATCTCCTTGTATATGTTTCTAATGTTGATTAAGTACTTTTGTTTATTTAGGCACTGATTGTCCGCTTAGTCATAAGGAAATGAGAACTGGTGGTGATGCCAGAAAGTTTTCACGAAGAACAAAGCAAGCAGTCTACAAGATCGAATAAAATGGCATCCCATACTCACAAACAAGCACACACTAAGATTAACATTCAAATTGATGTTTAATTCAAAAAATTAATCAACCCTTATCCCATGCAATCCATACAATTAATCTAGTACTGTACAGCCATACAAATGTATAGATACTCCACACCAGGAGTTTAAACAATAAAGCACAACAGGCTTCTATAAAGTCTTGTAATGTATGTGCATGACATGTTCTGGAGCGTTTCAGTAAGCAAAAAATGCCCCATATATTAGCAGTAAATTTCTCCCTAAAATGGCCTAATCTAAATGCATCTGAATACATATAGTTTCCCTAATTTTAGTCTTCCTGATTTCTTGCGACATGGTCCGTACCGAGGTATGGGTGTTTACCAGTGGTGTGAGTCAGCTGAAGCCAAATGACAGCAAAAGTTTACGGAATCCATATCCTAACAAAATCTTCATTTTTAGTTGGAAAACAGAAAGGTAGTATGCAAAATGAAGTATAACACAAATTTGCTTAAACTATTTGTAGTGTTAGAGGAGGTGTCATCCTGCCTTCTGAATACATGTTCCAGTTCTGCAGTGGCTAAGAAAATAGCTGATATTTCTGTGAAGACCCCACACTCTCTGGGACTTGTTTCTTAGGTAATGTCAGGACAAGATAAATGAGGTTTCCTAGAGTATGTTAGCAACTTGTAACCCATTATAAGCAATGTCATGGTTCTAAATAAGGTTCCAGTGCGTCCAATATCTTGTCATCACCTGCCATGGTTTAGTAGTGTTTTTGATATAGATGCAGTCAACTTCCTCAAGTCATTAAAAATTAAAGAGTTACATTTCTTGTGGTTAATGCAGCCGCTCGGTCTTTTGGGAGGGTAAATTATGAGCATATGGCCACCAGCACAATCTGGAAGCATCTCTAAAAGCCAACTTTCCTTTCAGGAATGTTCCTTATGCTAGATTATGAAGACAAGCCATATGTGAGAAGAGACAGTTGTATCCTTTTGGAAATAATCAACATCCTGTGGCATGAAAGGAATGTATTTATTTTGCATATTATAAATACATTAAAATATTTAATGATTAAAGGACAAGTAGAAAGAAGAAGAATGTAAGTTGTGTGTTATGGCTCTATTTCCTTAACCTTGCTCATCAGCGTAAAAGTATTTAAAGCTAAATTCAGAGTTTCTACTTCACTTTGTAAAAGCAGCTGTAAACCTGGTAAACAGGCAGATGTAAGGGCCACTGAAAGTCTCTAGAACAGGTGAGCCTGACCCTTTATATTTTATAGGGAACATTCTCGTAAGGGGTGATATCAACCAGTTCTCTAATTTCAATTCATCTTTCATTTTATTTATATAGAAGGACATTAATCTTTATTCCGTTCTACCAGAGAAAGAGAAAACGGCAAACAAAAGAAAATAAAATGCTGTGTAAATACAGCTATGTAAATGCTCCATTGCGCGTGTTTTGCCTCCCTCCCCTTGGAAGAGACTTAGAGGTAAAGACCACCAAACCTGTTGTGGTTCATGGTGACATTATTCAGTCAGAGGTCAGGTGCAACAACACTGACAGTGGCAGAGCTGCTCAGTCAGAGGGTTGCTACTGTACCATATGGGCAGGATTATGCCTGCCAGGCGAGGCTGTGCTAGGACGGGGAGGGAGGGAGAGTGGGAAGGGACTGAAGTCTTTCAAAGCTCACCTTCCTGTTAAATCTGTACTTGCCGTAATACGTTCCTGGAAAATTTTCAGATGTTATAGCAATAAGTGAGGTAGACTGGAATACCTTGCAAATCTTTCATTATTAAAACCTGTTGAAAGTGAGTGTATAATACTGACAAATCAGAGTAGCAGCCCTTGACCTGTGTTTCCTACTCACCTAGCAGAGGTGCATATGACTAAATAAAACATAAGACACTGGAAAATCAGACTCAGTGTGTATGCATCCATATTTTATCTCTTTTCACCCCAATCTCCTTCCATTTCTATTTGAATAATGATCAGGATGAGGCTGAAACTAAATGGGAAATCCATCCTCCAAGGAAGCAATGCAATATTATAATACAAAAATCGGTTTTGTGAGAATTGGAAGCTGGAAGGCATTAAACGGAAACGTCCTGTAGAGAATCAGAACGAGAGAGCTTATCTGTAACACAAGTAGGAATTTGGGGAGTTTGCTGCTAATGCCTGTTTTCAATGCACTCTTGCAGCGGTGGTCTTTAGAGACTAAATTTTTCCTGCAACGATAACAGCAGTGATACATGTACTTCTAGTAAGAATTTGGGCTGAATCCCTGGTTATGCAGACAGTGCAAAGTGCACTGAAAGAAATTCAAACACAAAGCTGGTGCTGCTGAAAATCAGAGTAACCTGATTTTCTCTGTTCCAGTGCTGTTAGTGGCTGCAAAGAGGTGAAATATAATACGAGAATGTCTACTTTGCACATGAGTGTGTCTCCAGCTGTGCAGAGATACTGCCAGTCCCTCACCTTTGAAAGGTGTTACTGCCTCTTTTACCTTGAGTAAAGTCATCTCTGTTGTAGACCACAAAAGTGTGAATCATACATGCCATTATTAGCAACAGTGTGAGAAAGAGGAATTCATGGTGTATGGAGATTGTGTTTGTCCCAATTTGGAGAGTCATTATACTATGGTAGGCTCACTTCACACAAGTATTTGGCAGGGAGATTTCAAACCTGTGCTCTTTGTTCATGCACATAATAAAGTAAATTAAAAATCACTTAATATGCGGAAAAAATTGAGCCGTACAGGGCTATGGTTCTGCATTCAATAATATCAAATCTGTGCTTTGCTGGATTCCCTGGCAGTAAAAATTCGATCTGTACTGGCGTGAGCACACGACTGCATTTTTATCAAATTAGCCAGAGCATATGTTACAATGTTTATTCAGACTTGATGCCAGCTTTCTGTCAGTTGAGGGAGGATAAATTATACCTGATCCAGCGTAAAATTGGAATAGTACAACAGACAATATCTCATCTGATATGAACTCTCCTGGGACAAAATTATTTCTTGAAGGGGTTTCCTATCTCACGGAATGATAGTCTACCACCTTAATATGTGGTAAACCCTACACAGTCCTTAGACAAATCTTTTTCCAGTCGGAACATGTCTATATCTGATTAGCTGTAAACAGACTGACAATTTTTCCTCAGAGGGAAAGAAGGGGAGAGTCACAAATTCAAATTGCCTTTTACACCTTAGGCAAATACAGAAATTCTTCAGAATATGATTTGTGTAGAAATCCCAAATGTGCTCGTGTATAACTAAATAATGAGATGGGAAAAAAAAAGTCACAATGATAATTAGGAACGTAATTCTTGAAATTATGGGGTTGGGTTCAGGTCCATATTATGAAAGACAGAGGATTTGATTTTGTGTTTCCCTCCATGAGCCTTCTTCTAAGTATGCATCTGCTGTGCCGTATTATGGATCCTGCATTCTGAAGATTTCATTCTGAAGATGAATTGTCATGTCACTAGTTACTAGAGGTGAAGACAGTAAACAATATTACAGTGTGAACCAGGTGATTTTTGAGATTTCCTCTCAAGTCTAAGGGTCAAATCCATTAGTAGGTGTATACAGTGCTACTAGCTGTGATATATGATTTCCTGAGGTTTTTTAAGATTTTGTTTGAATTTTGTTAATTATCATTTAGTTCCATTAGAATTTATGATTTTACTGCAGTAGTGCTTGTCTTTGGCCAGGGATTGTCACTGATTCTGTTATTAAACATTCAACGGCGGTGCCGCTTAACCCAGTCTAAGCAACCCTAGCTACTCATTTCTGCTCCTGCACTGCAGTCTCTACTGTGCCAGAACAACAGTTTGTATGAGTACATAGAGGGTCTGCCCATGGAACTATTGTAAGTGAAAACTAGCAAGGATTGTGAAAACTGGTGCTGCCACTGAAAAACTTTCTTTCCAAACTACACAGTGTGTCAAAGCAAATGGAGCTGGGAACTTACAGTAGACCTGGCAAAAGGGGATGGCAGTATGGAATAAACTGAAGGAAGGATTGTTCATGACAGATCGAAGGTAAGAGCATACCTCTACCTCCATCCAAGGGAACGAGTTAAAAGTAGAAAAAGATATTCTAAAGTAGCTGCAGTCCTACGAATGCAGAAATACTTCTGAAAAATGTAGTGTATTCTGAGGAGTGTAAGTCAGCTTATACTGGTATAACTGCATCTCTGCCAAGCATGTGCTGGTATAACAACATCAATAAAAATGTTCTCTTAACTGACAGTTATGCTAATAAAACTTTTACAGGTGCAAGAGCCCTAAAAAGTGGAATTGTCAATGAATATCATGTCTGTCTCATGTAAACATTGCACACCTCAAATTCAGCAATAATTCCTGTTATTCAGATCTTAGTTTGTGGAGCAGTAATTCTAGTAAGATAGCACTTTGGGAGGATTAGAAGTTAAAGGGCCATTCCGTTTCTTTTGATACATTTCAGTAAACTTTCCAGAATCATCCTAGGCAGGGCTGAAGCACCTTTCAGGATTCTCATGCTATTATTTACGCTACTGCTACCACCTCTTCAAAGCTTATGTTTGTCTTTGGAGTGGGACCACGTTGTACTGAGAGACTGCTGTTTTCAATACACTTTTCTGTGGAGGAATAACTTAGACTCTTGGCAGCGTACCACTATTCAGTCCATACAAAGCACTCACATCATGTACTCTAGACACAAGGTTGGGCTCATGACCGTCCAGATGTAATCTGTACTAGCGGTGCAATTTTAACTGCAGTCCCGTTGTCCTATATACAAGTACTACCTGTATAGAAGAAGAGAAGATAACTTAAAACATGCTTTTGGATGGAATATGGTGAAAAATGATGCTTGGAAAAGCCCAGCAATATAAAATATTTACAAGAGAAATTTGATAAAATATACTAAGTTAAGCTGTGATGATACATAGCTATTTGCTGCAATATGTAGATACTTATTCCAAAATGTAATATGTGTATATGATTTCAACCACCAAGGGGAGCAACAGTCATCCAGTGAGTACAGTCCACCTGGGACTGGATGGGTCCAGCTACCCAGCAGCAGACATTCTCCTAGACAGAGGCATTCTCCTAGACAGGCTCTTTTGGATGCTCAGAGACTCAGGAGACTCAGGCAATTTCACAAATCCTGAAACAAAGAAACTGCTGAAAACTGCTGAGTACTTTTGGCCCACATACCCAAAAGAAAGGTCAGATTTCCTTGAATCATGGGGCTTACTAATTTGCAGGAAACCAGGTGGGAAGAAAAAGTGTGTTTGCAGTCTCTCATGAAGCAATTTCTTATGAAGTAACAGCACGGTTACTAATTACATTAGTGTAATACTTTAACTATTAAGATTTTCAGTCATTTCATCTTTTACTAAATTACTTCATTACAATATTCATGTAACTGTACCTACATAGGAATGATTTTTGTTAGTCCCCCAGCCGCCCTCCACATAGCTTCCACACTTGCCTCAGCCACCTGGTTTTGTTTGCTGCTCTGAGATCACAGTGATTGGATTAAATGTTAAAATGCTATTTTGCAGCCAGGTTTGCTACCTCTTTGTATGCATGTTCTAGGAGTCAGCATTTTGCTCTAACTCTCCTTTGTGGTTCCTGCAATTGTTGTGTTGAGATTCTAAGTCTTTTTGCTCTGTGGAAGAGGCAAAAGTACAGGAAAGTCTAGAATTCAAACACTGAAACATGTTGAGAGAATTAGGAATTGATTAGTTACCATCAGGATCACAAGCAGGCCACCCTATGGCATTACGTTAAAGCACAAGGCATGAAGATATCCAAAAAGAAGAGAATTGACAAGTGCTGGTCTTCCAGCAGAACTGAAACTGAGTAGGACATTTTTGAAGGACATTGTCAACTTGCTCTTCATTTTGGAAACAGACGATACGGAAGACGATGCTAACTGTGGTTTGACTGAGGAATGCTTGTATAACCATGTCTCCAAAAGCTCTTCAGTACACAGAAACCTGATCTCTCTGAGATGGACGTAGTCTCGCATTCCTCCTCCTCCTTTCTTACCTCCCTCCCAGCATCTTGTGTCCATCAAATACTGTGGCTGTAAGCTGCACTGTAGAAGAGTCTATTAAGAACCATTGCACTTCACATAATTATAACTTGCTGGTGTAACATGATGTTTTGTATACACAATGTTTATTTTTATTCTTGGAATTGGTGCTGTTGACTTTGAGATGTGGGTTAGTTTTTATGAATGCTGCTTCCTGTCTATTTAAGTTAGTCATGCTTACGTGTTGCAAATAACAATTTGTTTCTGAGAGCAGCTAGCCAGCTAGCCATGACCATTTTCCCTTCTTTCATTCAAAGTTCCCTCTTCAACCCTCTGTGCAACTGCCCCTGTTCTTAACATGCGTTTAAAAATGCGGTGGCTTCAAATGGTGGCCTGTGAGAGTCAGCTCATTTGCTGGTGGTGCTCCAGTGAGCTAGCCACTGTTCTGTATGCTCCTGTGCCAATCATAGCAGCCTCCAGAGAACATACCCTATCATCAAAACATGTAAGTAAGAGTATTTTGATCACACAAGAAATAATTCATCATTACCTAGTAATATTTGTAAAACCTTACCAATGCATTTTTTTTATCAGTAAAAACACTTTTTTACATATAAATCTTGTTTAAAAAAGCTTACATTGCACCAGTAAGGCAAAATGCTCAGGCACATTTTACACATCATTTATAATTATGTATAATTGTTACAATTGTTATACTGTTAACTCCCATTGTGCCTAAATCTCATTGCACAACAATGATAATGGCACACCTAATTTAGGATTTACTGACAGATGATAGAAAAAGAAACTTCAGAAACAATGCTTTAGAAAGGGTCTAATACTGCAATGCAGAGCCGCCTTCTTCTGAATTCCTAAATGTGTCTTTATGGCCTTCCAGCCTTCTAGAACATGAATATAACAATGGTCTTGTAAATAAGAAAATTTTTCTTTGCTTTTTGGCAACACAAATTCAGGCCTTGTCAGACCTCTGCCTGCTAAATAATTCCTGATTTGCTCTTAGTAAAGACCTTGGTTTCCCTATCTCAGGCTTTATGTCGCTCTTTATTTATGTGAACAGTGTTTTAAAGTGAGAACATGCCTTATGCAGCAAACAAGCCCCTGCTTTCCCCACTGCCCCAACTACTAACAATATCAGGGCTATGGACATTTCCTGAAAGTAGCAAAAGAAATTTCTGGTGACCTTATGAAAAACTTTACGAAAGGGGAAAGAGGAGAGTGAAAGAAAAAAGGGCTGGGGGAAATGGGTAAGTAATAAAAGGATAGATAGGACGTTTGTTTTTACTGCTGTTTGGGGCTATCCTGAGCATTACCGACCCAGTTTAAACCACATAGCCTTTTATACTCACAGCCTGTGTCACGGTCATGGACATGGCGCTGCTTGGTCACAGAGTCATAGAATAATTTAGTCTGAAGGAATCCTGGAGGTCACCTGGTTCAACCTCAGCTCAGAGCAGTGCTAGTTGAGATCAAGTCGCTCAGGGCTTCATCTGTTGAGGTCTGAGTATCTCCACGGGTAGAGAGTCCACAGCTTCTAGGGCGACCTGCTCTAGTGTTTGACTACCCTCATTATGATTGTTTTTCCCCAGTATCTCTTCTATCTATCCTACAATCTTACCTGTCTATCCTCGTATCTGTTCTAAGAGGGGGCCCTTTTAGGAATTCATTTTGTCCCTTCTTCATAGTCTTCGACTCTGATGTTAGAGGAGCATAAAGGGAAGGGAATCAAGACATCACAGAGGTACTTGAGGAAGTCTTCTGGTCTTACAGCCTGGGTGAATTTTGTGCAGTGCTTTGGACATGGTCTTAGCACAGCTGCAACTTAGGAACTGAGCTGGGGAGTGTCTTTTGCTGTAGATAGGTCAAGGTACCCAAATGTGATCCTTTAATTTTGTTTTCCCTTAGGCTGGTGATTTGCGATGAGAATCATAGTACCTCATTCAGGTGCTAAAACACTCTGTTGTTTCTAGAGTCCCTCTAGAAGGGCAAGCAAGTTCCCTCACGAACGCTGGGGAAGAATTAGCAGTGCCTCAACTAACTGCAGTATATGAAATCGTGAACCATGTCCCTGGAACTAGCCAACACGCAGGCATACAGTGCCAGGACGGACACAGTAAAGGTATTGTTCCGTGCACTTTTTTTTTTCAGCAGTAGCCCATTTTAAAGCATTCCTAGGACCCACCTCTACTGCCAGCTGCTTGTTCATGACATCCTTTCAGCTGTGCCAGAACAGCTGTTTATGTGGATGTTTGTGAACTGAATCAGGAAACCAATCCAGATTAAACTGCCCAACAACAATTTTTTAATGGAATTTTTCTTTAATGCCTGTTTAGTTCCCTGAGCCTGGCTTATAGTGTGGCCTTACAAACAGTTCTGCTGATAGAAGTCATATGACTGTCAAGGGAACAGGATAGGCAGGAAGGAGAGGAAGATCATTAAAAATACCTTAAGGCGGTATTGCTGCCAAAGGCCGTGTATCATCAGACTTCGGGCTTTCTGGTGTTGCTGCTGACATCTGAGCTAAGCTATTGCTGTTGCTCAGAGCCCAGCGTCTGTCATATAGTCAACCTTTGCAATACTAACGTATCCGTAGATATATCTGTGTCAGTTTGCTCATCAGCAGTGGTAAGCTAAAGGTTAAATTAAAAGAACTTAGTTGCCAACTCTGCATACCTACTAACTTGATTGCTAGTCATCTTGCAACATTTTCCCTCAATTCTGAAGTTCTCCACAGTTCAGTGGAAAAGAGTTTCCAGAGCGGCTTTGTAGGTGCAATTTCATAGTATGCCTAATCCAGAATAACAATGTGCGTGAGAAGGACCGATTCTGCTCTTTCCCCAGTGATACTTACTCAAACACTGGCACTGCCTCTCTTGCACCAGATCAATGGTCATGCAGTGCAAGGAGAGTCAATTGCCTTTGAGAATCTGGTGGAAAACTATTTTTTTTTTTTGGTGGGAACACTGGCCTAAATTGAAGGGATTAGCAAAAGCAGAGCTAATTTGAGCTAATTGTTCAGTGAGGGCATTGCTACAAAAACACTTAGAAAGAGATCCTTCATAACCTTGAGAAATTGTTTAAAAGGAACAATTCCCTGTTCCTTTTACAAACCCAGTACTGCTGAGTTTGCAAAGCAAAACCCTTTTGAGTTGTGAGTCAGAATCTGAATTGACAGAGTATTTGAAGCTGAAGTTCTTATTTAAATTTTTATGTTGATTTTAGTCTGCTACTGATGTCACACAAATGTATAGCAGGAATCATTTTACTGAAATCTCAGATCTTGATTCTCCACTGCTGTGTCCCTTGTGAAGTTGTCTGTACTTGTGTAAAATACATATGAAATGTTACTAAATCAAGTCACCACATTTTGCACCTACTTGACGCTCATTTTGCACTGATGTAAATTACTGCAGTATAAGGCATCAGAGAATAAAATTAGACTAGAATAAAAGTATTGTGTCAGATTTTGATCCCATACAAGTGTTTTGTACTGTTGTTTTAATGGAACATTACAAAATTGAAAAATCATTAGCAGCCCTGTCAAAGCTTTAACATTTAAAAGATCCTATTTTCCATTTCCCTGTAGTCCCTTTATGCTACTCCATTAGTTTAAAAAGGCCATAAGGAGAGCACATTTAGCCACTTGGGAATATTTTCATTTCTGTGTTGCTCTTGCCTTTGGCATAGTAGATATGTTAGGTTGTGGCTGAGGAGAAAAGGTCATGGCTGGCCCGCCTCTCTGTTCCAGCTATTCTTGGTTGCTGGAACAGCTCCTAGGGGCCCCAGGCTGCCAATTGTACTAAAATTGCTGGTAGCCTTAAGACTATTCAAGGAATAATTAGCTACCAAATGTGGGTAATTGTGACAGAGTCTAGCTTATAGTGCTTGTGTCTGAACAGACTAATTAAAAGCTGCACACATGAGAAGAAAAGAAAAACTCTTCTTTTATGGAAAAGAATTATTAAATAAGAACATTTGATCTAGTATTAAACAAAAAAGTTATATTCCTTCAAGTAGGATCCTAGCAGGTTTTTATAGTTAAACCGGAAAACAAAGTACAACTAGACTTTTTAAATTAAATAGTTCCACTGTGGGAGTCTTCATACCTTCAATTTCATAAATGCCCTTTTATATGTTTGGGAAGAAATTTTTTAAATACAAGAACAGTTTTTAAGTAATTCTTGCCTGTGAAAAATCAGGAGTTCTATGTCTGCTATCAGAGACACTTCGAATTTGGAGACAAATCATCATAGGTACCTGTTTCTCCCTCTATACAAAATGAGATGAAGAGGGAGAATAATTTTCTGCTAGTCTGAACAAGATTGCAGTCCTCCATGCATCAGCATAGTTGTGTTGTCGTAATTTGCACTTCTACTCCTCCCTCTCCAATCACTTGTGAGCAGTCCCATTCCATCCCATTTATGTACTGTATGTCTTTGCTGGTACTTAGGTATTTGCTAATACAATCATAAAATCTCACATCTCAGCTGAATTTTGTATGCTTCTAGCCATGTTGCAGGAAACAGAGGATTTTTTTGCTACAGGAGTCCCATATATGGCTGATTATATCTACTTTCTCTAATCTGAAGTATATCATGGTTAGAAAAGAATAGCCATAATGAGGCCCTGGTGAGAGCAGGAAATTCAGAAGAACACAGCTCCCTTTGCTTCCTGCCCAGCTGAAATAGATTCTTGTAGAAAACACTTCCTTCTGCTCTAAGGTGCTCCAGTATCTGTAATACCCTCTCAGCTGTTCCGTATAATGCTATAGCACTTCCCAGCCCCCTGTCTTTCACCTGGCTAACACCAACAGTCTGTTTCCTTCTCAGACCCCTAAACTCATCTTTCAGACATGGCAGACAACTTCCAAGCTCTTTCTGTGGATTTTTGTGCTGTTCTCTTGTCTTTCTTTCTCTTCCTGTCTTGGTGGATTGATGGTAAGCTTGAATTTAAGATGATATTGAAAGTATTCTGAAATAAACAAATTATCCCATAAAATACAGCAGAACTGCATCGGACTTGGTAGCTGTTTATGGCCGTAGTCAGTGACCAAACATAGAGTCACCATTTGTCCATTAATATTTATTTTACTAAGAGGATAAATAGAAAAGCTGTAATTATTTAAAAAGAAACCAATTTCTTTTCTAACCGTGAAGGGGAACAAGCAGGAGGCAAGCAGCCGTGCTGTCTTGGTCTATCTCGAGAACAGAGAACTGTGAACTTAAACATGTATGTGCACACTCTGCAAAGTTCAAATCTAAATGAATTCCAGACATTTTACAGCCAGGAATTGCTAAATACAGGTGTTACCTCATTATGGCAGCTGCAATTCTTTTTTTATGGACTCCTTCTAAGAACAGCTGATACAGCCTACTCTCTTTGTTTAAATATCTTCTTACCCTGTGTTGTGAAAATGGATTAAATAGAACATATTGCAACTGATCTTCATTCTCTAAAACAAAAAAGAAACAAAGGTCTACCGTCGAATGCGCCTTTAAATGTAAGAGAGTAGCATAGAATTATCTTTTCAATACAAATCGGGTGATCAGCAGAGTTTGTGACTAATACTTGCTCTCTTCTGTATCCTCGCTGTTGTTGCATGCTTGGGAATTCACGTAAGTGAGATCTTTGTTGATGTAAGAGCTCCCATGGTAATGTGAGGGCATGGTAGCTGATTCTCTTGCTCTTTGAGCTTAGAGTTCTGGTGACCTGACTGGCAACTCATAAAAAGATTCTTAGATAAAGAGCAGCAGTGATACACGTCTAGTAGGACAGTCCAAGCTGAGATAGTCTTCAGGCTGCTTTAACTTGTTTTAGGGCTGCGGATCAAAGTTCTGTGCGTGACATGTGGAAAGATGGCAGAAAGCTGATGACACAGGATTTCAAGAGATTCTATTTACAAGTCTTTATAAAAGCAGTACATATTTTGTGCTCCTTTATAATAAAGATTGGAAATATCTTTCAACTGAAAGGCAGCCATAGCAGCACAGAGGAGGGGAAAGAAGTTGAAGGCGCTCCATGGCCTCACCGCTTTTTTGTACAATCCAGGAAGAAGGAACCCCAAAACAGGAATGGTGAAATGCCTGTACCTTTTCAAAAAGTTTGAGAGATGGTGCTGTGGCATGCCTCTACCCTGGCTTACCTGGAGGCTTTCTGACTGAGGCAGTGAAAATACAATTGTATAATCTACATTTTAGAAATACCTGTCGTTGTTCATCACAATTCATGTGATTTTGCATGAATGGAAGTAGCAGCTTCCATTTGCGTACTACCTTGCAGTAGAAACTGCAGGCTTGGTGAAGTAGATGAATGTGACACATGCAGCTCTCCATGTGTCCAGATGAGACTCTTTTAAAAGTTTTGTAAGACAAATTCTGTGATTTGGGTTGGGGTTTTCTTTGTTTTTAATTGACAGTAATTAGCGAATCACATGTAGGAATGTTAACGCATTTTTGGTTTTTTTTCCTATATTCACATACAGAGCTGTATTTCCTGTATCTACAGTTTGTCATCATGCCATTAAGATGGTTTTTTAATTTCTTTTTTACATTAAAGGATTAGAGTGTCATGTGTCCTGTCTTGCCCAATGAGCCTAACATTCCATCTTCGCTTTGTAGTAGCAGAAATTCAAGTACCACAAGTGTCTGACCGTTTCCTTTACTCCAACCTCCATCCAAGAACAAAATGATAGCCTAGTGAACAGAGTGCACCTCAGAGAGATTATTAGTTTAATTGGCTGAGCGCAGCCAACAGAGGCAGCGAACAGACGCAGCAGTTCGCGCAGAAGGGCGCCAGAAGGCAAAGAAGGCACCTCTCCATTTTGCACATTTTGCACAGTGGTGTGTCCTTCCCCGGGGCATGGTCATGACACGCCGCAGAGCACGTTCCCCAGTGGCTGCTGGAGGTGCTGCATCGGCTGTGTCTGAGGCCTCAACCCAGACAGACCCTCAGACAGCAGATGCAGCTCTGCAGGTGTCAGGCTGCAGGGAGTGCCTGGGGCCTCTCCATGAGGCCTGGGCTGACAGTCAGCTCTCCTGTGTGAGGTGTGCTGTGGTTGACCAGTTGCGTCACCAGATAAAGGAGTTACGGGAGGAGGTTAGTAGGCTGCGTAGCATCCGAGAGGATGAGCGGGAGATTGACAGGGCATTCTCGGAGACTGTTCAGCTCCGGGAGTCCCCTGCCCCCACTGCAGCGGAGTTGTCAGAGGGCTCAGCACCGTGTGTAAAGGTGCATCATAACGCTGTTGAAGAGGGCTGGAAGCTGGTGACCTCTCGTAGAAGGAGAAAGGCTCTTGCTCCTCCTCAAGACTTACCCTTGAAGAACAAGTTTAGCGCCCTCCAAGCCGAGGAGGAGCTGGGCATGGCTCCAAGAGAGGCAACTGGCCTGGCAGACCCTGTGCCGTGCAGGAACCCCCGGAAGAAACGGCGAGTGATTGTTGTGAGTGACTCCCTGCTGCAGGGGACAGAGGCACCTATCTGCCGACCTGACCTCTTGTCCAGAGAGGTTTGCTGCCTGCCAGGGGCTCGAATAAGAATGTCGTGGAAAGACTGCCAAGGCTTGTCCACGCATCGGACTACTACGCTCTGCTGATCTTCCATGTGGGTGCTAATGACACGAAAGGCAAATTGGAGACCATCAAACAGGACTTCAGAGCTCTGGGGATGGTGGTGAAGGGTCTGGGAGCCCAGGTTGTTTTCTCCTCAATCTTGCCTGTGAGGGGAAAGGACGGGAGGAGGAGTAGACGAGTTTTCCAAGTTAACAGCTGGCTGCGCCGCTGGTGTTGGCAACAGGGCTTTGGTTTCTATGACCATGGGACCCTGTTTGAAGATCAACAGCTGATGGGGAGAGATGGGATCCACCTTACCAAGCGGGGCATGCGTGTCTTTGCCAACAGACTGGCCAGCCTGGTACGGAGGGCTTTAAACTAGGCAAGATGGGGGAAGGGGACTGGTATAGTGGCAGGAGAGTCAGTAAAACACCGCTCAAGTCAGGATGCCTCCAGCAGGTGCATACAGCCAGGGGAGACAGGATGGAACATGGCTACGGAGGCTCCTCTTGCACCTCTCCTGGGAAGCTTGCATGCTTGACTGGCTCTCTGAAATGCCTGTATACCAATGCACGCAGCATGGGGAATAAACAGGAAGAGTTAGAGATCTGTGTGCGGTTGCAGGGCCATGATCTCATTGCGGTTACAGAGACATGGTGGGATAGTTCATGTGACTGGGATGCTGTCATGGATGTCTATGTGCTTTTTCGGAAAGACAGGCCAGGAAGGTGAGGTGGTGGAGTTGCTCTTTATGTGAGGGAGCAGCTAGAATGTATGGAGCTCTGCCTCGGGGTGGATGAAGAGCAAGTGGAGAGCCTATGGGTAAGGATTAAAGGGCAGGGTAACATGGGTGACACTGTTGTGGGGGTTTACTACAGGCCACCTGACCAGGAGGAAGTCATCGATGAGGCCTTCTACAGACAGCTGGAAGTAGCCTCACGTTCACAGGCCCTGGTTCTCATGGGAGACTTCAACCACCCTGACATCTGTTGGGAAGACAGCACAGCTAGGCACAAACAGTCCAGGAGGTTCCTGCAGAGTATTGATGATAACTTCTTGACCCAGGTGGTGGAGACGCCAACAAGGAGAGGTGCAATGCTAGACCTTGTACTAACGAACAAAGGTGGTCTAGTTGGAGATGTGAAGGTTGGGGGCAGCCTTGGCTGCAGTGACCATGAGAGGGTGGAGTTCAGGATCCTACGAGGAGGGAGCAGGGCAATGAGTAGGATTGCAACGCTGGACTTGAGGAGAGCTGACTTTGGCCTCTTGAGGGAGCTACTTAGGGGAATCTCATGGGACAGGGCCCTAGGAGGAAGAGGGGTCCAAGAAAGCTGGTTAATATTCAAGCATCACTTCCTCCAGGCTCAAGAGCAGTGCATCCCTCTGAGGAAGAAGTCGAGCAAAGCGGGCAGGAGACCTGCATGGATGAGCAAGGAACTCCTGGCAAAACTCCAGCAGAAGAAGGAAGTGTACAGAATGTGGACAAGGGGACAGGCCACTTGGGAGGAATACAGGGACGTTGTCAGAGCGTGCAGGGATGCGACAAGGAAGGCTAAGGCCCAGCTGGAATTAAATCTGGCAAGGGATGTCAAGGACAACAAGAAGGGGTTCTTCAAATACATCAAGAGCAAAAGGAAGACTAGGGAAAACGTGGGCCCGCTGCTGAATGGGGCGGGTGCCCTGGTGACGAAGGATACAGAGAAGGCAGAGTTATTGAATGCTGCCTTTGTTTCAGTCTTCACTGCTAAGGCCAGTCCTGAGGAATTCCAGACCTTGGAGACAAGAGAGGAAGGCTGGAGAAAGGAAGACTCTCCCTTGGTGGAGGAGGATCAGGTTAGAGATCTTTTGTCCAAACTTGACATCCATAAATCCATGGGCCCCGATGGGATGCACCCACGAGTGCAGAGGGAGCTGGTGGACGTTATCGCTAGGCCACTCTCCATCCTCTTGGAAAGGTCCTGGAGATCAGGAGAGGTGCCTGAGGACTGGAAGAAAGCCAATGTCACGCCAGTCTTCCAAAAGGGCAAGAAGGAGGAGCCAGGAAACTACAGGCCTGTCAGCCTCACCTCCATCCCTGGAAAGGTGATGGAACAGCTCCTCCTGGAGGTCCTCACTAAGCGTCTGGAGGACAAGAAGGTGATCAGGAGTAGTCAGCATGGATTCACCAAAGGGAAATCATGCTTGACCAATCTGACAGCCTTCTATGACAGAATGACTGGCTGGGTAGATGAGGGCAGAGCAGTGGATGTTGTCTGCCTGGACTTCAGCAAGGCTTTTGACACTGTCTCCCATCACATCCTCCTAGGTAAGCTCAGGAAGTGTGGGCTAGACGAGTGGACGGTGAGGTGGACTGAGAACTGGCTGGATGGCCGAGCTCCGAGGGTTGTGGTGAATGGCGCAGAATCTAGTTGGAGGCCTGTGGCTAGCGGTGTCCCCCAGGGGTCAGTCCTGGGTCCAGTCTTGTTCAATATATTCATCAGTGACCTGGAGGAAGGGACAGAGTGCACCCTCAGCAAGTTGGCTGATGATACTGAACTGGGGGGAGAGGCTAACACACCAGAAGACTGTGCTGCCATTCAGAGGGACCTGGACAGGCTGGAGAGGTGGGCGGGGAGGAACCTCCTGAAGTTCAACAAAGGCAAGTGCAAGGTCCTGCACCTAGGCAGGAATAATCCCCTGCACCAGGACAGGCTGGGGGTTGACCTGCTGGAAAGCAGCTCTGCCGAGAAGGACCTGGGAGTGCTGGTGGACAACAAGTTAAACATGAGCCAGCAGTGTGCCCTTGTGGCCAAGAAGGCCAAGGGTATGCTGGGGTGCATTAGGCAGAGTGTTGCCAGCAGGTGGAGGGAGGTGATCCTGCCCCTCTCCTCAGCCCTGGGGAGGCCTCACCTGGAGTCCTGTGTCCAGTGCTGGGCTCCCCAGTACAAGAGAGACATGGCACTCCTGGAGAGAGTCCAGCGGAGGGCTACCAAGATGATGAGGGGACTGGAGCACCTCTCCTATGAAGGAATGCTGGGAGAGCTGGGCCTGTTCAGCCTGGGGAAGAGAAGATTGAGAGGGGATCTCATCAACGTGTACAAGTATCTGAAGGGGGAGTGTCAAGAGGATGAGGCCAGCCTCTTCTCCGTGGTGCCCAGCAACAGGACAAGAGGCAATGGGCAGAAACTGAACCACAGGAAGTTCCATCTGAACCTGAGAAAAAACTTCTTCACTGTGAGGGTGACAGAGCATTGGAACAGGTTGCCCGGAGAGGTAGTGAAGTCTCCTTCCCTGGAGATATTCAAAACCCGTCTGGATGTGATCCTGGGCAATCTGCTCTAGGTGACCCTGCTGGAGCAGGGAGGTTGGACTAGATGATCTCCAGAGGTCCCTTCCAACCTAAACGATTCTGTGATTCTGTGATTCTGTGAAAGACAGAGTTAGCACAGAGTTCCTCCACCTCTGACCAAGGGCTATTATCGTTTTGTAAGTGGGAGAGTATTATCACCATGGTGTTCTCCTCTGCTAGATCCTACTAACAGAGGAAAATCATCTGTCCTGACTTTTTTCCTGGAAGTTCTGCATGGTGGCGCCCAAGTAGATGGAAGAGAGCACCTGCAATCCTGCACTCAAATTTCCCTAGACCCCCCCTAGGCTAGTACAATAAGCCAAGACAATAGCTTCTAGCAGTTTTCCTGATCCACTCACCAAGTGCTTTGAATTTTATTTTGAGGCATGCTGGCATCCTCTATATCAAGAAGCATGAAAACAGATCTCTGGATTCCAGACTCATTAATATCTGATGTCGAAATGACCTAAGACCTTTTGTACAACTTGCACCTGAGTTTACTGCTACATACTCTGAGCTGGCTAGATGCAAGGTAGCTTTATTCAGGGATCTGAATGGCTGTGTGATGGCATAGTGTTTTTTTTTTGGCATAATGCCACGGCATGGGAAGGGCAGGAACTTACAGCCAGAGATGGAGCAGAGGCAAGAAAGCTTTCCATTACTGTGCAAATTTAGATTGGATTAAGTTGATTGTGAAACCACATTGTCAATCTTCAGGTATTTCTATGGGGAAAGGTTTTTCTATTTTTAGATAAAAAGCCATTACCACTACGATTTGTCTCAGTAATATTGCTACACGATACTGCTGTATTTAGAAATCACTGAACTCCTTAATTCAAGAACAGTACAATATGAAAAGGATCTTAGTATGTTTCTCCATTCAATTTGTACTGAGATTTGCAATTTATGCTAGACTGCTATTTTCCTTTTTCATTGCCACATACTTGAGTGTACACCTTTGCAATGCAACTGTGGCATCCGTTTCCATCGATCTTTGCTCATGAGTAAGCTCTTTACACATATCGCAAGTGCAGGCCTAAAGACTATTCTGCTGATTTTCAGAATCACCATTATCTCTGACTTCATCTAAGGGCTCTGAATCATGGAAAAGAAAATGTATATTGGTATATGATGTTAGTATCCTTCATTGTTTCCCCGCTCCTTTTGAAGGTATGCATTCTGTCAGTTGGGTTGGCTTGGATGCATAGTGAGGGTGGATTTGTGGCATGCAGTCTGTACTCGCAAGTAGTGAGAGACTTACATTTCTGAATGAAAAATATGCTGTGTGACACCTTCTCACATCTCATTTTCATAAGTTTAAATGAAGAGCTAATTCACAGAAATACATACCTCATTGTAGAGCAGTGAAGATCAGAATCTGGCATGGATAGTTGTGACATAGGTACATGTATTAAAACACTAAAGAGTAGCAAAATAGGGGTAGAGTTAGCTCTGGATCAGGACTTACTTTGCTGAGCTTGCTTGTGAACTTCATTGGTAATCTCTGGACACACATAATTTAGTGGGGAGAGAAGTCTGTTGTTATCAACTTCTGGCTTTGGGATTTGATTACATAAATAAAAGCAGGTGTTCTCCAGGGTAGAAGGATTGCCAATATTTTCATCTGTTGCAATGGAATTGCAAATTATTCTTTTTCCTTTCAAATTCCTACTTCCTTTATATTTGCATGTATATTTGTTTTCAGTGAACAAAGACTCTGTGAGTGGTGTCAGAAATTAAACCCTGAACTGAGTAGAAATAGGTTACAGAACACATGGAAACATACACCAATAGTCTTCATGCCTTTAAAAAGCTAAGCTGAAATCAACACTCTGAAATGCCAGGAGATAAGAAATACCAGTCAACATGAGTATATGCAAGCACTTTGGATATGCAAAAAATAATCTGGCATCAGGTTTAGACATTTCAAATGTCTGGGCTGAGGAATGTTGAGTACTGTAATCTTGTTACTTCTTCAGAGTGGCAGACATGAGTTCCCAAAAGAAATCAGAGCCAATTTTCTAAATTTTAAGAAGATGCTGTGCATTTTTTTTTGTGTCAAAGAATGTACAGGATGTTAATTAAGTGAGGGGAATTCATATTGAATGTCATATGTCACCCACACTTGCAGTGTTCCAAGCTGTGCTTAGCCTGGGCTGTGACATAACATACGCAGTGGCATTGCGCAGAACAGGTGGGTATCCACCGGCCTCCACACAGATGAACCAGGCAGTTTGGGCAACGTTTTTTCTGATATTTGTCATTTGGCTTCAATAGGACAGATTTGCTATTGCAGTTTCAGGTGTACAGTAACAGGAACAGATTGGTTACTAATTTGAATGATTTTAGTAGTACATGCAAGGCAAATAATAAAGCAAGTTACCGAACGATCTGTGAGTGAAAAGATTCAGGATTTTGAATCAGTTTTGTCCTTTGTAGATCCAACAACTAATTGCCTGACAGATTTTAAATTAAAAGAAATATTACAGGTTTAGATATTTATTTAATATTTCCTAACTTGAGTGGGTTGTAAAGTTTGACATAGTGGTAGAAGAATAAGATTACCCTGCAATTTCTTGGTTTTAGGACTTTAAACAAATATGTTATTTATAAGAACAAACAATTTCTTTTTCAATGATTTGTCTAGAATACTAATTACCTAGATGTTGTGTCCAAAGGAGGATCACTCCTAAACTGAGCATATCTCTTTAAATAGCTTGAATTGTAACATGTAATTTAGAAGCACTTTTAAAATCTAGTTTGTGTGAGCCAATCCACCATTATATATCCAGTATTGCGTGTGCGTTTGAGGCTTGATAAACCAGATAAACCAGTAAGGTAGATGATTCACTTGATTTGCTTATGTAGGTGGTTAGATTAATAGTACAAGTAGTTTCCTGGACTCCATCGACGTTAGCCTCTATAATATTAGGGTGCTGCCCCACCTGGTTAGTGTCCCAGCTTGGAGCTGGCAGCTCACTGTGCCATCTACCCTAGAAGGAAGTCTGTGACCTAATCGCGGCATGGTGGAAGATTTGCAGTGCAGGAGCTTCACAAAGGCTTCCTAAATCAGCACTGGTTGGTCTAACATGATTACAAGCAGACTAGCACCTAGTTCCAGAACAAGGTCAAGAAATTAAAGGAGGTCAGAACAAGCCAAGAATAGCAAGTCGTGCTCAGGGGTTTTGCAGGGGGAAGCATACTTGGCCTGAGGTATGAAGTGTTCCAAGAGGTTTTTAGCATGGAGGTGCAAACCTGTGACATGACACTGTGTGTAGTGGGGAGAACAGGAAGGGGATCTAGTGAGAGGCAGAGGAGAGTCTGATTTGTTACGGTTTTGCTATTTTGGCACTGATACATATCGGTGCAAAGGCAGTCTTTACAGTTGCCAGGCCCATTCCCAGTCTCTGACTCAGTCATTCAATCTAATTCTTGTAGCCTGACTTCATTCCTGCAAGATCATTGTCTTTGTAATTGTTGGGGAGTAGGAAGCGGGAGGGAAAGAGAGGAGCCTGCAGTCTTCAGTGCCAACTGCAAGGCTTTTATGCCAGATGGTATTCCCCGATCTGAGATCAGGACAGCATATGGCATTAGGAGCCCTGGCATGCTGGAGACGCATTGCATGCTTTTCTCTCCAGTGTCCAGTGATAATTGTAAGAAGTGTCATTCCATCCTATTCCACGGTCTTTCTCATGGCCACAGGCAGTTCATCCATATCAGCTCCTGAGTAGGATGGCATTAAAGCGCATGCATAAAGCTAAATGTGGCTGCTAAGTAAGTCTATTTTGTGCGCTATATCAGCTATATATAAGCTATATTCAGGCTTTGGTTGCTTTTCTGAGAAAAAAAAAAAAGGAATTTACAGAATATGGTAGAAGACAGCAAAATACTGTGGAGATCCAGAATGATTTTTCTGCACATGCTGTTTTATCCACAGAGTTCCTGACGTACAGGTTTAAGAAGTGAATTAGGATAGGGAAGAGGGTTTTAGCTGAGACGTATCTGCAGTCTTTCTTCCGTGTTTTGTCCCAGGAGTGCTCCAAAAGCAGACTATCAATCACATGCGGTTAAACAGAGTCAGAGGACATTCACTCACTACAGAGGGTCTGCATGTGACCTTCATAGTACAAAGACAAAAGAAATTCAGAAATGCAAAGTAACCTCAACTATAGTTAGGTTTTGTGCCATTCTAAATAGTTTGGAACAGAGTAGGGTGATGGCAGTGGGATAAAATGATAAAACCATGCAGTCCACATTTAGATCCTGTAGCTGGATTTATCTACAGAGAGGGAATGAAGGGGCCATGTTAATCGCTATCACTGCCCACAGATTCGGAACAGCAATAAAAAAGGAATTAAAACTTTTATATTTTTTGATGATCATACATACACTTAATGCTGGGCTTGTTTTACAGTTACTGTGCAGAGCGATTCACATTTTCATATGGTCCCTATTCCAGAAAATGGTAAGATGTTTAACGCAAATAGTTTCCTAATTTATTCCTAAAGAATGTGCATATTTTAAAGTAGCAGATCTAAAAAAAAATTAATCAGAATTTTAAACAACAATTCTGCTTCTGTTTGCAAACTGAGCTGTCAAAAAAGTAGCCTCTTTTCAGTATAATTGTTAGTGATTTTACGTTAGAACTTTAAAACCAAATAATTACATCTGCTGGACAGATCTGCCTGTTTTCTCACAAAACCAATTTCCTTATCACTCTGTTTCATTTCCAAAGCATACTTAAACTAATTGTGTTGAAAAATAAGGATTGAATAAATAGGAGACACTAAAATCTCCTCTTGTCCCTTGCGTTTTAGGCTCAGAACTTTCCTACAGAAAATTTCTGCTGTTCCCGGGAAGGGAAAGTTCTTCCCAGCTGCTCTCCTAATTGTGCGTCTTGTCTGCAATCTCAAAATATCCACTGGCTCCATATGTCCATCCAGTGGCTGCATGTGGGAACTGCATAAATCAGAAGGTAAATTCCAGTTTCTTGGTAATTGCGGTTACATTTATGGAGCAGTCTAGTTGTTGCTATTATTGTTAGAAATAAGCATGAAACAAAATGCGCAATTGGAATACTCAGCCTTTGGCAGTATGCGAGTCTGTATCTGTAAAGCAACTTTTGAATAATGCTGAGAATTGATTTGTTATTGCAGCAACAGGAACAAGATAAAAGTTAATGATAATTTATTCGTATTCAAATGAATTACCTACTAGACCGAGGAAGAGAAATGTGATGAGTGAAGAGCTTTAGCTTATTTTCATTGTGAAACTGAGACAGCTGAGGTCAGTGTGGATGCAAGCTCTTGTGAGAATAGTTTTCTTACAACTGAGCATGCTTATGTTTCTGGTTAAGCAAACCTATTTGAAATTACATCTTCTGATAATTAAATATAATGTTCATTGTTTATATTCATAAAATACTAGGAAAATTAATTTAAAAACGGAATGCAAGTTCCATGCAGTGTGTTTCAGAAATCATGTTAAGACTTTATGTATAATGATTTCCAGAAAATCCTACATAAATTTGTATTGAAATTTGAATCTTAATGGTTCATTAAACTACATCAGGCTAGCTGATTGTTTAGGAATCTACAATTAGATGTAGCATTTTCCCTCAGTGATGAAAGCAATTTGAACCTCAGTGCCTTGAACCTTACTTCCACTGTTGCTAGCAGTGCTGGAGTTGTAACTATGGAGAATTCCAGTGCGATACTTCGACTAGTCAGAAAAAGTCCATTTGCTAAAAGCCTTTTAATTCGCTGTTCTTGACAAATGCAGGCTTCTAAAATCTTCACCATCATTACTTGCTTTTTTCTTCCCATGAAAGTAAATGTAGCTTTAATTTTGCCTTCTAGAGTGAATACATTGTGATACAGCGTACAATTATGGGATAGCCTATTATTTGCCTATGGGTGCCCTGCTTCAATTAGTGTGTAGGCTTGGGAATGGATAATGAAAAAAGGACATCTGTGACACCAGCCTAAATCTAGCTTTTCCTAAATTTCCAGTGCTTTATTTTTCAATCTACGTAAATATGTCTTACCCTAGAAGGTTTCAGTAATGTGACTAAGATACTATCATGATAGGCCCTTTGTACATACATAAATAACGTTATAGTAACTACTGCATGCTGTGGTACAACAGTTGCATTTATATTCTCTGTGTGTAGTTTTTATAAATTACAGTTCTTTGTTTATTGTCCATCTGGAATTGCCACTGCTGAGGTTGCTGTGGTGGTAAACTCTTGCAGCTTCTCTCCAAAAAGCTATCTATTTTTAGTAATAACATCTAAAGTTAGAATATTACATTTCTCTTTTGCTCCATTGATTACTACAAAAATGAGAATGTCAAAATACCCTGTTTTGCTACAGAGACTCTACTTTGAAGGTTTTGCGCTTTTTTAAGCAGGGTAACAGTAACTTTATAATCATTTTCAGTCATGGCACCTTATTTGCCAGCCCAAGTACTCTCCAGACCTGAAAACACACTCTATTTGGGCTCGGTGGGATTTTAAAATAAAATAAGAAGGCTGCAAAGGAACACAATGAAAGTGCACTTTTAGGAACATTATGAATTAAACCAAATGAGGCAGAAAATACCCAACACATCCCTGGACCCCATTCTAGCTACTTTTTGCACTGTTGCAGCTTCACTGAGTTGGCTGAAATCTAATGGATTCACTTTCCTCTTCAAGGGTAATGAGCTGAGTGAGACAGAACCGCTGAATCAGCTCCTAACTCTCCTTTCCCTCTCAGCATATTTTGAGTTGGAGCATAACATAGGTTTCCTTAGAGTTGGGTGTTTCTTTTTTAATATTAGGTGCTTGATCAGCCTTCTGAGGAAAACTGTGGATTATAAAGTAGCCCTGGTCCTATCCTTTCTTCTGAGTACAACTGAAGGATCCCCTGATTGTTTTTTTTACTATCTCTTCTTGCCAATTTTAGGATTTTATCATTCATGTGTCGGTTATGACTTCATCATTTAGTGATAGAACCATAAAAACTCAAGTTTCTTAGTATGTGGCAATAGCTGCAGATCTTTCCAGAGGTGTCCACTGTATTATTTTTGTTTGCTCTGTTAAATATATAGGAAGCTATTTCCCCCAAATGAGTTATTCTTTGTAATCTAGAAGACAAGGATTAAATAGTATGAGGTTCTGATTTGTTCTTGGCTCCTTATTGAAGATGGGAAAAGGAATCAAAATGTGGTGGGCCTTTTTGCCAGGCTGTACTAGAGTCTACTTTTTGACTCTGACGGCTTCTAAGCTTACTGAGTTTGAGCTATATTGGTAGTCTAGTATCCTTTTGTTAATACTGGATCCAGCATTTTATCTTATGCAAAAGGAAAGGCGAAACAAAATTTGAAGCCTTTCAAACAAAATAACGGTCACAGAATGGAGTTTACAGATCAACACAGACATTACAGGCATCTTAGTCTGTCATAATTATGAATGTCTGTTTGTTCTTGTCTTATGAATAAAAGTAAATGTAAAATTCATATTTCTTAGGCCATTTTTTAAAAATCCTTTTTCTAAACCAAGCGCTCCTGATCACAGAATCACAGAACGGTTGAGGTTGGAAGGGACCTCTGGACTAGAAAATCCAAGGCAACTAAGCTACCTTTGAAGTACGAGGGCTGACTGCAAGAAAAAAGGAGGGGGATTACATTAACTAAGGATAGTTTTAATATAATGAATAAACTAGGAAAATTTTGTTTCTAACACAATAGAAAATGACTCTGTGGCATTTGATTAATTCTCACTGCAAACAGTAGCTCTCACCTTTGAAGACATGTTAACAGAAACTGTTCTGGCAAACCCATTTAAGAACATGCTTTTGTTAAACAGTAATAATATTGTATTATTTTAAGGTTAAGATTAAAAAATGATTCCCCTTGTATATAAGTGAGGAAAGACTTTGACCATTGAGAAATAATGCTGGTGAGCATGCTCATATGCATGTGCATGCCAGAAACCTCCCTGACGAATCAGATCGCTCCTCTTGGCCACCCCAAAAATGGGCTTCACTGTAGTCACATAGTACTGTGCTTTGCATCATGTTGTTTGCACTGCCAAAAAGCTGTTAGGACCAATGCATTGACCTTCTTAGTCTCATTACTTAAATTTGCACTTCCTGGTAGTAGCTTTCAAAACAGGCAGTTCACATAGGACTGATGAAAAAGAACGGAAAGGACATCCAGGGAGTTGCTAGGAGGAGAAAAAGGCTACTGTAACCCCTGTCATAGCATTACCTAAGGTCGTCTGCCCTGGTAGCAGCTGTGCAGCATCTCAGATTAAATGATGCCTTCACCTGGTTTTGAGTGAAGGCTGAGGATGTCTCTCAAAGAGTTCAGCCACTGGGCTCAATGGAAATTTATTAACCCAGAAATTAAGAAAGAAATCCAGCACCATTTGTATAAAGAACCCTCACTTTTATCTTGGCAGCCTCACTTTCCAATAATTTTGTTTTCATAGACAGTGTTAAGCAGGCTGCTCCTGTAGCTTTTGCTACACGATTAATGTTTTTGTCCAGGACGTTGTCAGACCTGATTAGAGTGTAGGTTCTAACAACGGCTGTCTCACTGTTGACACGTAATGAGTCCCCCATGTTGGCTGTCATGCATACATTGAGTAGGTCACCCACGTATAGAGGAAATGGGAGGTAACTGTAAACTACAGGCTTATAAATACATCACGAGTCTGTTGAAGCAAAGCTTGAGTGGTTTCTGATGTCAGCAAAATGCTGCGACAATTTTATAGTCCTGCTTAGCTTTGCTTCTTTTCTGTTCTCTGTGAAGCAGGGCTCCTACATACACAGCAAGAGGAAAACAATGATATTTAATAGAGAAATCAAACTTGGACACTAAAGTGATAACTGTAAACATTTCTACAGGATGTCTTACTCTACCGTTGCCAGAGAGACAGGTGCATACAACTGTCTTTCATGGACGTAATTCAAACAAGAATTCTGAACTTACTCAGTATAATTTACTTCATTTCCTAGCTGTAATGCTGTTGTGATTGTGTGTTACACAGAACAATCTGGGGCTTTAAACTATTGTTGGTATATAAACTGAAATATAAATTGAAGTATAAAACCAGAAAATAGGTCAGTACATATTTAAACAGGCAAATTAGGAAGATAATGAATATATATCTAATGCACTAAAGAATAACAAGATGATCTATTTTCATGCAAATTCCACAGAAAATAATTTTTAGTGCTAAACATCTTAAGGTTTCCATACAATGATATATAGTATCAACAAAGGAGGAATAACCTCAGTCAGTGCACAAAAGATGCAAAACTGAGCTAAATTGTTCCTCAGTAAAAAGATTTGTAGGCGTTGGTAATGAGAAATGGGGAATTTTGCAGATCGCACTGCAAATTACTCCCAAACCTTTTGGCAGCATTAGAATGAGAGTATACAACTTATTTACTTCTGACCCAGAGGAGGAAGAGAGCTAGTCTGAATGAAGAAGACAAAATAACAGCATGTCTTGTGTATTAGCTAAGGCTATCAGGCTTAAATTCAGTCACAGTAAATAACAACCTTGTTTCTATAGTAATATCTATTTTTGACATTGTGCAGCTAGTAATTTGAAGCACGTGTTTCTGATCACGTTGGGGGATGTTGCATAGAGTTAGTCTGAATGAGCTTTAAGCATGTAAGTGAGATAATTTGTTTCAGTGGTTTAAGGTCTAGGCCAAGAAGGCAATATCTACCGTGATCAAAAGCTAGTCAGAAAAAACATCTGATGTTTGTGTGTGAGCGGTATCTCTAAAAACAGTTAAGGTCTCTAAACAGAATTGCTTTTGTAACATTGCTAAAATGAAACCTATGTTTATCTGTGAATATTTATTTTGAATAACCTCCGAAATCTATCAAAATCCCATAATATGTTCTGATTTCAAATCTGAAAAATCAGATAAGGACAAGTAGCATTAGGAGGATATGATCATTGTGCACCACCATCCTTCCCTACCCTTTGTAAAGCTCTGTAAGTCTACGTGTGTTTTGTAATACAGTTACTGAAATATATTGATTGCCCTGGCAGTAGTTAGGTGCATTAGGGCTCAGCTGTGATTTCTGAGTGCATTATGGAAGTGTAGGACTGGCTATGTGGCTCTTCTGTGCTGGAACCTAAATAACTCCAGCCAGCCCCTCGGACTTCAGGAGCATTTGCGTGAGACAAAATCTGTCATGGGAGCAGGACTGAACCACTATATTGGACACTTTTATTTAGTACTAAATTTGGCTTGACCAAACACGCTAGACGGTTTTGGTTGATCAGCTACCCAGATCTTTTGTTGAATTTGGCTGGTTGGTCAAATCTCATCCACATTGCTCCAAGTATTAAGTGAAAAGAACTAAAAGAAGTTCATTTATCTGGTGCCATTCAAAGTGGGTCTTCCAGCTGTTCTTTTCGTAGTGTAATCATAATAATAACTATGCTTAAGTTAAAATTAAGTTAGAGGTTCGGTGATTACAGTTAGAGGTGATTTTTTTTTTCACATAAGATTTTCTGTGATGGCAATGAAAATGCTCACTAGGTTTCAGTCTAAAATGTGAAAAAAAACTAAAAATAATTACTCCTATGTGAATACACAGTTCCTTCTTCTGACAGTAATGCTTTAAAAATCCACAGGCATTGAGAATTATATTAAATATATCATGTGTTCAAAAGTGAAAAATAAATTTAAAATATATTAATTTCAGCCTCAGATGGGATATATTGCTTAATATTTCCACTTGTACCCTGGATAGTATCTGATAGCTCTATAAAATTTCTTATTCTAAGAGCAGGTGTTTTCTTAGAGCTGTCTTGAAAGCCAAAATACTCATCCTTTCCCCTTGGAAATCTAGAACAATAGCTCACAGTATGGAGTAATAAATCAATTCTCTCCTGGAAATGTTACTGTTTGAAAAAGAAAAAAGAAGAGCCTACAAGCTACAGATTTGATGTCACTTTCCAGAGGAATACAAGAAGTTGATCAAACACGAGGTTGCATTTTCATACCATGCTTAAAATTGACGGTCACACATGGCTTTGGGTAGATATACTATAGTCCCATCACTGGGCCCAGGTTAAATATGAGAGAAACGGGTTAACAGTGTCCCTCAAACACTTTGGCTTCTCTCTGGTGTATTTTTTCTGTTTTTCTCTGCTTGTTTTTTTCCCCCCCACCAGATTGCTTTTTGTTTGTTTATTTTTTGTTTAATTATGTAAATATTACTGAAACTACGTGCTTTTCAGAGAAATGCACTCGTACAGTGTAATAATTCTCAATTTATCTGTGTAAAGTATTTCAGCATATATATGAGGATGTTTTTTAAAAATATAGATCTTCGTTAGTAATTTAAATTATTTTTGACTGTAGTAATACAGTCATAATAAACATACCAAACTAAAAAGAAATTATAATTACTTCATAGTACACCAAACCCTTATGTGTACACCAAACCCAGAAAAAAAAGATATTAATTTTAAAGTCAGACCATACTTACATGTGTGGATGAACACACCTTTTTTTTTTTTCTGTTTCACTTCAGTGCGTTTGTGAAGATCTGTGATAGGATATGTCTGCCACTTCCACTGTTAATGAGAATCTATGAAGTATCTGGCAGGATCACTTACTTTAGCATGTGATTTCCTGCTGGAATAAGATCTGGAGGCCAAAAGAGAGGTGAAGACTTTATTAATCTTCCCTGGGAGTTGGAGAGACAGATCAGATCATCAAGCATTCTGTCAGCGTCAGTTATATGTTCCGAGTTTAAAGTAGCATTTTCTAAACTTATTGTGTCAGATATTTCTTTCTATTTTGAAGAAGAGAAAAAAAGCCTTCTGAAATCTGTCTTTTTGTCAAAAATTTAAGAGTTTCCAGTTTCTTTATAAGGAATGTTCACCAAAGCAGCTTGAAACTAAATTATTTTGGTAGATTAAGGTGTTTCGGAAATGTTAAGTGAAGGGCTATTTTCTTTTTTTTTTTCTTTGAGAAATGTCAACTAGGTCCAGATCCATCTACACAAAAGACTGATAGGAACAAAACATCTGAAGTTTGTATATGTGTGTGTGTCCCCAAAACACAGTATAGTCAGAGCTCTTTCTTGGTGCAGCGGATTTGAATTTCTTATTTTCTAATTTGGAGTCAGAGGGAGAGGAGAAAACAGTATTGATCATATATCCTGAGAAGTGGGTAACTCACATTAGTTATGGGAGAACAGAAATCAAGGCTTCAGTTTATCCAGAGGAGAAATTCAGATGTGAGTCTTTCCTTAGCAAAATAAGCACTTAGCCATTAGGTCGCTATGTATCACAAATTGGGAAACACTGTGAGTTCTCCCTTGCTTTTCATGAGAAAGGGCTGATGGGATATGGACACCAGTTCTACAAGAGAGCTGATAGCTGAAAATCCCAGATGAGGATAGGATAGATGCCTAACTAATTAAAATTGGCAAGAATTAGACCCTGTCCTTTTTTGGCATCTTTTACTGGTAGCCTAGGTGGCAGTCCATTAAATTTGTATGATTTGAATGCCTAAATTTCCTTCATTTAATGAGGAATGTGGGCACCCTCTCCAGAGGTGAATTTTATTGCAATACCTAAATCCCTGATGGACGTTGGCCAAGTTAATTTTTCTGCTCTAAAAGCAACTGAATATTTCCAACCAAATAAAATGTTAGAGTTCTTTGTGTTCATTCAGCATCAGACGAAACCAAAAATGAGACTTTTTTTTGCTTCAGATGTGAGAGTTTGTGCAGAGTTCTAACAGAATGTGTAACTACAGGCATGTGAAAAGTTTTAAGCCCTAGTGTCATCTGATATGATAGACTATAATAAATTTCAGGTTTTGGTGCCAAATCCTAATCTAATAAAGGCAGATATATTTCCTTCAGCAAGAGAGTTCCCAGTCATATCAGAAAGTATTTTAACCAAAGCAGTGAAGAAGATTGTGATCCAACTAGGAAAACAAAATTATTATTAGTCAAGATACTGATTTTGTGTAACTCTATTGCAGTAAGGCTAGATTCAGACTGGCTGCTATTTTAGTAGCTGCTGATTCATGATCTATTTATTTTGGGAAGTACAGTAAGTAAAAGCTTACTGGACTGACAGCATAATTCCTGTGCATAGCCAAAATGGGAATTCAGAAGTATGACAGATTAGCTTTCCACATACAAGTCTGTGATTTTAAATCGTTGTAAATCAAGATTGTTTCACTGCCCTCTAGAGCGAAATAGGGTCATTTGGAAATAATATGAAATCACTTAATTAGAAAAAACAGTGACATTAGAAAAAACAATGTCCTTTTCGGACCGCCAAATTTGTGAAGTAAAACAAATAATTTTTTTTCTAGATTTTTATGATGCCCAGCTTATGGAGATGTTATGTGATTAAATTAATTAATTGTTATGAGTGCATTAAATATGAATTTAATGCACAGCTATTAATACACAATTATAATGATAGGGAAGGACTCTTACCTCACAGATCTCTTTCATTTTAGTAATTTTTTTTCTTACTGCCTTTGTTACTCATGGTTAAACTCTAGATTTTGGGCCAAATCTTTGTATGTTTTGTTTGAGCTTTCTGGAGTGGTCAGGCCCAGATTTCACATGTATGCTGCCTGAAAAGACCGTGCAAAGCAGGCACGGATAATCGTGTACAATGGCAGTTATGTAATCGGATTTCTTTAAATTGCTTTGAGTGCTCTGCTATGTAAGGTAGATGAAATAAGGTTCAGTTTCTCTTTCTTCTAAAACGACCTGTTCTCTGTCTTCGTTTCCATCCTCTGTCCTCCCCTGCTTTCGGCTAGAAATCTCTGATGTCCACAAGATGGCACTATGCCATAGCAGGCTGTTAGGGTACTAAGGCTGCAGCTCCCATTTTATAGCATGGGTATATCTGCTTTTAAACTCCAGAGATCTGTTCAAACAGTAGTTTCCTTATGTCACAAATATCCCGCCCTTCAGACCTGTGTAAACTAGGGGTTGGGGAAGATGCCTGCTGGGAGGTTTTGGAGAATTCCAGTATAAAAAGGGACAAATTATTAAAAAGATTGGGAAACTATTTAGCTTGAGCCACCTTCCACTAAAGGAAATTATAGCGTGCAGGATCGTCTTAGGTGAGAACTGGTTGGAGTAAATAGCACAGTTACGCCAGAGTACCTCTGAGAAACAGGGTTAATCTATTAAACAGATCTTTAAATATTTATTTCATATGCTCTAGGCTATCTTCAAATTCTTAAATATAAGGGAAAAGTTTGTTCTAGTTTATTCTATTGAATAAAGAGGATTCAATAATTTAGGAGCTGTATCCCTCAAATCATTTTTATCAAGAGTAGCACACAATAGAGTAAATGCCTTATCAAGCCCAAGCTGCCTGACGCCCACTGGGCTATTCAGGCCGTTGAGTACCAAGTTAATTGGTTCTACTACGGCAGGGCATTATATGCAGCGAAGAGTATACAAGGTCGGCCTCCCCAAAACTGAGACGCAAGCAGAAAAATCCTTCCTGTCATGAGGCAGCGGAGCAGCTTACAGGGAGGAGCGCTCTTGCTTTCTGGAAGAGGAAGTAACCTTTGCAGCTGTGAAACCTGAGAGAACAATGGAGATTGTGTAGACCAGCAGTTGTAGGGGGCTGCTTTCTGCTAACTGGGGCTCCGTGCCAGAGAGGTCCCACAGCAGCAATCTTTTCTCTTTAATAAATTCTAAACTTCTCTTGACCTTTTTGCTGCACTCTGAGCTGAAATGCATCTGAACAGTTGAGAAGGGGTACCCCATATCTTAAAAACTTTGAATGCATCACAAATGCTAACAGAACTATTTTGAACAGTGTAGAGGAGACATGAAAGGTATGATCGCACTGTATATAGATTTTGTGATGCAAAAATTCCTTCAGTTCTGATTACCGAAATATCTGAAGAGAGGCAGAACACTCACTCCCAGGTTGTAAAGTTACTTGTTCCATTTGCTGAACAATTGATGTATATTGTTGAAGTTTTAAAATCTAGAAAAATGATGTTTCTTCTTGATGAATCTAGCTTTTTTGCTTGGCATTTTTATTTTGCAGGTCTGTTCACTCTTAGAGGTGACATAACAAGGAACTAACAGCGGAAGTGTGTGCGCACTCTCTCTTGGATGGGTGCTCATGGCATTCATTAGCGTGGTTAGCACAGTTGATGGTTTTAAATGCATGTTAAATGATGCCTAAACCCCCCCAACCTGACTGAATTTTAATTGAATTAGTCTCAAAATACTCTTTTCACTTCTAACGGGATATGGTCCATTCTTCACATTCTGTTGTGCTCTCTCAAACCACTGCTGCATTTGTTCCTGAGAGGGATGCATTTTAGCACTGAGTAAAACAGTATTTGCACATTTATAGCTCCCTAGGTTAGAAAATGTCTTATGAAGGTCCCATTACATTCATTGTTAACAGACCCCTAATAGGGTACGTGACATGACTGTTCAACACTAACATCTGGGTTGGGCTAACAGTTAATATACTAAACAATATGATATCAGTAATGAAAACTAATATGAATCTGACTACATCATTCTATCTGGCAGTCTTTTTAAAAGAAACAAATAGACTTATATTCTTATCGGCAAGCAATAGGCCTGATTCTTCTTCATTAAGCTTTTCTTTTTAAACCATTAGGATTATCTGCTCAGTGAAGTGTTAATCAATCTGAGTTTTAGGTATCAGAAACAGTTCCTGTACCTTTTGCAAAACTCCATGATGAAGTTTTGGGCTCCCTCTGCTTTCATCACTAGACATGGATTTTTTTTTAACGTTTCCAATAGCAATGGGAAACTTGGGCCTGCTGGTGATAAAGAAAGGTTTTTATTTGTCTTGATTGCAACTTTATCAAAGCTTATCCCAAAGTCACACTGATAATGGATGATGAAGATAGCAGTGATGAAGTTTTCAGTGTAACAATGATCAAAGAAAGGAAAAAGGAAAATTAACTATTAACTTAATTTTTTAGAACCTTTATGAAAGATGTTTCATGGTCAAAGGCCTGCTTGTAGCCAGTGCCACCCCTAAATCCCATATGGACAAGACCAAAATGTCACTGACAGCATTTTCCCCTTGTTTCCAGGCTGAAGTTAAACTAAGCTTTTTGTTCTCACCTTAGCACGTGCGCTGGAAGAACATGTCCCACCATTCATGTTCCGTGAGGTTAGCGCAAGCGAAATAGTTGTCATTTTCCTATATTTACTCTTGTAGATTTGCTTTTTTGCTTTACATTATTTAAGTTTATTTTAACTTTTTTTTTTAATAAGAAAAGAAACTATGTATCAGGTTGAAAAAGGGAAAAGGAACTGATGTAAATGAAGGAAAAAAATAACCTGTCAAACTTCACCAAAGAAAGACCAAAGACTTCACTTTTCACTGTCTATGCTATTCATAAATACATTGTATTTGCCCTCCTTCACTCCTCCCAACTTGCTATTATAAAATGTCAAAGGTGTGATCGATAATCTGCAGGTAGGCCCTTGCTTACCCTGCACAGGCTCTCCTTTGTGTTGCACCTGCTGTATGCCACAGTAAATGCCTGCAGAGGGTGGTTCCACCATGCTGAGAGCAAAACTGTGCTAATATATCTGAGCCCGTTCCCTTCTAGAAACTTTGTCTAATACCTACAATCACACTCTTGAAGGAGTGCTTTGTTAGGTCAAGCTGTACAGACGCGTGGTTTGGCTGCAAAACGCACTGACGTTCCATCCTAACACGTACATGTATCCATTGTGGTATTTATACAGGTAGGCAGCCATGTTTATGTATATCCATAAATTGTTGCAAACTCATTCTGTTTTGGCCTAGCACTAAAAGAGAAACAGTAATTTCAAAACACCTACTTCATCTCCAAAAGTTTTTGCTTATTCAAAAGAGTATACAGTGATTTTGCTCTGTTAGTTCTTATTTTTAATGTGAAAATTAATTGTAAACATAGAGGAAGTGAAACATTAAAAATTTAAATACCAGACAGAAGGGCTCCTTAAGGCTATTATTATTTATTCTCGATATCAGTTTGAATCATCTGTTCAATTTAAGGTCCTTGATTTTATTCTAGGTTTTATGGAGGACGTGTCTAGTCGTTACAGACAACTTCTTTACTTTATCATAAAACTACTTCTATCTATGCATATATTAAGGTCTTAGTTCTTCCAGCTTTGTGGGTATTCCTGAAATCTACTCATATGAACATGCCCGTTGATTTTTTTACACTGTATGTAAGAAGTTAAACATTTGCATAACTTGCAAGAATGGGAACTGAATTATGACTTTGTCCTCGGAGGATTAAAATCATTAGAAATGTCTACTTCTTGCCAAATGATGTATAAGATTTACCTCTCCAGTTTTCTACATATCACCAAACCAACTGTATTTACACAATACAGAAAGAGAGTAATATTGTTCCTTGTAAAATATAACAATGGACTTTCATAGTAAGTAGCCCCTAACTCTGGATTAATATATGTAAATTATTACATAATTTATATTTTAGAGGATATACTAGGATGGGTTGTATATTTTTATACATCTGTATGTGTATGTGTATAGTGTGGGACGGTAGCCAAGCAATATGTAAGAAATATTGCTTGTGTAGAAGCCTTGAATGGCCTCCTTCACAGTCATCATTATGCAGTCATTTTCCCTCTCCAGTATCTGCTACCCCTCAATGCTATTTCCTTTAGGTAACTATTTCTGGCTCAAGTCACACTAGAAAATATTCCCTCCATCTTCTGTCATCTACTGGGATTCATTATAAATGAAGTAGTCACTATCCTTGCCTAATGAGTGATGTTAGTACTCTGGTCAGTGCAGTTTAAGGATTGGGAGGATTTATAGATCAGCTACCTGAAAATAATTTAAAAATTTCAGCAGTGAGGTAGGCATTTGAAAATCAGATTTTATAAATGGATGCTTTAAAACTATTTAATGTTTAATCGCAGCAAAAAAAAAAAAAAAGGCTGTAAGACTTTGGATGGTGCCTGTTTTCATTCCACAGCAGCACAGTGGAGAAATTACCATTACTTATTGAAGAAACAATTTCTGTTCTTTCTAGTTTGATTATATTCAAAGCCTAGAATATTTTTACAAAAGAGAAAGATGAAAACTAAGGTCCGTGGTAGATTTAGTCTTGAAGTAGTTGAAATGTGGCTTGTGGGAAAATGGTGTTTTGTATGGACTGTCTCTCAGCTCTGTATAAGATGTGGGCTGCATCACAATATCAGAGAAGATGACTATCACAATTTACTTGCTTTTATAAAAACAGGATGTTGCTGGGTTACCCATGCAGGCAGGCCTTGGTTTGTAAGTTTGGGTGCTATTCACACTTCCTAATTTGGGGCACTCCAAGCCTGTGTTAGAAGCTTGGCCTTTCTAGGATCCTCTACGATTGTTGGGAGAAAAAGGTTTCTACCAGCCAGATGGCAATTGAAAGCAGGAATTCAGCACAGGTGACTGAATTGCTCCCCTGAGGAGGCTTTCTCTCCCTGCTCATACACAGGAAGCCAGCAGAGACTAGCTGCCTTCTCCAGATGCCTTAAATGCCCATAGACCATGTCACGTTCCTTTTTCTGCCACCATGTTATAGGCTTATGTAATTTTTCTTTTTCCCAAAATGTGAACTCCTGGGCTGTTGAAGCCAGCGTTCCCTTCAACCTTCCTTGGGCTGGGATTCACTATACGTATTTTTAAAGAAGAGGTATGACAATTACATTTTCTGTTTTCTGTAACAAAAATACACTGTGGACTAATAAGGAATCAGCTGGCTACAAACCATAACTTTAAAGTGAGATAGAAACTACGACCTGCTTTCCAACATTAGGTTATTTATATTGTGTTTGTTTTCCATGGCGTTTCCTGCCACTTGTACTAATTTCTATGTAGAAATAAGAGTTTTATTTTTATAAACTCTTACTTGTATTATTTGATGCTGCCTTTAAGTTGTAAGGGTCAATTTATAGGATCAGAGTTGTTTACAGAACAATAGACTGTAGGCCTAGCTTTCAAATATGAGTGTGTTAGTATATCGTGTCATGCTTTTGGATGCGCTACAAAGCACTAAGGCTATAAATTTTGGAGCAGGTGTGCTCAGCAGTATCTCTGTGGTCCAGGGCAGAGTCCTGGGTGGCGTGCACCATGACTCCCATTTGTCCTGCTCAGGTATGTTTCTTCCTGGTGGAAAACCAGGAATGTGTGAGAGAGAGGGTAAGTAGTTTGATGTATGCTTAGAGGTGACACATGGAGTTAGAATATGGGTCTTGTGATTTAGATTTAGCATTAGATCCCTGCAGTAACTTCATGGTTGTAATAATGTCTCATTTAGAGGGTCTTATTAAAAAGTAGGTATCTGTGCTGACGTTAGCTAATGACTATTGTATAAACAGAAAAAAGAGAATCACAGTTGTTTAGGAATAAGAGTTAAATTAGGATAAGCGTGTAAGTATCTGTAGTAGGCCTAATGCAAAGTTAGTCCCTTGAGGCGAAAATGGTAATATTGAATATCTACTTGTGTGTTACCCAGATTCTTGCCTTTCTAGTTTTCTCGGATTTTTCCAGGTGCGTAGTGATATGTCACTGAATGTGTCTGGAACTGCTTTAGATTTGCTAGTGCTGAATAGGTAACGTATGTCATGCCGTAGTCTAATCAAGGTACAGAAATTAGATGTTCTCTCCATTATGAGAAATAAATTCTTTTCTTTTTGTCCTCTATTTCTTTGCCAAGAGCGTTATTAATTTTAGTGGCTAAATCAATGGTTAGGGGGCCCGTTCTGGTTTAAAAGTTCCTATACAAACAGAGGACAATTGTTAAGTTATTATGGTTAGAAATTAACACTTTGATTACAGTAGAAGCTGTACAGTAGCAGAAGGAGAAAGCTACCCCTGCCTGAAAGGGGAAATTACAGAATATAATAAGATTCTACAGAATATAATGAGATTCTAAAGATTTTAAACAAAAATTCATGACAGGAGAAAAAATTTAATCAGGCTGGACAAACTGGAGAATTGGCAGTGCCTACACCAGGGAATCAAGCTGATTCTACCACTGCAGGGCATGTTTTGAAGGTTCTGGTGAAACTAAACAAAAAAAAGGTCATGTTATTAATTTTAACTGTGATGGATGGCAGGATTTTTTTTTAATTTTATCTTGTTTCTTGGCTTAACTCCAAAGAGACAATTGAAAAAAGGGCGAGAAAAAGTATTAACAAAATCAAGATAGATCACATTAATCTGTGGCAAAGGAAGAGGTGAGTTGAAACTGATGTCATTCCTTTTTTTATGAATGCCCAACTGCTAAAGAAATCCAGACAGATTTAATGAGTATATATAGACAGTACATCAACTGCTGTGCCTGTAACAGTGCCGTCATACAACTGGCCACTAATCACAGCCTACGTTAATTCTAGAAAATACACACAAATAATATTTCTGGGCTCCATTTTCAAAGCAGCATTTGGGAATTTATATGCACTAATCCTATAACAACAACAAGATTTGTGTTTCTAACACCACAAGCATAGCTTTAAGGATGTAACCATAAGGATCTAACGTAGCAGTCAACATAATCCTCGACCTCCTCTTACCCTCTGAGAAGAGAGAGCAATTTTTCAAAAATGATTGTCACTAAACTAAAAAAAATGCCCTATACCCTGGGGAATCCTCACATGAACAGTCTCTTTTTCCCTGCAGGGACTCAAGTTCATAAATAAATGCAGGAGAAAGAGCAGACAGTGAAAGAACCCGAGTTCACATCGTGTATATCTTAAGATCCCACATTTTCCCCCGAGAAGTGTTACAACCCCTGAGATTAAGAGAAATGAGTGATCACTTCTAGTACTGTACAGTTTAAACTGAAAAAAGAAAAAATATGCAAGTTTACTGTCCTAAGTAAGGACTATGCAAGGTGTTACCTTTTCTATTTCAGTTCGTTATTTCCTTCAGTCCAAGGAGTAGGACATTCACAACTTTTAAGAATTGAGATTTTTCTGTTCTCCCTAGAAAAAGAATTTTGTATAGGGTTTAGTTGATGTATGCCTGTATTGAACAGGAACTTAAGTGATATTCAGTAATTCATGCAGGCAAGTAGCTAATACAATCTGAAAAGTTTCAGCCAGAATCTCAAAACTCAAAACTCCTGTTGACTTTGAAAGAATGCAAGATTTGGCTCTTTTATCACAGTAAAAAACCAATCCCCTATATAAAATATGTGTTGGAATAAATGGCTGTTGGGGGCTTTCTGAATCATATTGAAAGTGAACAATTTCATAGGATATTGGTTTCCAGTCTTGTGATTTTGAACAGAGGTTATTGGTTATTATTATTTGTAACACTTGTTTTGAAAAAGGATATGTTTAGTAACTCTATTCAGGATAGCGATATCTAAAGATTACAGTCATGTCTATCAGCATTGTTGTCAATCAGAATAAAACTGTAATAATATATTTTTATTTCACATTAATCAAATACAAAGCCTTCTCAGCATTGTAACAGAAGACTACTCACAAACCAAGAAGATGATCCAATAACAAAGTACAATGAAGGATATTAAATGTCCCTGGAACTATCTCCTCATAGCTCTCAGTTAAAAGAAAGGAGAGAGAATTTCCAAGACAGAAAGTGTTTATGGAAAGAGAAACTATGTTACACTAGTGATGTTTAAAAAGAGAAGAAAAGGAGTTTTGTCGAAAACGGCCAAAAGGTGGCAGTGCTCCATACACTGCTGATTTCCAAGAGTCCTCAGTGCTATCCAGTACTCCTTCTGAGTCTGACATCCACTTTTTTCCCCAATATACCCAAGCAAACAATACCCTTAAAAGAAAATAAATCCCTTCCTTGTTGACTACATTTTCTAGAAGTACATAAGGCTGCATGAAATGAAATATTTTAATAGCTTTAAAAAATACATATTTCACAGGTACCCTTTCTACTCACGGACATTCCTGCATTCTGGGCTGCTGGATGTTTCTCTTGCGATAGTCTCACAGGGCATGTTACTATTTCATTACAGTCAAACAGTTATGTTTGTGGCTTAATTGGCAGTAGACTGCATCCATAGCAAAATTTAAGACTAAGACTGGCTTGCTCCTTCCAGTTAAGAAAAATCCAGGATACGGCTCATGCAAAAATCATGTTGCATTTAGAGATATCTCTGCAGGGTACAGTTCAAAAAGGTTGATTCTTTATGCCTAGAGAAGTCATGCTGTAATGGAAGTAAGTCTGTGGATGCTAATAGGGAAATAGGTCTGTTTTAGTTCCTATGGCTGTTATCCTCCCACATCCTTCAGATGGAATCTAGTCAATAATGGAGACCTTTTTAATACTTGAGAAAGAATAACTGAGAGATCCTTCCTATTAACAGTGGGTGGTTATGGCATATGGTGATATATGGTAGTACTGCAATTCTAAATGTACATGATAGAATTATTAGTAACTGTTCTTGCAGTGCTAGAATTGTGTCTGTGGTAGTAGTTTTTGCTGTGCTCTGCGCCAGTCGGCTCAGTCTAGCTTTGAGCATAGCTGTGCCTCTGCCCATGCTATACCTTTTCTCTGTTGTGTCTTATTTGGTCTCCTCACAGAGTTGGAATTGCATTATCTTCATGGTTGAGATGTTCACCCTCCTTGCCCCACAGCCATCAGTGTTGCTGCTTTTTCCTATTAAAAGGACCAGAAGAGAACGGAGCCACCATGCATTTGGTGCAAGTGAAGTTTGTGTGTCTTAGGTGGTTAGAGATCAGCCCTTCAGTGAAGGGATAGAGAGGAAGAGAGAGAAATCTCCTCTGTCTGATAAGGTTCCTTGCATTGATCTCTAGTCTAAAAGGTTTAATAATAGCACATTCTTAGAGCTATCTCCACGTGTACTACTATCAATATTAGGAAAGACACAAATGATATCCCCACTACTAATGCCTATCATGGTGCAAGAGTATTGCTTTTTTTGCCACGAAAGTTTGGCTCCTCATACTGAGAAGTGCAGTTCTTCTTTGACTATACCCTTTATACTCAGGAAAGTATAGAAAGTGACAAGACTTTCTTTGAACAACTGCTGAACTCAGTTGTTGGGATAAATTTTACAGCCAAAGGTAACTGAACCATTGGTTATTATCCTCACGCAGGGTGGGGTTTTGTTTTTCTTGTTCTGAGGTTAAACTGGTTTAGTGGCTTGCCACTGCTGAAAGGGTCAGTCAGTTCCCCTCTGCTCCTGACCGCACTTTCTTGTCGCTTCCCTTACATTTGTCTGATCCTATTGTATGGGCTCCATGAGAATTTACTCATAGTGTAAGAGCAGGGTGGCTAGTAAAATTTACACTACAAAAATGAAGAATTAATGGGCACTGAGATATACTGCCAGTGAAGTAACTGAAGTATGTACTGCCTGAAAACATGAAGGATGGATGCTGAAGGGGCAGTTTTGCCAGACGTTGGCTTTGCCAAGAAAGCCAGCATTAAAAAACTCTCTCTCCCTCCCTTGATGGCTTATTTCCAGCCACGTGTTCAAGCTGTCTGCCTTCTCAGTTCTGCCAATATAATATTTTGTTGGGACACACTATAAACTAGATTGCTGAAATGATCCGGCTTAAAAATGCAGTTTTTTTGGAGGGTTATGTTTAGCCCAGATCATTTCAGTGAAGTTAGTATCTCAGGAAACTATACCCTTGGGATAAAATTAAATGGTATGGCTCAAGCCAAACTAGTGATCTGGCAGCTCATCATTACTGAAAGAAGGAAGTTACTTCCCCTGACCCAGAAAAATATGCAGTCTTCTGTCAGATTGGTGAGTGGAGTCAGATCTCTGTGTCTGTGTGCGTGTTTGTGCTCACGCACGCGGGGAGATCTGAAGCCTCACTGCAAAGTGTTAGTGGTGAGGGACGTGTGCCTAAGAAGGAAAGGGGTGGAAGAAAGCATGATTTCACCCTCTTAGTGGTGTTAAGCTGTCTCAGTAGCTGAAGCCATAACAAGTATTTTCGCTTTCCGTGCCCGTTCTGAGATGTTGATCGATGAATACAGCCATTAATGTAACTGGTTCTAATTCAATCTGGAGGCCTACCCTTCTTTCCACAAAAATCTGTGGCAGTCTGCAGAAAATAAATCACTTGAACAGACAGTGAACACAAAAGCATTACGAGAACTTAGTTAAGGCAAACTCTGATTTTCATATTACTCTGAATACTTCATGTATTTTTCTTACTGTGCATCACCAAATCAGTTAACTCGTCTTCGCTTTAATATAGTTTCTGATTTTCCATGTATTCCTGTTTTCCTGTTTTTTTTCTATTTTCCATGTGCTGTGCATTAATACCTTGATTTGGTGTTGTAAGCACTGCTAAATATGTATTGATTTATTTATTTGTAACTTCATGAAATATTCTAAATGCTCTTTGTTACGGTTTTTTCCAGGTAGCAGTGATGCCCTAAAGAGCTAGCTTTTATTTGTAAAGCACCTACTACAATAAGGCTGCAACCCTGAGGGAGGCTCCTCTGGGTGTGTCTGTAGAGTAAACACAGAAAAGCAGCAGTTGTCACTAGTCATTATTTTTGACCTGACAATATGTCTTTCATCATCAGCTATCTAATACGGAAAATTCTGCGTAATTATCAGCTCTAAACCATATTTACCTAGCTTATCAGGTGTCAAGGAAAGCCTTTTTATGATCAGCAGCAGAACCAAAGTAGTTAATCACCAAACAAGAGTGACTCCCCCCAGTATATTTGGCTTATGTAAATGAAGGAATTGTTTGCAAATCAACCATAGATGATTTCCCCATTCTTGGCTGAGACCATCTAGTTCCTTCTCCTAATGCTTGAGATAATTATTCACTGGAGGAGAACATTCTCCTCCCTTTGTATAAGGGAACATGTTGATATTTTTCTGTCATGTTCTATATGTACTCTTTCACATATCCTTAGTACAAGCTTTAGTCTTGTCTACACTCCCTTTCTTTCATTCACATAGTTACCTAGTTGTACAGGTGCAAATCTTCAACAGAGATAGGTTGTTTTACTGTAAAAAGGGATTCTAAAGTCCTGTTAACCTGCACTGGTACAAACGATTTGTAGACTGTTACACCATATCCACGCTCAGACTTTGTGCTCTCCAAGTTACATAAAGTGCCAAACAGACCCAAGTCGATGAGCAATACCTTTGGTCTTCATTGCATCATTTAAACACAGAGTTCCTACTTGAAATCCCAGTATGATAGGAAATCAGTCACATATCATAAGCCCTAAAGGAGATAAAACTGTGTGTACTCACACCTGTTGTTGAACTCCAGTCAGCACGAATCCTTCTAATAATCAAACATAAGGGGTAAATAAACTGACAAAAATAGGGGAAAATATTACTGCGCCTCAGCTGTCCTAACAGTAGATGTTATTGTTATTAATAACAATAAGTTAAAAGATTCGCAGTGAGTTTGAGGCAGATGTTGTACCTGTAAAACTGCATATTTCTATAAAGTATTTTGAAATTGTTATAATTTAAATAAGAGAAGGCTTATTAATGAGTCATTAAGAACCCTTACATTCCAATATATTATTTCTCTCTCAACATACTATTTAGAAGTCTGACAACTATGCCGATTTCCTAAAAGTCTGCCGTTCTCTGACTATCAGCAGTGAGCAGTCAGGCGTATTATCGAGTATTTAACAAACTGTGGAGAATAAAAAGTGAAATCTGTATGAATGGCAATGATGAGTGCTGAAAATAGTCCCAGTTTGATCTTGTAGATGAAAATGTAGAATTTGCTGTATTTTTCTAAACAAACAGACAAAAATTCTCATCAGCTTTTCTGAATTAGTTTAGGGATTGCATCTCAAAAGGTGTACAGTGATATTAAAGGCCTTTTTTTGATGCCTGATAGAGTTTTCCCTTGTGTGTGCTTGGAAGCACATAGATAGTTGGGAAATAATTCTACAATGATTCTTCTGAATTATATGTAGCCAAAGTCGGACACAGAACTGATGAGATAGTACAGGATGTGTTAGCAGTCTCCTGCTCCAAGCCATGCTTATAAGTAAATAATATTAATCCCTTCAGAGCAATGTACAGGCAAATTATTAAAGTTGGTTCCTGAAGAAACTTAGACTGTGGCATTTAATAAAAATGTCATGCTCAGTGAGTTATTAGTTCCTCCCTCACTATTGAGAATAGTTTTAATCTTTTCCTACTGTTCCCAAGAATTTGTATGTTGTGAGGAAAATGCAGCCACAGTACAAGCCAAAGGCTAACTGTTACTTCAGCTGGAGACGAACAGAAACTAAGCTGTGACAGCAAAGATTGTAAGAAACGCTTCAGTATATGGAGGAGATTTCTGAATGGCTAAGTTGAAAAGGGAGTTTATGTAGCTATATGGGCTATCTGTTATGATGTCCAACACAAGTAAATTAACTGTAAGCCTGAACTCTAATAATTTTTAATGCCAGATCTTGTAGAGTTTAATTTAAAAATACAAATATGTTATAATGCACTGTTATTAATTTCTCTAAGATGTCTCATATCTTTATTTTTAAATTGCCTCCATCTGGTTATAGAAACAAAGCAAAACAAACAAAAAGAAAAAAAACAAGGCTAGCTGCTCAGCTGGCAAAAATCAACATACTTCTGTTCAAAGTAATGGAACTGTACCAATTTGCATCAGCTGACAAACTAGCCTGCAGGTGTTAACAGCATGTATAATGTAATGGATCTATCCCTATATATATTTTCTATGGTAGTTATCCATTTTTCTAAGTAGCTAGAATGGGAAGTGCAAAGGTAGTAATTAAAGTATATTTTTAGATATACATATATAATTTTTTTACTTGCAAACTAAACATATTATACAAAGATCACTCAGAGACAGTAAATGTGCAAATTCAGTAAAATGCTTCAGAGACATTATTTTTACAGATTTCCATTGTAATGATGCTCCTTGTAATAATTACCAAATTGTAAATGTAGGTCATTTTTATGTATGACTAGTCAGAAATTTACACTAGGTAGTTTTGCTTTCATTAAAATGTGCCCTTTGAGTCAATAAATCTTGAAGTTTTCCTCAAAAGGATCAGCATTTCTTTTTTTTAATTTAAAGGTAATCATTTCCTGGTATTTTCTGTTTACAATTTTAACACATCTGTTCTGCTCTTGAAATGTCTTCGATTTCAATTCATATCTTTATGATAGTCAGAATAAATTTATTTTGAGCATATGTTAACAAGACAGTATTTCATATTGCTGACATACTTAAGCCGGGGGAAAAAATGTATATATGTACTTATACAAGCATATCCCATGTGCATCACCAATAAGCTAAAAAATCTAGGTCTGTATTCATCCAAGCCTAAAGTACACACCTAAATGTAAGTATAGAAATTTTTTCCCCTGAGCAAAATTCATTCTTGATTTTGAGAATATGCTTTTGACCTTTGTGGAATTAGGGCATTGGTACTGGGTGTTCCCATAGAAATCTCACTATCAAGTTCATCCTGACTTTGACAAAAGCAACAGATACGCTCATGACAATCTCAGACATCTGTCTGCGAGTCTATCTTGTATGTCTTGTAAGTCATGAGAACAGAACAGGTCTTAATCCAAACATTAATTTCAAATTGTATTTATTTTTACAGGTCTGACATGATTTTACCACTAGGATAAGTAAATGCAAATTTACAGATGACATCTTATCTCCAAAAATGATATATAAATGCCAGATATCTATTTTTAAAGGATACAGTCTCATATACTTTTTCATTAAAGCTAGTTTTTACACACTGTGGTTTGTGGTTTACACTCCTCTGAGGTATATTCTGTCATATTGTTAGGATATAGTAGATCTCTCCTCATTCTTCAACCTTTCTTTGAAAGCAGAGTCTGACTGAATTTGGATCATGCCTTTTTCTGCTTCCCTTTTTTGGTGACTTGCAGTTTGTGGTGAAGTCCTTGCAATACCAGATTGCAGAGATTATGGCCGTCACAAGCCTTTGTACGCCATGAAAAGGTAGAAGATTTCTTGTGCAACCTCCAATTCCTTATAGTTGTGTGCTGTCATTGCAATATGATTTTCTATGTTTATAATGCTTCTCATGTATTATTCCCTTTATGAAGAAAAACCTTGGCAGCTACTTCTGTGCTACCATGTCCTTCCTGAGTTTGTTGGGAATTCCTGGGGGTCCAAGGTGTTTCATGCCTTAGAAGGAACTGAAGTAAGGAATTGAAACAGCCTTCGCTTATTACAACATGAGTTTCTCAGAGGGCTACTAACTGTTCAAGGGATGAAGCAGAAAACCTGGAAGAAGCAAACAGGTAGTTTTGCAATGGTTGGAAATAGATGCAAACAGCAACTTCTTACTGTGTTCATGGTTAATCCATTCTTGGAACTCTGCATTGCTGGAGTTATATTTGCACATGAAACAGTAACCTTTCTCATATATCTGTGTTAACACACAGGTTTAAATAGAATTAGCATGTGTAACGTGCTGTCTAGTGCTGGGCATCCAAAAGAAACTGTCCTTCCAGCAGGTGTTTCAGACACCTTACCGTTCAGTAAATTAGATGGGATTTTTTAAAGATTCAGGAGAAGCTTTCTCTATTAAATTGTCTTCAGTTTTTCCTTAAGAGTCTGAACTCTGGGATGCTTAATTAATTTTAAGTCCCTTATTTTCACTGTCAGATGATAGCTGTCAGCATCTTTAATGGACTGCCTGAAAGAAACAGCATTTTAGACATGTTGGTGCTTTTCAGCATTAAATGAAATTGTGCGTGATTCTAGCAGCAGAACCTGAACTTCCCGAATTATGCCAAAAAAGGAGGAATCTCCTACATATTTCGTAACCTTCTTACAAGATGTGTATAATTAAGAAGATGCATGTGAACAGGTGAGCAGGTTGAGCTTCTTTTCCCCATTTCCTAAGCGGTCAGGAAAATACTTTGTAGAATAATGCTATGCCTTCCAAATGCCGTTTTAATAACGGTAATGCTATGCCCCCTCAGAAGGGGAATTCAAAGCTGAAACAGCAATGAGAGTGGATACTGAACTAGCAGATACCTGGTCCTATGAGGACTCACAGCTCGTATGGTTCTTGCCTAATTGAGGCCCAGATCCACCATACCGAGAAGGCTTTAATCCAGACTAGCCCTGGCTGGTGTGCTGGGCACTTCTGCAAGTAATGAAGCCACCGTCCCTTCACTTTAATTAGAGCAGGACTCTTCCTGCCTCTTACACTAGAGTCCCTTTTTAGGCAAGCATCCAAGCTTAATTTTAAGATTTCCAATGATGGAGACTTTCCAACTCATACTCTTTTGTTTCAGCGGTCTTCATTAAAACCAGACATGTTATTTTGAGTCTGAATAAGTTTCTCTTTGATTTCTAGCTATTAAATCCTGTTGCACTTACATTTTCTATATTGAAAACTTGTGTGAATGTGTTCTCCCCCCCTCCCCCCGGCATTACTTAAGATTATAATCCAGTTACCCACAGTCTAAGCTAAAGAGACTAAGCTCATGGAATAATCCTCACCCATAATTGGTAGATAGGGAATTATATAATTTAAAGAAGTAGAAGTTGGAGAAAAATGTCAGTTTTCTCTGCTTCTGAAAGATCAATAATTAATCCTTCCCAGAAAGCTATTCAGTAATATATAAAGTTTTAGCAGAAATACATTTTCTTAAAATGTATGGCAGCTAATTTTCTGTTCTTTTTGGTTGTTACAGTCTTTTTGTGTCAGTCATAACTTTTGGATGTCCTACCTGGGAATTCTTTTCTTGGTGACTAAACTGTTTTCTTGCATTATTAGCCCAGCATAGCACAACTAAGCCTATAGAAACTGGGAAATCATGCATTTGAAATCATGCATTTACAGTTATGAAATACAGACACATTCTGCAATGCACAAATATGTCAAAGGCCATATTTTGTTTTTGCTGAAGTGTTTAAACACAGAATAGGCTTAGATTTATAACCTAGATTTATAGGTAGCAAGCAATACTATTTCATTTTGTGAAAGTGATTCACTATAAGATTGGTTTGGAACAAGTGGGTGTTTTCTTTGCTTGTTTGTTTAATCATGAAAACATGATGAAGAAACTAATTTTTTTTCTTCTTTCAGAATTTGTCAAAATGTTGAAGTATTAGTTGGGGTTATGCTTGTTCATGAAACTGCTTTACTGGACAAGATACTTGGCTCAGATAATTAGGCATCAGGTGTTGGAAGAAAGCATAATAATCTTGTAGCACACCTACTGAAATTGTGTAAATATAAATGCCAGATAAAAAACAGTTCATTCAAGAACAGTCTTTAAGTAGATTTCAGTGGGCTGTAGATATTTTTTTTTGTAAGACTTTAGGAAAGGATTTCCTTTTATTCCAGGCAGAATCAGCTTCTCTCTAGAAGTATGAGGCTTGGTAATCCTCGTTTCTGCTACCTTTCAGATGATATTCTTAGTCAAGTAAGTGTTTAACTCTTTACAGAAAATTGCTAGTCACTTAACATAGAATAAAGAGAGTGTCATTCTTCTGCATGTAAATTAAATGGATGATGAGAGTTCACAGATTTTTATTTTCAAAACATGTAAGTAAGCCCAAGTTTAATTTACATCAGGAGACTCCTGATTCAGCAAGGCAAGGAGTGTGTGCCTATCTTTTACTGCAAAAGTGATCCCATTAATTTCAACAGGACTACTCACATGCTTAGTGATAGATAGGTTTGCTAGGGACATAGAATTCCCTTGACTAGAGTCCAATGAATGTTTTCCTGGGGCCAAGAGAATAACTATGAAAATTTCTGAGCGCACTAAAAGGAATGCCTTATATAACCAGAGGCATTATAGGCATTATGTATATGACCAGAAATGTCATCTATGTAATTATCCCCAAATAAATAGCTACAATAAGAAATACATCATTTCTTATCAAAGTAAGCTGGTGAATCTGTGCAGAGCACCACCAAGTTCCAAAGAGGTAACGTCACATGATTTGTGGACTCAGTGACTGACAGGCATTTTGTGTCCTTGTGACTTGATTAGGATACGCAAGAAAGTTTTAATGTTTCCAACGCTGCGGACTGTATATATCCTTAAGAGGTTTTTTCAGTGTCTGCCTAATCATCTATGCCACGTTCAAATGAATTCATCCAAACTTGTTACAATTTTCTTAAGAGATGTTATTGGAGGACTAACTAGGTTGCTCTCTCATGACTTTCAAATGTCGACTGGCATGAATGAATGTCATTAAAGACCAACTGTGGCATATAGCTGAAGCTCGCTCGCTCTCACCTTTTATATGCAAATTACTAATCTGCCTTAATTCAAATTATTCCTTAAAACACTTGGTTACTGCCAGGGTTATCTCTGTTAGTGTATCTGAATTACGATGACTGTTGCATGCTTCCAAAAAATCCCAGTACTGTCTTGTAATCCAGAACATAATTTATCTAGTTATTTAGATGATAAACTCTATGGGAGAACAAATCTTGTTTTGTACAGTGCTGAACATATTACTAATCCTCAACAAAGAAAAAATAGTTTTCTGTCTATCCATCGTTATCTCCTTCTGTCCATCATCTATCCATCCTATCAGCATTGTTTATTTAGTTAGCTTTTACTCTAGTTTTCCTTGGATTGGTAATAAAATCTAAGCTCTTTCACTGTTTCTCATTCCAGTTCATCACTCTGGATTTGCATGTGAAACCCTGGTACTGTATAATGTGTGATACAGATCAGTACGTACTCTATATGAATTCCCAACTTAAAGCCATGAGAAATGTTATTGCTTAGTATACCGCTAAGTGCAATAGGAATGAATTTAAAATCACAGATAGGTCATTGTATAACAAATACATAACAGGCACCAAGAACAGATGAAGTCTTATAAGAGCAAAGTGTTATTTTCTTACAGCTATAAAATTTAGACAAAAGACAAAAAAAGGACCCTTATGAAATAGATCTCCTCATATTTTTCCTTGAAGTGTTAGATTTCCTTTATGCGGAAAAAATCTGCCAGAAAACATGCTGTTATTTTGCCCTTTGCACTGCTTCAGGGATGGAGAAGCTCTGTGTTTTTGTTGAGGTTTTAACTTTTACTAGTGGGCCATAGCATCAGAGATTAGTTGTTGCTATTGTGTGCCATATAAGGGATATTGTATATTCAGAGGTCTGAAGTTACTGTCTATTGCTCTCTCTTGTAATATCCCACAATCTCTTTAGTTTGTTTATTTTCAGTGAGGTGTGGCTGAGCTTTGGTTTTGTTTTTTCTGTTGTCCTAGGAATCCTTGTATGATTTGTACAGCTTTTCTCTCTGGACTAAGTGAGTGTGTATTAAAAAGCATGAAGAAATTATCTGTTACCTGCACACTTTCATTAGAATGGGCTACATACTCATGAGATCATTTAAATTAATGATAGAAATACTATTTATTGACAAACTTAATAGAAAAGAATTCAGCTAACGTTAATAAATATTTGCAGAGTTACAAAGATTTTCTGATTTTCACTTGATAGGCAAGAACCTTAGAAATGGTCATATGTGACCTGATGTGTAGAAATGACATCTTGTTTTTATTTCTTCCATGATTATAAGAACTTCCATGAAAAAAATCGTTATAGATGACAAACTGACAATCCTGGAGATAGTCACGTGCCGTGATTAGTTATGGTTACAGACCCAGTGCAGTTACATCATGATCAGCAGTAACACAGTTTTCTCTCTCTGATGTATATGATGTGTATGATTAGTGCTACTAAATAGCTACAGTAATATCTGTTGTGAGGATATTTCCAATTATATAACTGAAAATATACTTTCAACAGGTATGTCAAGGCAAACGTTTTTGCCTAGTGTACTTCATGAACTACTGTGAACAGATGGTTGACTTCTTAGGTAGCAGGTAAACTTTATAGCAATTAACCTTAAAAAATTATGGTCAAACTGGATTCAAAGAAATTGAAATATTACATTTCCTTAACTTCCCTTTGTATGCAGGTTATTCAACAAGTTTTCTTAATCTCACTGGAATGGAAAGTTGGCTGCAAGCCCTCCCCGAATTAAGTAGACGTATTAGTAAGCTCATCTCCTCCTGTGCGAACATCATGTTGAACTGAGTAGCTCTGGTTTCTGTTGCTGGTTTGTCTGCACTGCAAAATACTTCTTCAAATTCCTGCAGTGCTATTTTGAGATGATATTACAGCAGTAGTTCTTTAAACAAACATTTTTCATAAACTACAATCACCTATTGATGTGCTGGCAATGACAATATTATAGTCATATAGAATTTTATGGATTTTTAAAGGTATGTTCATGTAAATACCATATGGTGGGGGGAAGCTCCTTATTTGGTGATGGACAATTTCATGGTGCTATAGTGGAAACAGTAGCTGGAGCGGGGAAGGGGAGGAAAAGAGGAAAAAAAGAGGGTGTTCTACATACCTAGAGCTAGATAACGGAACGGCTTCCATAAAAAGATGTACAGCAAGGACAGGTATAGAAGCACAGAATCAGGCTGTGTCCCCAAACCCCATTAATTTCAAATCATAAAGACCCTGAGTAGCTCCAGAGCATGCTCCCCAGTGCTCAGGGAGGACCTTTGTATAGGGTGCAGCCCCTCGCTTTTGCACGTTCTGAGAACTGGAACAAAGGAATGTTTTTCTTTACCTTATTAAATACTTCCCCTGTCACCTAGTCCTCTACCCCCGATACACTCTTTCCAGCCTACCACAGACATTCACTGTTCCATGGCAAAGACCCCTTCCTAGAAGTCACTTCTAAATCCAGCGCATGTACCTCCAGATCCTATAGAGTGATGTTACACGTCCCATTTTGAAACACCACCTACCACATCCTTTCCTGCAATCCAGCAAAACTCACGCTAACCTTTAGCCCCACACGCAGCAGAATCCCCAAAGCTTATGCTCCTAGAGCCAGCTCAAACCCTGCATCAAGGAGGGTAACTGCCTGCTCAGGCCCTACCCTATACCTCAGAGAAGCTGCCCCCTTCCAATCTAAGTCATCCAGGGAGCCTGTTCACTAACCCAAACCTGCTCTCAGCCAAACCTAACAAGCTTATCTTATGATAAAGAAGTTACCCTTCACCTAGGCCAGACTTTTCCCTAAGGAGTTTGCTCCTGAACTGTTAGCCTTCCCCAGAGAGTGCTCCCAGCTCAGCACATGTGAGAGAGATCTGAAACCTTATGGCCCAGCTGCTGTGTCCTTACGTTACTAGTGGCTTCAGATGCCGCTTGGTTAGCTCTCTAGCTCTCCTCCACTTTCTTTCTGCGTTATTGCTGTATTGCCTAGCTTTGTTTAATGTTTTTCAGAGCCTAGGCGGGGTCTGTTGTTTTCTGAGAATCCCCGGTCTGCTCAGTGGGGTCTTCAAAGGATGGGTTACAGAGACATGAGCTTACCCTGAAAAGCTTAAAATCAACGTCGGTTAGTTCAATACCGAACACTGCAACGTGAGGTCTTGTTTTTCTTTCAGAATGCAGTCAGTTATTTTGTGTATGAGAGTAAAAATTGTTCTTGGTAAGAAAACTGTGTGTTACATGTCAAGAAGAGTTTCACTAGGGCAACAAGGAGTAGAATGAAACCAGTATCAGTGAGCTGTTACTGTGCTTCTCATTGTTAGATTTCAGCATCATTACCCTGGTAGGGAAATGCAGACAAAGTGAACAAAATTACCCTCTAAGAGATTTAGTTTGTAAGTATGTTGTTAGCAAATGTTCTCTAGAGGGTTGTATCCGTAGAAGATAGAAAGTGGATTTTAATAATACTTGCACATCCTTTGGATAGCTATTCAAAATTCCCTTGTTAAAGTTAATTTTAATTTTGCATGTAAATGTTCAGCTACTTTATTATAATATTCTTCTGAAGTTTACAGTATTTTTATTTCATAATTTTTTTCTTAATTTGCAACAAAATTGCTTAATAAGTTTGATTATTAAAAACATTTCCTTTAAGAAATGTAATCCTTTTTACTTTTTTATTTCAAATGATTCCAATATTGAGAATTCTTCAAATGTCCTATATAGTTAAAATTCAAAGTATAAAACTTTAATAGTTGCATTTAAATAATTTTTGAGGCTTGCTGGCTGTTTTATCCTACCATTTCCCATAAGTAAAATATCTTCTTCAATGAGACTGAGTCCAGCTATATCAGCCCTGGGTGAAAATAGGTCTCTCTGAGGCAAATCTTTTCACTGCTCCTCTTCTGTGGCTATGGCTTCCTCCTAGATTTCCTCAAAAGTGCGGTGAAAATATGATCGTGTAGTCTACTCAAGATGCAGCAAAACTAGTGTTGTAACAGTCAGATTTGGCTGCTTTTTGTCAGGGAGCACTAGCACAGTCTGAAATCTGAAGCAAGAATAATGTTAGAGAATTTCAAAGCATTTTATAAAAACGTATTCATTGGAACCTGGCTTGTATGTTAGCTGTAACAAGAGTATTGTATGCAATCTGGCAGAGTGTAAATCTTCTGGACTCCAATTTTGGCACGATCTAATTCTAATTGAGTCTTGTTTTGTAACATAACAGCTACTAAAAACGCTGTGCTGTTTAGTTGAGTGACAAGACATGCAAGGATTGCTACCTACAAATAAATCTTTAGTGTATCTACTGTATTCACAGGAGAGACCTTAAAGTACACACTGACTTTTCAGAAGAATTTGATTGGCTGTTCTGATATGCGGCAGAAATTCTGGGCCGCTTACGAGATAATTTTAGAATCTTCACCTTTCAACTCCGGCATGTGAATCAATTCTGGAAAATGAAAGCACTCAGAGATGTTAGAGGAGGCCAAGGCTTTATACTCGCCTACCTCGTGTGAAGAAGAAGAAAATCACATAAAGAAAGCTGTTAGAGGTGAGATCATTAGGGGGGCAAACTGTGAGTTCCTATAAAAACTCAGTGAGAAAGCCTAATAATTTGTCATGAAATCCCAGTTTGTTTATTTAGCTATGGAAATCTGAAGTTAGTGCTGTAGAGACGTTAGTGAAATTGATGGGAAGGAACCCTTAAAAGTAGGTTCAGATGAAATGAAAACCTTTCAGTTTGCAGCAAGTGATACACGCGTGGTTTGAAAATAAGAGGTGTGTAAATAAATTGTACTGTTGATTTATAATCGATTTTTTACGTCTAAAAAGTTCATGGTTTTGGTCTTATTTTCCTAGGCTTGTTGATCTCAGAGCCTTGCAACCTTTTGTGACAACTGCCCATACCATATAGATAGGTTTAGTAACCTAGGAATCTCATCTATGTTTGCAGTGTCATTATCCCTCATTCAGTTGTAACCTAGAATAGCGCTAACCTATTGCGTCCAGTATGTTTTGGGATAGTTCAGACTCCCCAAAACTAAAAGGGAACATGCTGACTTTGAAGTCGGATGTAGAAGAGCTGTGCTTGTGTGTATCTGGCGGGTACTAACTAGGTGGAGTGCCAGCTCTGCTCTTCCTCCGATTCCTAGGTGGTTAGATTAGCCAAGTTGGAGTGGTGGCTGGCCTGAAGGTTAAAATATTGTCACAAAACGATCCCATGAGAATGTAAAAAAGTGAGAAAAGAACTATCACCCAGAAGATTTCTTTCGGGTCTGGTGTCTCCTGAGATGCTTGAGTTTATGTTTAATCAGCAAAATTCGTGTGAAAATCCTTGACGGGATCCCAAACAAAAAAACCCAGTGTACCACTATCTAGGTTTGTAGCTATGGAAAATAAGAATCATGCTTGCAAGCTCATGCTTTCCAACGTTGTTTCCAGTGTGCGTCTTTAAAACGGAGTCTGACATTTGTGAGCAATGCACACTTGAATGCAGATACAACTTCCCTAAAGTTCAGTAATAAATAGGACTTTTGTTTCCCGTCTTGTAGAAAGGTGCGCAGTTCAGATGTGGACCCAAATGCTTCTAAAGTTCTGGAGGGATGATTTTTTTTTTTTTTAAAACAAACAGCATTGATACTGTTGTTAGAAATTATTTGGCAAGTCATATACAGAGTTGTCTAAGAGACGATTGCCTTTTACACTGATATTTTGAAAGAAAGATAGCTCTCAGGTTTTAGGTGAAAGGAATTTTGGAGCTAAGTAACTGAAAGTCAGAAGAAAATGAAGGATATCTGAAAATTCCAAACAGCGTAATCACAGTGAAATACAGGACTGGTCTAATTTATTTATAGTCTTTATATTAATAAAATCCTAGTAAAATCACCTTAATCTTATAATCCAATGTTGCTTTTACTCTGCATAGTATTCAGTTCACTTTTGAAAGGCTGTGTATGTTTCATATACTAGTGATAACATAATAAGAGCACATGGAAATACTGTAACTATTGGAGAAAAATCTCTCATGAGAAGAAAAACAGATGCAAAGCTATAACCTTGCACCTGGAAATCTTTCACACGGCAGTTTTGTGCGTTCCCAACCACCCCATAAGGACAGAAACAACACAAGCAGCTGATAATGTGATTGTGAGGAATGTGTTGACCGTGGTGATGACAGGGTGATACATTTACCCTAGAGAGCACGAGTGCACCTGTGAAATATTAGACTGTGCTTTTTTTTACTAGGAGATCATTTTAGAAATATTTAAGAGTAAGCTATAAGATGGAAGGAAAGGGCAGTTAAAAGAGGCTGGGAAGAGCTAAAGGATAGGCATTGGGGAAAGGTAGAGAGTGCTTTCTGAACAATTTATTACAGAACTTTAGCTTATTCCTTTCTCATTAGGAACAGACCTCATTCCACATTTCTTATGCAGGCAAGCCTCTATTAATGTGACTGATTCAGTACCTAGTACACCAGGAGAGAAATCGCCTAACTTTTATGAAAAATGCAAAATTTAGCATGTAATTAGTGATGTATACTTGAGAAAGTAAAAGTGAAGGTTTCTAGAAAGATAATTTGGTTGCATTGATTGTGTATTTCTAATTCACGTTTTATGGTAACATACGAAATGGTATAGAAAATGCTACATGAATGAAGAGCATCAAAACTGAATTTATTGTTGGATCAGTATCATCTAGGTTTCCTGGCTTCTTGGAATATTAACTTCAATACTCGGGAATAAGTAAGGTTTATAATTACATGTAAAGAAAACTCTTATGTGCTGGTATTACCATTTCCAAATTGTACCCTTCCATTTTGGAGTTCCCCGGCGGCATGAAAGAAGTAGATAGTGTTTATGCTTTTCCTGTTGGTACTGTTGTTTAATGTAGCTTTAAGGAAAACTCATCGAAACTTAAAGCTGTTTTGTCAGGGACGTATGGATCAGGGTGTTTGGTAGGGAAGATTCTTCCCGGTTATGCTGCTGTTGTGTCTGACAGATGCTGAAATACGTTGGTCAGTTTACCTACTATAACATTTTGTTGAAACTTGGTGAAAATGTGTAATCTTATGCAAAGGCTGATACAAGGAATATAATGCCATCTGTATAAAAGAGGGAGTGTGTTTTGTGCACACTTGTGAACAGATGCTAGCTGACATGTTTTAGCCAGGAACTATGATATTGATGATAAGGTTTCCTGGGAAAAACACTTCTGTAAGTATTTGAGGAAAGCAGTTCTGAGCTTAAAATGTCCTCACAGTCAATTGGATGAGGGCTGATTTGGCCTGCCACCAATGAAAAGTAGATTCTTCACTGGCAACACCTGAAAGAAAAGGCAAGTGCTGAACAGAGAGTTTAATGCTGAAGCAAATAGCTGTAAGGAACCCAGAGCCAGGTTTTATAGTGTGAAGAAGGTCACAGAGGATACCAGAAGGCAGAAACAGTAGAACACCTGGATGTGGAATATATTTTTAGAGATGATAGATTAAATCTTCTTAATCTTTCTGTTGGAATCAACCTTAGGAAGAGATAAATGCCTGCTAAATGAAATAATATTTTGGAGGTCGGTCCAATATTGCTCTGCCAGTGAAGTTGAGGAAATCGATATTAAATATATTCGGGAGTACATTATGCTCAGTTATACTGACCTCATTAAACATATCGCTAATAAATGGCTACAGTGCAATCAGTACTGGGATAAAATTTGAATTCTAGTCTGCTGAAGGTTCTTCTTATGGCAAAGATATGAAGTAGCTTCCTCAGGACAGAGCTGGGTGAAGTTTATCTGAGATTCTCCAGCAGGTTAGCCAAAAGATCAGCTGCTGTCAGTTGAAGAAAGTGAAAATAGACTAACTGAAAGCTCAGTTGGCCAGAAACTTAGTAAAAGTCAGACTTCCTAGTCAGCTCTCAGAAATGTGCTCAAATGGGACTGGTCACGCACTTCAAAATACTGGAGGGGAAATTCAGTGTAAAGGCTCGCTGAGACTTATCTGCCTTATGCTTATGTATGGGAAGATCTGGCTCCAAGTAATGCCTGGGCACGCTAGACACTCCTGCCAGCAAGCCTTGCTGCTTTCTGCAGAACTGAAGGCTGTCTTGCAGTTTACGTAGAAGGCAGCCTTCTATGGCTCAAGAGAAATGCAATTACTCTCTATTTAAAATAGGAGAAAAAAAGGGGAGGTGTGAGGGACTGGTACGATTAAGAGCTATAAATGAAATCAAAAAGGATGTTTTTTGGACTCAATACTTCATTCTTGTCTGTACTGAATTAAAACTGTGCTAAGTGGATGTAGATGATCTTTAGAAATATGATACTAATACTATTACAGGGGTGTAATGGTTCCAAGTGCAATATGCCAAAGGAAGCAGGGCTAGGATAGAAAGAAATGCTCGCAGTGATGCGTTCAGATTCTAATGACAAAAGATTGAGTCCAGGGACTTTACAGGAGGATATTTTACTTTCTTTAGGAACTGTATTCAACACCTGAAAAAAGTGTATTAAGTCGTATGTCACTACCAACTACCTTTTACCGTTCTATCTGCAGCAGGACCCAGCTGAAGTTGAGAATCGGGTTTGTTTTACTCCAGTTAATTAGGCATATGCTACTTTCACACTAGCAACACTTTCACACAACCTGTTGTTTTCTGTGTTCTTTATCTTTTTTTAAATGATGCTTGAAGCTGAGGCATCTGAAAAAGCCAGTTTGCCTGCCTGGAAAAGGATATGCCCTAGGAGAACAAGCACATGGTAATCTGTTAGGCTTCTGTGGAGTCAGGGGAAACTGCAGAAACTTATGGGACAGTCAGTCTGCAGTGTTTTGAGTAATCTTACTCTAAGGGATCAAAATTTCTTCAGTAAGGAATTCAGCACTTGGCTGTTCTTGCTGAATAGGGAGGGCCCTGTAACATTTCTTGACGTACATAGGGTAGATTCATTTGACAGGGCTCCGTGTTCTTCGTTCTGTAAATATTGTTTGAATAATATTCCAATCTGGTGTTGTAATACTCTATCTGATGAAACAGATTGGAAAGGCATATATGTGATGATAGAGTTATGATGATTGCATAAGACTTGTTTCTTTAGGAAATGGGACTACGAGTGTAATCTCTGTGTCTGCGCTTCCCCTAGCAACTTTTGAACCTCTTGATTACTTTCAGCCAAAGCTGACTATGGAGATCAATCCTAAAGATGTTCAGTTTCTAGGAGCTTCATGAAAATACAGTCCATCTTCATAGCTGCCTGTCTATTGGTGCTCTCATTAGGAAAAGGTGGTAGTGTCAGTTCAACCCTCGTTAATTATCAGATAATAGGTAGGTGGCAGCAGTGCTATGAATGCACTTCTGAGTTCTGTTGTAAAGTGTGCTTTTGTAGACATGGGAGAATCCACTTCTGATTCTGAGTGAGTGCCAAAACTATAAGAAATCAGTTTTTTCTAATTCTGCTGTCCATATTTTAAACCAGTTTTACTTGAGGGACTCATATAAAGAAGCCATAAAGGTGATTAATATTTCATAATGAACCTATTGGCACCTAATAAGCTATTCACTTCTACAGACTGCTTACTAAAAGTATTTGAGAACTTAAAGGTAAATGTAAAATTCAATTTTGAATACATATATTTGGATACTAGACTCTGTCCAAATGAATGAATTAGTATCGATCAATCTCTTGCCTTCCAAAGAGGTAATCAAGGGGTAATCCTGTTAAAGACAAATGGACTATTTAGTATGACTCAAAGTGTCAAAGGGCCAAATCTTAACTTGAAAGTGGAGAATAACCTTGTGGTTACATTGGGACTATTAAAATGGGAAAGGCAAGAGGGACTCGGTCCAAAAGGAAAATGAGTTTTAGCTGGGTCTCTGAGTGAGAGACCAGATCCAGCAGCTTTGCTTCAATAGGCAGTTCAGAAGGGATGGAAAGAATCAGGTCCGTTTCAGCATTCTGCAGCAATAAAAGATAAGGTCACCTGAGCTGAAGCTTAGAATTTATTAGAATTTATTATTAGGCTTTATTAGCTTTTTTAATGAATAATGTTGCAAAGATTTTTGGCAAATGCTAGAATGAACGATATGGGTAATTCCTAAAAACGACCATTATCTGCTTTCAAGGGAGTATTGCAAACTTTAATGTATTCAAGTGCTTCCTAAAAGATGGTGACTGGATGGTAAGTATTAGGATGTAAGCAGTAGTTGAGAAGTATACAATTGCTTGTTGTACTAGTGCTTTTTGAAAAACTAGATCTGAATACCAGCTGTAGGTTTCTTCAGTTTCTCTTCTTGAGTATCTAAGTTCACATTTTGACTGCTGCATGTAAGGCATTGTAAGCTTAAACAGATATCTGTAAGCACTGGGCCTCAGATCCTCAAAGACTGGTTTTTATTTCCTTAATGAATGAAAAGGTATCAAATAAGAGCAAAGTACTATGTATCTTAAGTGTGCTGCTTATAAAGTTGGAATATTTGTGTGCAAGAAATAAGTACATTCTGCCGTAATGTTAATTAAAAATGCTGTATGCATATGGATACAGTATAAATACTAATAAAACCCCTTAATCGCTCATATTATTAATTTATTTGGACTTCAGATAGTAGTTATAATGTATTCAGGTACCCAGAGAACAATGGAAAGAATGCTTTGGGAAACAACAGCGCTCTTGATTCTTGTTAAAATACTCTTTCAGTCTCTGGAGTTACATCATCCCATTTTGTAGAAACAGTATTTTGAACAATGGTTTGAAACTTACTGGATTTAGTATCTGACCATCTGCTAAAGAGAGCAAGTCTGAGAGTAGGCAGCTCCTGCCTCCCAGAAACATTTGGCTCTGGCCAGAAGAACCTGGCACCTAACTAAGAATGCAAAGGAGGACTTTGGAGGACTTTAAAATACTCATTTAGTCCTCCTGATAGTGGAGATCATGCTTGTCTGCATTGGACTTCTGCAGACAGAGCCCTGTTCGCTTACAGCTTACCTTGTGTTTTCAGTTGCTCACTCTGTGCTGGGGGTAGAATACAGACAAGGACTCATACGTAAAAGATCTACAGCAAAATTGCTGACTGCCTGGGCTTTTATTCCCTACAGACCTTAAAATGTTACTTCAGAGCTAGAACAATAGGATAAATAGCTTTTCAACTTGCATAAAGTAGTAGCTGAAGCTGGCTACTGTTAAGTTTTGTGTGGGTATTTTGTTCTGTTTTGTTTCTCTTATTCCTAGCTTTCTCTACCTTGTTTTGTTTAAAATCTACTGATGCCAGACTGATCCATTTTATAGGGACAGACTGCAAAAAGTTTTGTGGAAACAAAACTCTTTCTCAAATAGATGAGAAAAAACTTTAATTGTCTGTTGGATTATAACATCATAAGGTGCTTTACAGCAACTTGATTTCAAACTGATCAGTTTTCTTTGTGCCATTTATGCAAGTTTTAAAAATGATTGGTTTTGTAACTCTTGCATTTGTCAAGGTTTCATGCTTGTGGAACTCTGGGGGCTCTGGTTTTATGGTACCTAATTTTGTATTTCTTAAGAAATATCTGTGACAAACCAACTGGGGATTACAGATTCCTCCTTCAGTAAGTCATCCTGATCAGAGAGGTATTTCTGCATTGGTTCTCACAATACAGTGAATCTCTTCCTCACCTCCATATTGGAGGCTCTCTTTCCAAGTATATTGATCCGTGAGGCTTTCCAAGCGAGAAGAGCAGACTAAAATACTTAACACGTTGAATTATTTTGTAATTTGCCTGAATGTGAAAAAGTATATAACATGAGATCCAAGTATTGGAAGGCTCTTTTTAAAAACTGCAAGTGCCCTTTGGAATATGCAGATGAGCTTTTTTCCTAAACTCTTATTCATCAAACTTTCATTTCTGTGGTCCAAGTCTTCTAAATTTTAAATTGTAACCTTTCAGTAGAGCTGCCTAAAATGTATACGTAGGAATGCGGAATATGAAGCATGTGGAATGCTTCATTTCAGAGCCTCTGTTCTCATAGGAGCTTGCTCAGAGGGAGCTCAGGATTGCTCGTCTGTCGTACGCTGTCACTTGAAGCATCAAGATTTATGTGGCTGAGGACTTGGTCTGAGTAGGCAGAATTTATGTAGACTGCAGCTTTGGTTAGTCCTGCACAAACGCTTGGCATAAGGTTAAACGTTGTCCTTTGTCATGATCTGCAGCTAGCAGAAAGTCTCTACTGGAGTGAAGGGTTATATATAAAACTTTGTACAAATGTTGTGCCCTAGCACAGGCCCATGTTTAAAATGCAAGTTAAACGTATCTATAGTTTCCTATTTCTTGTGGCGTTCACGGTGAGGATTCCTAACCATGAACCTATCATCTTTCTTTCGGCCGTGATAAACGTTTAGGACACACATAGGAACAGCAGTAACAGAAGAGAGTGGCCCACTTCAGAATTCACTCTAGACCAGGGAGGTGGCAGTTCAGATCTTGGGCAAAAAAAGTTTTTGACCCTGTGTGAATGTTCAAATTAGTAGACTATTGAGTAAAAAGATATTTCTCCTGATACAGCTCTGTGAATTTCTTTCTTGTACAGAAAGCTTAAGTGTTCCATTTGAGGTTAGATGAAGTGTTGTATCTTGTCCTATAGTACTATCTTTTTTTCCTGCTAAAATTAAGAAAAAAACATAAATGCTTCTCGCAGTTGACTTCAATCCCACTCTTTCCTGTTGTATTCAGAAATTGGTAGACTGTGGAAACAATCACTTCTTCAAATTAACGCCCCGCTATTTGAAGTAGGACACCTTGTTACTAGGCTTATAACTTGGTGACCTGCAGCAGCCACCACTGCATTAAATAGAAGTGATTTGCATAAGCACTTCTGATAATCAAGCCATTTACTAAAGTATCTAATTGTGGGAGCACACATTAGGAAATTGCTTTGCCAGCAGTGACTTCAGGTCTCTTGGAAACCAAACCACTTATTTGGACATTTATGTTCATATTTTGACATCCAATTGTAAGTTTAGGCACCACAGGTTGAATTGATGCCTTTGCTTTTGAAATTTTGTGGTGGTGGTGGTTGTTGTTCAGAACAACTAGCTGAACGTTGTGTTTCAATCCATGGCTCTCTTGTGAACTGCTTACCCTTACTTGTTCCAGGAGTTGAGTGTTTGGGATGTCTGTGCACTTAGTGCTGGCTGTCAGCTGAAGATACAAGGACCGTTTCTGAACTGATGAGGATTTGGCTCAATGTGGTGACTCTGAGGGGAAGGCTTAGGCTATGCTAGCTATATTAGACCCTCAGGGTGTAATTCCTCTGCTCTGAAACATAACTTTTGAATGGGAACTTGTGAGATGAATGATAGATTTGCACAGAACCAATAGAGGATGCAGTTTTTATGTTTGTCACATGGCCCGTTTGTTACCATCTCATACAGTTTTCTCACTTGTTGCTACTAGAACAACTTCTTCCTTCTGGTTTTCAGGCAAGTGGCTGTAACATGTCGGCGTCAGTGTGCTGCAGAACTGTTCAGTGATTCTTGTCATTGTTTGATTTGGTGGTTTTACTGCATGCACTTGGAAGATTTGATGTGGCCTGGCTTTGTAAGATCAGATAGATCTGGTTAATAAACTCTAATGATAGATATTTGTTTTTCTTTTATGACTTTCTGTTAGTGATCCTAGTGGACCCCCATCCTAGTGGTGTGATGGCATGACACTGAGCACCATAGATGAAGTGGCTTAGATTTGTTTCTAGATATAATTTAAATGTTAGTTTGTTTATAGATATGGTCTAATGAATCAAACAATGGACTGAGATTCAAGGAATATGGGTTTTATTATGGGCTCGTTCAGCGGCCTCGGCAAGTCAGTTGGCCTTCCTTTGTAGATTAAAAAGTCGAGACCCACAGAAGCAAGTTACAATGACATCCTTTGTACAAGTTATAAAATAAATATGGTCTACATACATTCATTTGTTTTATAAATATGTAAGTTACTGTCAATATTACTGTGGAGTTTTCATCTGAAATTATTCCAGGGAGTTTGTAATGCAAAGGTTTAAAACTATTAATTCTATTTTGGAGTTGCTTCTTGTGCTTTGTGTGATGTTTACGATGAAGCTTTCTCCTTCTTTCTTCTTCCTTTCCTTATTTCCATCGTCTCTCTGTACCTTCACTACTCTTCCCTTCCCCTCACCCCCCCCAAAAAAAAAACAAACAAAACACAGTTTAGGACTGAGGTGGCTCTCAGTTCTGACCCTACAGCTGACAGGAGGTACACTAGATTCTTTTTTCACCTGTTGATGGGATATTTGTGTGTGTGTGTGTGTGTGTGCCTCTGTGAGGTTGGTTTAGCTGGTGCCTGTTCAGTCAGCAGTCTGTTTTTTTCTATAGTGACTTCCGCAGTGCCTGAGGTTTACGGCAATGTGTACTTTCAGTATGCATCAGTGTTACTATGCAAGCTCACTGCATCTCTGTCAGAGGAAGAACAGAGCTTCGCAGAACAAGCCTACAGTATTATCTTTGAACATATGTTCTCTATTAAGTGAGATGAGGAAAGTCACTTAGTTTTCCTTCCATTTGGAGGTTAAAATGGAAGGCTTGTCTAAAAACAGATTGTAGTAAATTGGGGGTTTATTTGAACAGTATGTCAACATTATTAACTTGAAAATATATACTAAATTGATAGGTTTCCTCTAATTACCTCATCTTGAAAGCTGTTCTCAACAAACAAGCAAACAGTTCAAAAGTGATTTAATCCACCTGGAAATGATAAATGCGGAGGAAAGCATATAGCACTACTTTTCTAAATATGACTTTTGTTATAAAGAGTGCTAGAGAAACTATGTGCAATATACTTGGCCCATTCTACTTCCTGTTCGGAGGTAATAAAGAATTTGTGTCCAGATTCTGAGGTTATTCTATAAATGTGCCAATGTTGGCCTATGCTTTGTTCATAGACTTTTTTTTTTTTTAATCTTTTAATATGACCAGTTTGACATAAGTATATGGCGGGTTGCTTAGGACACACAGTATCACTTGACTTCCCTGACCTGTTTAAGGTAGCTATATTAACGCTTCATGTGTGAAATATATCATACAAATCTATGAGACTTCCTTGCTTTTAGAAGCTATTCTGAAGATCTTAATGATGTTGTAAATGCCAAGAAAGCTAATTTGCTTTAGCATTCAACATAATCATAGACATTTTAGCAGCATTCACTCAGCACTACTTATGTATGTGTTACCCTTTCTGACCAAAGAGCTAAAATTGGCAGTCTTCTAGATTACCCTATTTAGGAGGAGAAATTGGGGATTTCTGGGGAAACTGAGCTGCTTTAGTACAGTTAATAAGAAACATGTGCCAAGTCTGACTTTCTTCAGCACGACACAAAAACAGAGATAATTTCACAGTTTAAACCTCTTTCAATAAGTATTCCACTTTGAGGATCTGCTTGTTGTTGATCAGAATGGGTCAGTGATTCAGGCATGGCTTTCTTCTTATTGTGATTCCTGAACTCTGTCCTTGCAGGTGAAATTATATGGGTCGAGTCACATCTACACCAAAACTCAATCACGAAGCTCATCTACCTCTGTTTTAGGAGGAAGCAAGTGGCTGTAAGTGCAGCAATAGCAGGAATTAATGATCTCCCTGGTCTAATAAATGGTGGTTCTGAAGTCCACCATTTCAACTCTTTGAGCGTGGAAGAAATATGAAATATTTATATCTTCCAAACTACTAATTATCACCGTTTTCAGTGACTATATCCGGAATGATCAATACCCAGAAGTGATGCTTTCTGACAAAATGAATGGAGGGTGTTATTCTACTAGGCAACCACTAGCTGTCTGGGAAAGGAACCATCCAAAATTATCATGCTTCTCCACTGCATGTCAGAAAGTAAGAAAGAAATGGTAGATCTTGACCTAAATGAAGGTGTTGCTCTGAGAAGCAATGTCAATGGTTTATAAGTCAGTTCTGGTGTTTTAAATGTTATACTTTATTCAGTCTTGAGTTTGCATCCAATTTTTAAAAAGATAGCTTTACTATTGTATGAATTCATTTGTGTATGTCAATGGCTTTTAGCTGAGATTCCTAAGCATTTCTGCAAAGAAATCAAATGATGGTGCAAAATGTATTCCTGGTTTGTCACATCAAGTGTAGACCCTTTCTTTAGTAAAAGAGTCTCTATTGTGTGCTCCTTGCAATTCATGACTCTGCAGAGTGCATATTATCAGTACCGTTCATTATTACAGCTGAAAGTGTGCTAGTTCTGAGATGTAATCTTGCTTCCTGTACTGTTCAAATACCAGAAGATGTTCTGCTTCCTTGTCCTTGTCTCTCTGCACACTCATGCTTTCCCAGCCAACTGAACTGACTGAATCTCTGTGCCTAACTGCCTTCATACTTGCTGCCAGATATCATCTTGAGAGCCTCCTCTTTGGGTTATGTCTCTCTTGATCCTTCCTCTTGAACTAAAGCAAGGCCTAATGCCATTCCAGTTGCCATTTTCCCAGGAAATTTGTTTTCCTACTTCCTGTCCTTTCTACTGTATGTAGTTATTTTTATATGTACAGCCTTTATTCGTACAAGTGTGTTCCAGTTTGTATTTTACTGTATTAATATGCGATATTTCCAGAATTGTCCTCAGGAATGTAACATTCTTAAATACTATGGAAAAGACTTTTTTACTAGGCAAGTTTTGCAGTTTGTTGCTGTCCTTATAAAGCTGTGATTGACACTGGGGGATAGTGGTTTATCACAGGGGGATTTGGGCCACTGTTATAGCAATTTTTTTTTTTTTTCCAGAAGAATTGCTTGATCAGTGAAAGGCTTGCCCTGGGCTCATCTAGTGGAACCACTGACTTTGTGGATCTGGTTCTATCCTTTTCGATAATGTGTAAAACAGATGTAGGGTGCCTGACTGCTGAATAGGAGCTTCTTTAGAAGTAAGAGTTGTGTGAACTTTTACAGAAAAAATCATCTTCAAAATGTCTCCGGGTTTTTGTGGCAATATATACAAGAAAAACAAATACGCTTGAAAATCCTGGGAGTCTGTGACCCTAATGTGGGTGAAACCCTTCTCTGTGTTCTGAAAGTTGGTGGGTAAATTTACGCACACAAATGGGCCCAGTAAATTACTGCTACAAGTAGGACTGAAACTCTGTCAAAGCTATTGTAACTTCACATGCATATAGCAGTGATGAATGAAAGCAGATTCTGTGAGGAATACTAAAATGCTAAGGAGATGCTAAAACAAGGCTCTTTTTGTGATGCGGGCTGTCTACCGGCTATCGTGCCTTTATCAAAAAAGTTTACACGTGTTTACTTCCTAGGCAACAGGGCTGTTGCTAGAGGCCATTTGATTAAAAGCCTTCATCCTGCAGTTCCTAGTATTAGGATAAATCATAGAGCACTGTTTACATGACTCCTTGTGTTTCATGTCGTGCATCCTCATCTACAGATGTTTTTCATCATTTATTGCTAATAGTGAGTATGTGTTAGTTTTCTGCACGTTCTTTGTGGCATTTTGTATGTTTAAATTGTACAATATAGAATGGGAATAATTATGTAGTGTAACTGAGAGAAATGAAACTCTTTTTGGGTACTTTATTTTGATTTGTTTTTCACTTACACAATGGCCTTTTTGCCATTTTAGAAAAAGGCAGAAACCTTCCACCAGATAAACCTTTCCCCTTGCATTTCTGAATTAAAAATGCAAGCAAATGATCATGTCAAGTCACATGAAGGATAGCAAAATGACAGAAAATACTGACTCAGTGCAGGGTAGAACTGGTTTGCTGGAGGGAATGCAAAGCACAAAGATAAAATGGAACTACTTTAACAATAATTCCACACCGCAAGCCCTATCTGTGTAAAAAGGATTCCTTTATCAAGTATTTCAAAGGTTAAAGGCACAGAGAGTCAGATTTTCAGCTGTTTTAAACGACTGTAACTCTGCTAGTGATTGAATGAATGAATGTATATGCCGTTAACCGTTCTCAGTTACTAAAAGATATGGCCAAGAAGCTCTTTCTGAATGAGTAACAGGGGAAGGATAAGGAAGATAGTTTTGAAAGGATATAAAGAAATCCTGATTTTTTCCTCCTCCCTTTATTTGGAAAAGAACTGTAGGCCACTGGTAAGAACGAGCACTAGCTGAAAAGCTTCATTTCAGAGGGGATTCTGAGAGCCAGTTCCCTTCCGAATAGGAAGGAAACTGGAAAGCTTCTGTGCTTTTAAAGTAGAGGGGGAAGATTGCTGATTGATTATCGTTTTATTCAATCTTCACTTATATTACAATATTAGTTAATTAATGTAACTAATATTACAATATTAGTTAAAATAAAAATGCTTCTTATTCAAGGCGACAAAAGGTTGAAATGAATGCTTAACATTTCTGTAATTCCTCCCAACCAGCATGCTTCCGCTCTTCTCTCCTAAGCAATCTTCTAACGAAGCCAACACAGTTTTGTGCATTATTTTTATTTTTCTTTGTCTTTTGACAGAAAATGGCCTTGTTAGGGTGTGGGGGGGGAGCCTGGGGAGTGTTGCTCTGTTTTTTTTCCCCTACCCCCATCCAAATCCAGTAGGAACTGTTTACATCTTAAATCAGATGGTTTTGGCCAAGGACTTCACAGCTGCTGTCCTTCTATCGCGTTCAAAATCATTTGTGAAAGGTTATAACTTAATGCAATGAAGGAAGAGCTCCTAAACTCTAAAGAAAGATAAAAGAGGAGAAGGTTCTGATATTGCCAGTTTGAATGACTGTACTTGTGCTTCTCACGATAATAAATCTCAAAGCTCTAAAAGAGGGACAATTCAAAATCTAATTGTTTAAAGTCCTGACTTCAAAAGAGAAATTCATATGTATTTTACAAACAAGGCTTTGTTCACAGGGACAGTTCAGCTGTTCTGCAAGTGTTTCTGGGATTCTTGAGAATTTTATTCTAAATGGTGAGCTTTCTTTTCTCTAGGGTTTAGAAAAGAAACAAATTGGTACATGAGCAAACCAGAGGCTTGCTCTGTTCATCAAACTAGTTCATCAAACTAGGATGAACCCATAGAGATCAGTAGGCCTAGAGTTAACGGCCTGCAATTCTTCCAGATACATAATACTCCCAAGTTGAAGTACAGTTTAAAAGCATGATCTGATTTTCATAAATGGTACAGCACTGTCTGTAGCTGGAAAGGTTGTGTTGCACTGTGCGATTAGAATTTAGGATTCTCTTGGATTTTGATGTTTTTAAAGCCACTCAGTTGCCTTCACTAGCTCTTTCTTTTTTCAGTTAGTGATTGCTTCCTTGCCAGCAGCAGAAACAACACGATAGAGACTCTGTCCCTTTTGCTTGTGCCAGTAGTAACCCGATTCTGTCCTTGTATTTTAATAACAATCTCTTATAGTAAGCAATATGCTAAGACTCTGACTTGCTCTTGCTGTCAGTCTCTACCTGGGCACCGGGAAGAGGCTGAGGAAGATAGGTTTAAGGGTAACTGCAGTCATGCAGTAGCATATAAAATGCTGCCAGCTGCAACAGATGTCTTACACCTGCTAAGCCCTTGCTAGCAAGCTTGCCTGGCACCCTGTGGTTAGAAAGCGGGCAGTGGTAGAGTTTGATCGCATTTTAATTTCATTTTTACACGATCTCAGTTTTGGGAAGTTATTTAAAAAGTGAACAATTGATCAAACTAATTGTCCTGCCTTGTCAGCAGAGGGAAAGTCTCCAGCATCTAGACTTGTGACACAGGAAAGAAAAAAAAAAAAGTATTATATCAATGTAAATACTTCACATGCTCTACATTTGGAAGCTATGTGGGTTCTGTATGCATGTTTTCATACGTATGTACATATATACCCACATCTCTTTTCCCAGAAGAGTGAAAAGAGAAGTATTTTGCTCCAGAATGCTGCTTTTTTTTTTTAAATAGGTTTAAAACTGTTCATTTGAGAAGTTGAATAGAGAACACCATGCTTTGAATGTAATTGTTAGAAGGTATCATTACTATATTACTTACTGTCCCCAGAACAAATAAATGTGGTTGCTGGAAGGAGAGGGCAAATTCAACTAGACTGAGCATGGATAGGTCTGAGAGAATAACATGAGAGAGTGGAGGGAAGCACTCGTATTGTGAAATGAACTGTCTAGGATATCTTTGGGTAAACTCATTTTGAAGAAAACATTTTTCATACAGTGTCACACTTCTTGTGTTTTCCTCTGTCTTTCAGACTGTTCTTAATCCATCATGGTGAAGGTGAAGTTTCTTAACAGACGGAATGACTTTTAATTAATGCTCGTCTTTTGTGAAAGCAGGCTGAAGTACTGCAAAAGCATACCAGGCTTGTTCAATTTAGTAGAGCTACCGTGTGACCAGCTGCCAAAAGTTTGACTATGGAGTCAAAGAGAAATGCTTCTAATCAATTAAAAAAGGTATATAGGTGGGCAGAGAGAAAAGTGTTTCAGTTTCAATTTTTAGGTAGTGATTTGAAGGACACAGAAGATTCACGTGAAAGGAATTGATTTTGTTTCCCTCTTCTAAAGGAGCTGAGTTTTAACACCGTTGAAGGATTTTCTGTGAGATGTTCACGCAGCTCTAGTGGTGACAGTATCTTGGCTTCAGTTCTGAATTTTGTTCTAAATTTAGGATTCCTCTTTGCCTCTCTCTTGGAAATGTAGTTGTTCCCTTCCCTGCTTCATATCAATAACAGTCTGTCTCCCTCTTACCATTATTTCTATCCTTGATACTTGCACAGTGTGTGAATCTCTTTATATCTTCTGTGACTATCACCATGTTGTGGACATACATTATTTTTACTCTCACCAAAGCAATCTGCAATAGATGAATAGATGTTGACAGCCCTGGGTAGCCACAAAAAAGTTGTATCACCACAGACTTAGTTCTGAATTAGAGAAATATCATTGTTATTGCCTTCTACCGCATTTCCAAAACTGTTTTGTTTGAGTCATCCATGTTTCCTGTCCCTTTTTTTGGCAAAAGGTAAACAGAAAATAAACAGAAACTTGGCAGGAGGCCATGCCTTACGGACAGATTGTTATTATTTTTTAATTTCTCTCTTCATCAGGTCTGTTAGTTAACATGTTGCTGCAGATGTGTATGTAGCTTCTTCAGCACTGTTAGCAATCCTGTTGTGTGAAATAGCTTGTCTGCCATGAAAAATTACGAAGAGACAGCAAACAGCAAGACAATAGACCAGCCAGAGTGTCTACAGATGTTTTTAATCTGATCCGCTGTTATTTATACAATGTCATAGGTATGCATAGTGTTTTGTAGATATATGAAACATGAGAGCTTCCTGTCCCAAGGGGCTTACAACATGTAAGATTGTAAATTGAACCCTGCAAGATTTCTGGTCATGTTATTCGGTGCCCAATGCATGTAGTTTACAGCAAGTGTGATATGGAGCATACCTACTTCTTGTTAGCGGCATATGTAAGGAAGAGAAGTGTGTTTAAACAGCATACAGGGAGAGTGAAAGAGAGAACTAGTAATGCATCTTTAGGGTCTTCAATGTTGATTTAAACCTGTCCCAGGTTAGCAAGACCTTATGGTCTTATTTAGGCTCAACTCATGTTTTGTTGAACAAGAGGACTTTTGGAGGTTATAAGCATGTGTAATCCCCAGTGAAGACGGGATATATGTGTGTCTGTGGTTAGTAAACTATGTGCTGCGGAGTGGTCTTGTAGGCAGCAATCTCTGAATGTTTCACTTCACGTTTTGTACAAGTCATTCTTTATAATCTTGGTTAGTCTAGAGGAACTTGGATCTAACAGGCACAGATGGGAGTTGGATGCATTTTTGCTACAGTCACAACATCAATATTTAAGAGTAATCGAGATTTTTAAGCTGGCTAGTTCAGCTTTTTGTCTTATTGGAGGAGGCTTGAAATTGCCAATGCAGTGCCAGTTAATACTATTTTTGGTGCATGGTTTCATATCTGAGCATAAAAGCAAGTGTCCAGAGAGAACTGGGCTGCTTTCTCCCTACTGCAAGGCTACTTCTGAAGAGGATGTCTTCCTCACCCTTGAATTTATGGAGCACTCATCCAGGAAGTAGTTTGCATAATCATTGTCTATGCTGTACTTGTGCTGGGAATAACAAGGAATTTGTTCTCATAAGCAGCAAGTTCTCATAAGCATTAAATTAACTGAATATTTGTAGAAAATCTAAAGAAGCCTTTCTCCACTCAGCTCCAGTTTCTTAGCATGTGCATGGAAATTACAAGGTTTAGCAATATTACTTGAAAAGACTTTGACCTGACCAAAATGAACTGCAGTCCACTGGATAACGTCTCCATAAAAATTCAAAATCGTTATGGTATTGAGGGGATCAAATGCTTCTATGTCTGAAAGCACCTGAATGTTTCTGAATTAGCAAGATCTTTTTAATTCTTTTTAAAAGAATGAATACTCTTTTCTTTCTATGTATGGACCAATTTCACAGACTGAATTTTTTTAGAGAATTCGAACATATGGCCTGGGTTATGTTTTGGCTTTGTAAAGTTAGGTGCTGTAACAGAGCTTGGAAATGTGCATAGCTTTTCAATTTCAGTTGTATATGCGTGCGTCTTCCTATTGAGTAGTGCAGGGCAAATTAAAAACTGAAGGAGGAGAAGAGAGACAGTTAAACAGTTCCATTACTAATAAAATGGAAGTGACCATTTCAGAAGCCTTTTTTATTTCATAAGTCTGTTTCTAAGGTAGCAAAGTTATAAAAACAATGACATTTTTGCTGATTTTGCAGCTACTGCTCTGGTAGAATCTATATGTTCAGATTGTGTCTGATGAAAATGTGTTAGATTTTGCACTGTTGTCTTCCTATTTTATGACGTTAAATATTGGCTGGAAAATTTGACTGTGAAATTAGTTCCTCCTTTAACATAAAGTAAGTTGTGTGCTAGGAGTGCAATCTGAGAGGCAATTTTATGATCTGTAATATTTTGTTAAGTTCTTGACTCCTAGCATATAAGGATATAGTTTTCTGGTCCTGGGAAATGATAGTATTGACCTCTTTGGCTTACTTCAAGTAGAACTTACATTTTTCCCACCCTACTTAAGACTGATTTATGTTCTTCAGAATGTCTCCATATGATCTAGACCTTGACATTTTATTGACTTATTTTTGATTAAAGGAGTCATAAAAATCATTGCCTGATGTTTTTGACTATATACATTTGTCTTTTTTTCATTCAATTCTATCTTCCTTCTCCCAGGTTATTTCTCATTTTTGAGATTTAAGGCAAGATGTAAGGAGAGAGGGGAAGGCATTCCAAGAGGAAGAAACCCAGAAGATGGAGGCTGAGAAAAGAGTTAAACGGGGATTTTCCTTGCTATAAAATTATTGGGCAGAAGCCAGGCGAGTAAGAGCTAGAGAAGAGGAACTGCAGAAATTGTTTGTGTGTGTGTTGGAATCTGGGGGAGGGAAGATGAGTGGAGCTAAAACAGGGCAAGACTCCAGAGAGGGAGCCTTTTATGACAGCTTTCTGGGAGAGTGGAAACTGGGAGAAAAGATGGCCAGAAGAATGTGTATGAAACATGTTTGTTTTACTTAGCTCAAACTGCTTCTTAAATTTTTTTGACTGGGTTAATTAGCACTGGCAGAATGCCGCCCTAATATGCGGAGGTGCTTCCTGTCTCTGGGCTAGTTCATTTAGAATTAGCCAGTGTGAGCGGAGATTGCAAAGCTGGCCGGGGCCTTGTTTTTCTAGTCTTGACCGAGAACCAGAGTTAATAGTCATCCCTATTTAAATCCCTCTGTGAACCTCCATCGTAAACTTGATATACTTCTGATTTTCCCTTCCCCATTTCTCATTACAAAAGGTACAATGAAAGGTGACAAGGATACTCGGAGATGTAGAATGACTTCCACACAAAACCCAGCCAATTAACCTAGGATTCTTGAGGCTGGGAAGGACGTGACCATGAAGAGGATAGGATAGAAGACTACAAAATCCTGGGCATCTAGAAATGGTGATTAAGGAACAAGCAATCACACTTATAATTCAAAGATTTGGGGAGCCTCAAATGATACTATCGGGTGGCAGGCTGGAAACATATCAGAAAGAAGGCAGTTATGGGGAACTCAATGCCATGCGGTAGTGCAAATGCCTAAAGTATGCTTAGGTTGAGAAATAATGAGACAAAGTAATAGAGGAAAAGTCCGCTAAGGCCTACTGAATGCTAAGACATCCTCTGTGACTCAGAGTTTCTGAAAGCCAGAGGAATATGCTGATGAAGTATCACTTCATGCTTGTCCTGCTCTTGTACTCTTTCCCTGCATGTCTGCTACTGGCTGGTGCTGGAAAAAGTAGACCTTCTGTCTGGCTCAATGTGACCATTCATATGGAACAGCAGGTCGTATGCTACAGGGGCGGTGCGAAATACTTGCTTCGGGACAGTATAGCTTTATCTTTGTACCCTTTAAAGTGTTTAAATACTTTGAATGCTATTTGAATTTAGATGAATAGAAAAGCTATTTTTGTCTCTTTTTTTCATAGCTTTCCTGCTTTAAGTTGGAAGGAAGTAATTACTAAAACATAAGGTTATTCAGATAGAATATCATTGCTGAAAAGAAAGATACTGCTGCATGGTACACACCTTTGATTCTATGTCTAAATAAGTTTCAAATATGTATCCAAATGTTGGATAAGGTGCTGACAGAAATTCAAACAAGCTAATATCAAACTTCAGGTGTTGATTGTTCAGCACACTAGATATGTATTTTGTCTAATTCATGTTCAATTTTAACAGTGGCAAACTGTGTCATCTTGCAATCAAACTGCAGAGTAGTTGTAGGAAAAGCTGTAGCCTTATTATTCTGAAGACTCCCTGGCAGCAGATGTTTCACTGACCAAGAAAACAGCATACATAGTTACTGTGAGGTCTCTGGGCTCCTCAGAAAGTTAGGGTTTTTTCTTTTTTCTTTTTTTTAGTTTTTAATCCTCGTTTTTGCTTTGCATCTATGTTTTTGGCACAAAATAGGGCAACTGAGTATGTTTTCACCTTTGAACCTGATTTTTTTTTTTTATTTTTGTTGTTGACACAGCCAGTCTTCTGTACACTGAATTACTTGACTGTGTCCCTGTTTATACTTTAAGACTGGATCCAGCTGAAAGTTACTTGTGCAGATGTGTATCATGATGTTCACACCACGTAACCGTAGCCGCTTCACTACTGGGGTTACCTTTCTTTTTAGGATAATTGAGGGAGAGGGAGAGACAGACAGACAGACAGACACCTCCAGTGGATGATTCAGAGCAAAAGCATAACCTTGTGCTCTGAACCATAATTCAGAGGAGCTTCTTTAGAGTAAGACTGTACTCTAAATTGAAGTGTCTCACCTAGTGTAACTTTCAGCGTCTGATTTTAATATACTCCCCTCCCTGCTTTCTCCTGCTCTTCCTTCCCTTACCCTTAGCAGCTGGGAGTGAATATAACCAGGAGAAAAGAAAATTTGCTCCAAGGGATCTCAGCCCTTTGCTTTTCCCTTCTCACTGCAGCTCTGGCAAGTAGAAGTAATCCTGTGAGCAGCAGCAAATCTTACTCATTGCACTAGGCATCCAATGGTTAGGTTCTTTGCTGTCTAGCCAGGAGTGAACTCCATCCTCTGTGGATTCCCTGGTGTCAGATGACAGACAACTTCAGTTTGACTGAAATTACCCAATGGGCATAAAAGTTATTTGTACTCTTACTATACGTCAGTGTGCCCATATACAGGAATATCACATTTAAAAAATTTAGGTAAAAATCCCAGAGAATAGGTAACTAGATAGTAACGGGGCTTGTTTAATGAAAATGTTATTACTGTATAACTAAAAAAAACTCGGCATTGTAGCAGATTTCAGTTCCGCACCGTAGGTAACTATTCAGCTGACATTAGCATATAGTGCACAGAGTTAGAGATGTGTGTAAGGTGGGTGATTGTTATTTTTCTGAATGGGAGGAGAGGAGGAAAACATTCTGAACCATTTTTTGTTAGGTGCAGCAATTTTGAATTTTCTGAATCTAAAATTAAAATCTAGGAGTCAGAGGGAGGAGAGAGAGAATATGAAGGACGTGCAGAATAAAATCTGAAGCACTAAGCAGTCAGGATGGTGGCACCTCCTGGACTGTCTGCATGCTGCATATGTGTTTGCAGATTTGTCCCCACTTCTGGAACTGTGGGGAACGCCTTGACTAAAGGCAAACGTAAGGACAAATATCGGCTTCCGAAGGCATGTAGTTTGCTGTATACTATGGGAAGGCTTGATATCAGTAGAGAGAAATAGATGTTTCACTTGTATTTTGCGGTCGGACATTCTATCCTATGAGAGAGAGTAGTTTAGCACATTATTAGATCACTAAACAGTATCATGATAATCCACACTGGTTTTTTGGCTCCAGTATGGTATGAACTCCTCTCTCTATGGGATAGCTGAAGAATTCAAAGCAATTGGCGCCTATAAATTTTTTTTGGTGTGTGTATTAAAACAAGGAACACTTGCATTGTAATAGGTTGCTATAAAGTAAGGAGAAAGATACAGAGTGAGTCCTTGCAAACCCAGGGTTTGTGAAATATCTGTGCTGTTAAGTATGCAAAGCTATTGTCTTAATGCCCATGCTATTAGCAGCCATGGGGATTTCAGGTAGATGCTGAAGAGGAAGGTATGTTGTTTGTTTGTTTGTCCTCGTTTAAATGTCAAAAGAGAAGAGGAAAACTGTGAAGGAGTCCAAGAAACGAGTATATACATCTGTAACATAAGCTGTGATGGGTAAGATTCAGTTGTGTACTGACAGTGATGGTGAGTAGACCTGAGGAATGGAGTATAAACAGCAGTAGGAACGTGTTAAGATTTGGGGGGAGAAGGAGGGTGAAAGGGGCAAAAAGGAGGAATGAGAGAGATCCTCTGTGAAATGTTAGTTGTTATATCCGCTTACCATAGAAGTAAGATGTAACATGCTGCGAGTGCTTAGGCTCTTTCACTTTAATAGGAGTTGAGGTTTGAATCAGGGCTTAGGGCCAGTGCATGTAGACTTTTTCTTTTTGTATATTTTCCAAACGCTTTAGAGTAACTTCTATCTGGTAGCTGTTTCTTGCAATTCAATTAATGTGTATTGCATTTTCCTCCTCGTTAGAGTCAGGTTAATTCTGAAGGGGTTGCTACCTGCAGTTTCTAACATGGTACAGTGGAAATGCAAGAGTAGGAAGCAGTCAAAGAGAAAAAAAGTTAATCAACTAATCAGTTAATCAAATAATCAGTTTAATGCAGTTCCATTAGTTGAGATTATAAGAGCTATTAAATTTCCACTTGTCCTTAGCCAGTGTAGAGTCTTGTTTGTCTTTTCGGTCCTTCTCTTTGGAAACATCGATATTCATATTGAAACTTGTCAACTAATGTATTTTTAGTGAGGATGACAGTTATAATTGTTATTCAAGAGAAACTGTCTCATAGCTCTACATTTTAATTACAGCCCTCTCCCTGGAATGACCTTCCAAAGAGAATTTGAAGTTCTCTTCAGGTGTGCAGGTGCACATCCTAGGAGGACACATGCTTTTAAAAACGTTATTTAAAAAAAAAAAAAAAAGGAGAGAAATCCATAAGGTATGTTGTTTAGGTTTTTTATTGAGGTGTTATTGAGGTGTTTTCAAAGTCTCCACAAAACCTTTGATATCGTTTAGCATGTCTGCTAGCACAGACAGTGCCTGAAAAATTAAGTGCCTGCAAGTGTGACCAACTAACCTTAAAATGCAATCAGTGTTTGTGTTGTTTTCACAAATGTCGATAAATTATACTTCTGAACTTTGCTGATTGCTTATAGGTGTTATATACTTAAGATATACAGTAGATTAATGCTTCCTGGTCAATTTGGTAGAGCAGCTTTAATTCAGACCCTAATTTTAAGATAGATTCATTTATATGTATCTTTGACAGAGTTTAAGGAAAACCACCAAGAGTGGACCTTTTCTGGAGAATGACGATAACCTTAATTAAGTAAAGCCCATTAAAACCTTTTTAGGTGTTTTAGATGATACTTAAAGGACTGATTATTTGAGTGTATTGCTGTTAGCTAATACTGTGTTCAATTTTTAGTTCAGCAAAGCCAGTTAAGAGACTCTGTGACGCTACTTTGAGCTGAATATTATTTCAATCATCCAAGCTCTTTTAAAACCAAACCAAGCTCAAAAATGGCTTACTCTTGCTCATAGATGTGAGGAAAGGAGAAATCATGTCAGCATGTCAGAATTGAAAGCTTAAATTCATTTGCTAAACTGTACTCTCAACTATGGGGAAAAAGGCCTGCTTTCAAATCCATTTAAAGCTGTACATACTATGAATTATTTACCCCAAGAATAACTTTGGTTCTGCACTCTGCACACTGACAAAATTCCCAGTGCCTGCAAGGCATGCAGATTTGCACTGTTTCACACATGCAACTTGTATTTTTCTTTTTCTTTTTTTTTGGTTCAACTCTACTGTTCAGCTTAGCCCTTAAACAAGACAATAGATAGTTTCTTAAACAACCAATTCTCATTCTCTGTTTGTCAAAGCTAGAACAGTGTGGTTGACAAGCAGATGCTTTGGCTATTGTAAAGTTTTCTTTCCATTCTAAAAGTGTTTCATGTTTGTTCAGTTCTACCAATATACAGTAATGAAACACCAGTGCTGGAAAAAAATAGCTGTGGCCACTGAATGTACTTATGAGAGCTTCGTATACCTTTTACCGCTCAAATCTGCTAGTTGAGACATCTGGCAGAAGATAACCTAAAAGGAGACATCTGTGTCACCTTATGTACTCTCTCACAATTGTCATGTACTTAAATTATGTAGTGAGATGATTTTTTTTTAATAAACTTTTATGTTCTGATGGTTGAATGGTTTTGAAGAATGTTTCATAAGATTTACATAAGAGGAATTGTTCATATCCCAGTTGTTTTGCAGATGTGATAAATGCTGCCTCTGTCTTCAAAGCACGGATGAATGTTGCAGGAGGGTAGAATAAGGAAAGGGATTTCAGATTAGTTAAATGAGATGATTAGACCAGCTAATCAGGTCTATAAGTTAGTTGAGAAGCTGTTATAAAAACTATGAAAGCAGTTCTTAATCAAGTCATTCCACGAACAGCAAAATAAATCCTGGGGTTTTTTTGTGGATTTGTGCTGAGTAGCTGGAGTTTTTGGTGTCTATGAAGATATGAGGTCCAGTTAAAGCTTTCTCTGCAGATAAGGCAATTGCAACACCTCTGCCATGCGTGCTTTTTTCTGGTGTCTAGTAAGGCTAGAATGCAAGTTACCGCCTTTCTCTCTGTGAAGTGTTGATAGTTTCCCTCCTCTCCTTAACTATCTATTATCATAAAGTTTGATGGAAGTGACTGTCTTTGAGGAAAATTAACCAGTTGATTCAGAAATTACTCAGGTGAGAGACAAAGCATGTGAAGATTTTTTTCGTTGAGAAGCCTGCATATAAGAAGTTAGAAGGCAGTACAGATCAATACTGGAAAAATTATTTTTAGTGGGGTCTTACATAAGATTGTTTTTCTTCATTCCTTCATGATGAATAAGAAGGACCAAAATGATTAAGGCTGTTTCGGGTTTGCCTTTTTTTTTTTTCCTTCTGTACTAGGTTTCTGCTTTGATCTGTCTTTTTCTTTGTAGATCGCCTTAAAAATTCATTATTTTGCATAAACTGGAAGTAGTAAAGTAAATCAGGATGAGGTTATAAGGTGATAATTATGTGCTTACATGCATAAGGTCCAGCTCTATATGTGAGGCCCAGGCCTGTGGAGCCGTTGCTAGATGTTTCAGCCAGCACATGTTCTTCTGAGAGAGAATAAAGGAATATATTTAAAAAAAAAAATTGGTAAACAGAAAACTAAGCACACAGAAGAGGAAGGGAGTAAAACTAGAGCAGAAAATGGGCTCTTAAGGTGAAAAAAGGAAATTATAGCAATGGAATACAGTTGCATCCAGCAACTCTCTGAAGGGCGGGGGGAGGAAAAGGGCAGTGAGAATAACTGCGAGACTGGAATCCCAGGAAGATTTTCATGTTAAAGCCATTCACATTTGTTTGTTTATTTATAGCGTAGCATTCTCTTTTGTTTAACAGTAACAACAAAAGTTGCCAAAAGTAAAGCTCCAGAAAGCATAATTAGAAGACCATTCTGCCATTGTAAGGTGAGGAACTATGAAACCTAAAATGGTTCTTCTATTTGTAAGTATGGTGTCTGCGTTTCTACTTGCTCATTGTTGTTGGGAATTTTTTCCTTACCACGCTTAAGCCTTTCCCACTTTTTTAGTAAATATTCAAAGAATCATAATTGACATGTGCCACTGAGTCAGTCCCAGGTCACAACAAAACAAATGAAGCTTCTACCTCTAAGCATTCAAAATCCAGTTTTCCTCTGTTCTCCTTTCACTTGTAGGAAGGGATGCTGTGCTGCTGACAAATACTAAATTTGCTTCAATGGTTGGAAGCAGTAATTCTTGTTAGATGAATTTGGAACTTTGAGGTTTGTACTAAGTTAAGAATCTGGCTTTTTGGGTCAAAGATTCAGCTTCCTTTCACTTGGAGTATTGGAGCTGAGAACTGGAAATCAGAGAACTTGTTTAGGTTAGGTTTTTGGATAAGAAAATTTTTCTACTCTGTTTTTTTGGTTTATGTTTAGGTAGGAGAGAAAGGGTGTGTATGTGATGGAGTTACTTTTGTATTTTATTTCCATGAAGGTAAGGAACGTATATGACTCTTCAGATATAAAACTAGGTCTGAACAAATGGTCCAAGAGTGGTTCACTTATTTAAATAACAAAACAACAGAACAACCCTATTCTTGGTTTTGTGGGTGTTTGAGTAGTGCTAGAAAGGTTTGTATGCCTTGAGTGATTAGCATAACTTGGTCCATAATCTGTGTTCCAGTTAACAGAAACTCTTTGGTCTGACTTGGAGAGGAATTGACTCTGATTGCATGGCATTATTAAGCTGTAGAATGCTTTCACTAATCCATTTTCAGATCTTCTCACCTGTTCCCATATGTGTAGCTTTTCCCACTTCAGAGACAGAGGAAACGTAGAAGTCTAATCAAGATGCTGGTTAAGTGTGGTGCAGATTATACTGTGTGGGATTCATATATGTACAGTTCCCATTGATGTTAAGTTGTGGAGAAAAAGAAGGAAAATATCCAAAGGATGAATCCAGATGCAGAGACCCTTTCTCTGCTTAAGATCACCTTATCACACACAGATCATACATATATATGTTAAATAGAGGTTACGTATCCAAACAAGACTCCCAGGTGCCTTTTAAAGTTCTCTCCTCAGGATTCAGATGAAGCCAGTTTTCCTCAGCATATTTGTTGAGGATTTTTCATTGTAATACAGCCACTCTGAGAGCTTGAACATCAGATATAAATGACTAGAAAAACACCTGCAGATTGGGGTACATTCACTCTTCCATTTTTGTCTTGAGAGTACCTGATTGATAAGCTGTACTCTTCCTTCCTTCCTTCCTTTGGCAGTCAGTCCAAGATAAACTGGCCTTTTCCTGAGCCTTCAGACACTTTCCCTCATGGTTCTCAGTGGCTTTTCTTCCTATGGGCAATGACTGTGATAGTCGATATCTTGTTGTTCCGCTGTAGGGAAAGAATGCTTCCTTAACAGTATGATGAGTTTTTCTTTCAAGCCTAACATTAACAGGTTGGATGTTGTTATAGGCTTCAGTCTTCACCTTACCTTGGGGGACCTACAAATGAACATATTACTAGGCAACAGGCTCCAGTATTTTTATCCATGCACAATTCATGGGATATATCCAGTCTTACTTCTTGGTAGTATATGACCTATACGGAGCATTCCTATGAAATACTCCCTCCAGCTGGACAATAGCACTAGTTTCTCTTCCCAACCAGTCCCACCTTTTGGCTCTCAGCTCTTCATTCCTTTCATCTCTACAAACAAATTTTTCCAGCTTCACTTAAGTAGTAAGCGTTTTCAAGAGACAGTTTCTTTAGGTATGGATTGTGGTGGTAATTTGTAGTGACTTGTCTTGAGTGGAAGGTCATTTTGGAAATGAGAGAGATAACAGTCCTACTGTTTTCTTCCCTGTTTCAAATGTTAGCAAGATAATTTTAAAGAGAGCATGCATTGGATCAATGTTTTATGTAGACGTAAGCCAGCTGCTCTTTGGTGCTTATTAACATAACTATATAAGATGTTCTGTATTTCCAAAAAACAAAAACAAGTGGACATTCTTGCTAGCTTTCCCAACAGGATGCAACAGCAATAAAGGCATATGGGAATTGAAACTATAATTGTATCTACATAAAGGCTTTTTTCAGGCCCCCAGTGAAGTAAGTGAAAGCTTGCACTAATTTTGTTACTGCTGTACAACTATTCTGTGGTGGAATACTTTGTTCTCCAGATCTATGAGCTTGTTTCCTTCCTCAAAATTCACTCTGAATTCATTGATAGGTGCATTAGCAAATATGTGTGGGAGGAGTTAATTATGCATTACAAATGAGGGCAGGTGATTTTTTAATTTTCTTTTTATCAAGAATATAAGCCTAATTACAGAATTACATTTTGAAATTAAGTTCATGTCTTTCATTAATTTTTGATGATAGTTTGACCAAAAAAAATTGTAAAATATTTCTATATCACAAAACATAATTTTTCAGGTTTTAAGTTTTTACTTGGTATCAGAAGAAACTTGCCACATTTTCTAAATATTGTCTATTTTGGCATAATCCTATTAATATCACATTGCAGATGTGAACATCTTGGATCAATATAAGCTATATTTTTATACAAATCAAAATGTCCATGCCAAATGAAAATAAAAGCAGTGATGACAGACAGATAGAATTAAGCACATCTAGTTGATGCAGTTTGTACCATAAGAGGCCAAAATTCGGCATGTAATAAGATACAAGCTCTCATCTGAATTTCTTCCCACCAAAGAAACAGCTTACTTCTAAAGATCAAACTCATGCATCACAGTTAAACAAACAAACAAAAACAAAAACCAAAAAACCTATTTTTTTCCTCAGATAATTTTGTGATGGATTCTAGTCGTGTTTCTAATCTGCTTTGTTTGAATCCTCTGGTTTGTCAGGTTTCAAAAGCTTTTAATACAGTGTAAAAGCAGCTGACTATATTTGGTTGTAGGTAACCAAGTATTTGACCTATAGTATCTTTCCTGTACTCTTTACATTTAAAATGCTGATTTTCATCCAGCTGTTGAGGAACTCCAGATGCAGTGCTTTGACATGGTGAAAGTCTGTAAGTTCAGAGTTTGGTTCATACTTCCATCTAGCCAATCAGGCAAGACTTCCTTGCTGATCCTCATATAATTCTTGTCTTTCAGGCATGCATCAGCTCCTTCCTGTAACTCCTCTCTATGTAGAGTGAATTTTTCATTTGAATTATTTTTAACCAAGGTGAGCTATTTTGGGTCAACAGAACCATTTCATAAATTGTTTCTGGCTTATTGAACTGTTTCAGTATATAGAGGAAAAACTTGGAAAACAAATCTGAAAAAGGCTAAATATATCGTCTAGAAGATTCTCTTTTGGTTTTTATTTGTTTTCTCTTAAAGGAACTCAATTCTTCAAATTGAAAGCAACCTTATTATTTTGACTCTTCCCACTTCTCCTTACCCTGTATCATCCACTGCAGGAAGAAAAAGTCAGTTTTCTTAACAGCTTTTCTAATTACTCAAGATGGACTGGATTGTCCTCTGGAGATGCCTGTTTCTTTCTGGGGATGTAGTTGGGCAGGGCAGCTTAGCTGATCTTCATCAGGGAGCTGCTACAAAACTTCCCCCCACTTCCACTTCTCCCTATGCATTTGTCTTCTTTTTTTTTTTTTTAATCTAATTGTTCCTGGCAGTAGTAATATCATGTCTGTTTTTTTCATAGGAGGATTTTGGGAATTTTTCTTGAAGGAGGAAAAGTGGAGGATTCTTCCACAGAGGATGCTAAAATGGATTTGCATTTAAACAAAACCCATTGCCTCAGGTGTAATCACCGGGGGAGGCAGGAAAACTCGGCAGACAAATGTAGCTGAAGTTGCCCATTGTGACAACTGTTTGTTCTTGGTTAGTCTTGAAATATGTGTAAAGCAACCAAAACATTATATATTGTTCAGTTTGTGTAATTTGAAGTCTTTATAGAAGTATACATGAGTGAGACCTTAAGAATACAAGGGACAGCAAGGTATCTCTTCCTAGATGTTTTATTTTCTACTAGAACACCTGCTGCTAGCACTATCAAGTTCATTCAGGAGAAAAATGTTGTATGTTGCGGAAGGAGCTGTCTTTAGCAAGCATGTTTTAGCAGGACCCAAGAAAGTCAAGCTATCTTAGTAAAAAATAATCCCTTTGTTGGTGAGATGGCTCAGAAATATGGTGACTAGGATGCCTAAACACTGTAAGGTGTGTCTGGAGGAATTTGCGGTGCAAAATAGCAAGCAGAGTTCAAATTCTTGTTTAGAAATGATGCTTGATTTTTAAACTTCCTTTCAAAAAATTGAATCTCTCATATGGGAGTTTTATGGCACGTTTATATATTGACTGGCATTTCTGGGTTCCTATTACCATGAGAAAGAAGGTTTGCTGAAAACAGTTTTGGGGAAGGACAGGGATGTAAATGCAGAACTTTCATTTTGGTTAAATAGGTGGAAATAAAACTGAGCAAAGCTAATGAAGAGAACCTCTCAAAGTACTTGTTGCATTTTTGTTGAGTTTATATGGATTATTTTAGCAAGAAAGCTGTCTGAGGTCAATTTAGAGCTTTCTATGGCTTTCTGTCTTCTGTGCAAAACGCTGTTAAAGTTTTGCAAAGAAAATGATTTTAAAATTGTTCTAATCTAAGGAACAAAAAAAAATTCAGATGCTCTTAAAAACATTCAGTGCTTGACATAACATATGGAGTATATAACTTGCTTGTGGATTATAATTTGTAATATATTTGTGTATATAGCATAAAAATTTGTCACACTAGTGAAAATGTACACAATCATATACGTATGTCCAATGTGTGGATGACAGCACTGCTTTATTGCAGGGTTCATGATGCTTACTCCACGGTCAAAATAAGAATTTTGTCAATATTGGATATGCAAAAGTATCTTTTTTGGATGATGGAAGCTAACCTTTTATATAGCTTAGTTTACCTCTGTCTGAATTGCTCTTTCTTCAGCTTCCTCTCCTTACTCCTGTCATATCAATTGTAAGGCTCTGAACAACTCTATCCTTTTCTTTTACTGCTTTTTAAAGCCTCTTCTGCTGAGATATCCAAAAGAAATTAGCCAGCTGTTTTCTGGGCTGGAGCTGACGAAGCCTTTTTAAGTCAATCTATTCACTACAGGTTCTACATTAATCACATAATACCTTAATACAGTGTATTCATTAACAGCCGTCATATGATTCTTATTTCATCTTCTTTCCTACAGGCAGGAGTGGAGTGTCTTGTTTGGCATATACACACATTTAAGCACTGTCTTAGTTTGTTGCTATTAGGTTGTTAGACTTGTCATAGACTTTGATTCCCATGAGAAGCTATTTCCAGACTTTGCTGGCTGTTGTGAACCCTGTCTTCTGCAAAACGAGCTGCTTTTTGGGAGAAAGTCCTTTTGTGTCAGAAAAGTAATGTTATCCATTACGGTCTTCAGTGCATTGCCAAGGGCTGTCTTTTGCAGGCGCTGGGCTTACATCATTGATTGCTCTGAAGATGGAGACTAAGGCTTTGCTACTCTATGGAAAGCCAGCATGCCAAGTGGGTACATGACTGTGCTATGTTGGAGATAGCAGCATTTGTTTGTATCTACTGTTTATTTAGTGTTTTATACTTGGGTATACAGTGTTGCTGTAGTCTCAGTCACCCTTTGTTCCTCTTGGATGTACTATGTAAATCCTTGTAAGAAGGGGGCATATAGTTGATGAGAAGTCTACCCTTCCAAGTAGTTAATCTTGAAAATGAATTCAAGATTAATAAAATTAGGTCCACCATAATTCTGAATGAGAGTATCTACACAAGGATTTAATGGTTTAAGTAATCCATTAGGTTAATTTGGATTTCTGAGTTCACTTAGGTAATCAAGCCTTCAGATATACGCCCTGGAATAATTTCCTACAGACTTAAGAGCTGTGGAGGACCATAACTTGCAAAGGTTTATCCTTCTTGTTTCTTCTGCCTCTTAACCAAGTTGCCAAGTATATTTCTGATACTGTTGTTTCCTCTCTGGTCCCTTCCATGTGATATGTCTTAGCAGCTATATTCTAAGTAGCCAGAGAAATGAGTAACCTTCAATGATTTCAGAGGCCTCAAAATTCCTGTCTTCATGTTCCAGGTTTCTCTAAAGCTTATGTTACTTTATCAAAGTGCATTACCACTCAGCTGTGGTATAAATGCTTTGGGTGTACCAAAAACTTACATCTTTTCAAATGCTTTAAAATGTTATCTAAATAGATATCTGTTCAGCAGTCCGGGATGCTAAGCTTCCCTCCTTGTGGTGGTTGCTTTTAACTGATATTGACAGGGGCACAAAGGCTGATGAGACGTGAAGGAAGAGAGGAAGAGACTTTTTTTTTTTTTTTTTTTGGCTTCCGGATGCCAGTGCCCAAGGTAATGATCTGTAGGTTTGTAGGGGTTTAGCCAATTGTTTGGCTGTGATTCAAGGACTTTAGCTATTTACTTTGGAAACAGAGTTCTGTATCCAGCATGCGGTAAAAATAATCTGTTTTCTAGTTCTGGTGTAGGGAAAGGAAATGCGTGATAGTGGCTTATTCTACAAGACACAGTTGCATGTAAGTTATACCATGCTAGTTCATATATAGGACTATTCACAAAGGTTTCTTTTGGCTTGATTTAAAAAAAATCAACATGATTTACCAAAGAATAAGACTGTTTTGTTTATTTGTGCCCTGGAGGGCTTGTATATGCTTATGAGGGACCAATGTACACGTTCTATTTCCAGACAGCCAAGGAAAGTTCTCCCCAAAGAGGCACACAGCTGAGTTAAAGATTGTAGCTGACATGGGAGAGTCGCTGATGTGTCAGTACTGTGGCTGTTAATGACAGGTTTACTGCTGTTCTTGCTGCCCTGAAGGATTTTTGCTGAAGGTAGGAATATAGTACAGCCAGTGAGAACTAGCGGGCTGCTGGTTCAGATTGTTGGCTTTGCTTGCAATACTGCTTGGCATAGCTTGTAAGGAGATCTTTTGTATAACCTGAAGTTTGTCACTGTCAGCTCAGCGGCAGGCAGCTCCCTTGTCTCTAATTGCAGTTTTTTGTTTGGTATATAAAGAGCATAGTTTTGCATCACCTGGCTGGGGGCAGGGAGCGGGGGGGCACGTGGGGCTTGGAGCAGGTGGAAAGAACTTCACTGTGCTGGCAGCAAGGAATTATTATCTAGGCTTAATAATCTGAAACATAGGATGAATGTTCACTGCATCGTAGTGTCCTCTATCACGGAAATAGATTTGATTAAGACATTTTTGAGCTGCCAGAGGTATATTCAAAGTGCCTTTAAAACCTTGACTCTGATGCTCATCTTCTCAAGAATCTGAAGTGTGGTTGGGGGATGGGGGTGACTCACAGAAATAAACATTTGTCTTTAAGCGATGCTCTTTTGGGGCCTACAGTTCTTTGGAAAACTAATTCCTGAGGGACTGCCAGTGGCCCATTTGTTCAAAAACCTTGAGCAAGAGCTTGAAATGAATTACAAAAAGAAAGAATCCTTTTGATGCTGAAAGAAGTTTGTCAACATGCTGTCAGTGTGTCAGGATGTGTGCCTCTTCCTCTCACCCTTCCTTTTGTTGAATGTCCTGTTGCTGGATTTTGCTGTAAATAAAACTGAGTGGTGCCTAGGATTTGGAACAAGTATGTTCGTATCGCGATCCTTCCCTTTTACGTCTTGAAGGAAGTTGTTTATATTGGTAAAAATGTATTTTCATAGAAAAGTAAACAAAGAAGAAAACCTATCAACCTCCTCAAATCTTTAACAGTTAATGCCAAGCTTTGGATGGCATTTCCGTGAAAGAAAAGTACTTACGGGGCTAATCAGGAATAAACTTTTTTCAGTGAGCATGGCAATAGGAGCAAAGAGGAAGCTGGAGCCGAAAGAGGTTTGAGGTTGAATGTGTGAGGGGAGGTATGTGTATGAAGCTTGTTTTTGTTTTTGTTTCGTATTTCTGCCAAGGGAAAAACACCTTTGACACTGCATGCACCTAGTAAATTTAAATGCTAGTTAGAATGGGCCAAACTTTAAACAGCAAAGCAACATCAGGGAAAAAAAGAATATACAAAATGACCTTTGCAAGCACAGCCCCTTATGCTCACAGGTATTGTACTTGTGTACGCAGTTATCCAAGTGGGTCACTATGGGCTTTGTGTTCATGAGCCTTTTCATGCCCTCTTTCCCTAAACTGCTGTTAGCACCCTTGACAAGGCCTCTAGTCTTGCAGGGCGATCTCTTCTTTTGACAGGCCTTGCCCGCAGCATGGTGCCAAAGCTTCTTTTAAATGGGCCAAACCCTCTGATCTCATAGACTGGAACCAGGTGCTGCTTTTGGTGAAATCGGTCCCTCTGTCTGGATTTGTTACACATTACAGTGTTTCTTCCATAGTCCTTGTACTTCCCTGTCAAACTGCAGGTTACTTTGAGGTGCAGCAGACCGAATAGAGGCACAGACATATGTTTTCTGCTTTGCATATAAGGACTATTTTGTTGCTCGTTCCCTGCTGCTTCTTAAAATGGCTACAAGCCACACATCTAGGGGTGCTACAGACTGAAAAACTATTGTTACTAGAAGATGAAAATCTGTTTATAAAGGAACTGAAGAGAGTTGGGTGTCCAAACATTTAAATTTCAACTGGAAATACCCAGGCTTGTTAACTGAGTGTGTATTTTGCCAGCTTTCTTTTAAATGACATCATGATAAAAGAACTCAACCTGTTTTCAAATGGCTGCATGTTAATAGCTTCTAGCAGGTGCTCCAGAAATCAAGGGAGTCTATAAAATTTTCAGAACGTCCCCTCCCCCTCAAGAAAGCACACTTCTGAAAAATGCTTATGTTTTTAGTCTGGCTTTCAAATGTGTGAGACTAGGATCTGGTTGTACTTCTGCTGTTTTGAGACTGCTTATAGGACTGCTTTTAGGCTGGTATTTTTGTAAGGATTCAAAGTGAATCTGTTTTAAGTGGAAATTCCACACAAGCTTAGCTGTGTTGATGTCAAGGCACAGCTAAAGCATATCATTTTAGGATCCTAAAATTGCCAAAACAATTGGCTTAAAGCTTCGGGGGGGGGGGAGGGGTGTGAAGAAAACAACCAAAAAAACCCCTCCCTGAAATGTCTTTTTCACCTGAACTGCAGTTGCTTCAGTAAGCAGGCTCTGAATGCCGCAAAACCACCTTCCAGCTGAAGTTACAATCGTAGATATTCTCTGTAGCTGACAGTAGGCGGTGAGGCGTAATTCCTTTTGTTCCTTTGGTTGTTTAGTACTGTAAGTAAATTTAGGTCAAACTCTCAATTATTTGATCACATGCTTGGAGATGTCATACACCTTGTCTAACAGCCAGGGGAAACGGTCATTTTACCAAGTAGCTGGTTCTTTTCTTTCAGGGACTAATTTGACTGACAAGGCACAGTTTATAGGAGAAGAAGGGATCCTGCAATGAGACTTTTGTGCCCAGCTGGATAGCTATGGGGCCTGTTAACATTGAGATGTTTGCCAGACTGAGATGAGTGTAACAATATTTTGTCTATAATACAGTTTAAGTTACATAATTTGCATTGTGTCACATATCTACTGGAACTAACTTGCCTCTCTCTTTTCCTGCCCCAGGGTTTCAGAAATAGGGTATGAAGTAAGAGCGTTTAGTTAAAAAGAAGGGCACACAGCCTTTTTCGCCTTTATTTTCAGAATAGTGGGGGCTTGTTCTATTTTTCACCCTTCTTTATCCTGTAGACCCAATTCAGTACTTTATAGCGCATTGGCTATCAATAGCAGAAGCAGCTAAAACAGCAGGTGGATTTAAAATGAAAGGACAGCTGTACGGATGAGCTGCTCTATAAGCAGATTATAAAACATGCCGTTTGGAGGGGTAGAACTTATCTACCCTCAGTAAGGAACACTTTTCCGGTGGTTACTGGATAAGATCAGGCATCATCTCCTGAAGATAAATTTTTATGTTGTCATTATAGCTCTGACTAATTCCACATCTGCCTCCTGAGGGTGTTATCCTCATGCTGACTTATTTTGACTCTTTGGAATGATCTGTTTCTACAAAAGAAGTATATTTTGCTCATCTATTTTAATAATTAAAAAGTTATGCTTGCAGTTTAGGACTATCAACTGAGCATTTGTAATTATTCAGTATATGATATTCCTCTCCAATGATACAGTTGCTTCCTGTTTGATAGTGACCCAGGAGGGAAGCTGCGTTCATATCTAAACAGCAAACCACTAGAGGAACAGTATTGTTAAATGAGATATTTTTATATTCAGATTTAACTGAAAATGGCTTTTCCAGTGCAATTTTTAATTTAAATGTGCAAAATAAGGCTGTACAACTAGCTTTGCAAATTGTTTTAGCCATTTTTTCAGGCAGAGTAAGTGTCCATCTTTGCTATCTTACCACCACACCTTTTATCCTAGGCTCTCTTTTGTGTTCCTCCTTGAGGGAAGGTCTTTATTGTACCTTCATCCATGATAAAAGTTTGCAGCAATTACCTCTCATTCTGTTCTTTTCTACAGCATATGTGCATGATTTTTTCAACTATATACTCGATAATAAGCGTGTTCAAAATAATGAATCCCAAGGTCTATGAAATCAAAATTAATTTATACAGTTCAATTTCTGAAAATCTTTATTTTCAAAAACAAAATTTATTTCATTGTTGATCATCTTCCTTTCTTTCATTGCCCTTTCTTTTTCCTCGGGTTCTCTCAACAATATTGTGACTTTTAAAATCTAATTTTATGCTTTTTTTTTTTTTTAATTCGTGAAGATGTAGTGATCTTTTATGTTAATTTGCCTATGGTTCCAAGTGGTGTGATACATTGCCTACCGTGATGCCTGTATTAGCTCTTCATGTTAGCTTCCAGTGTTAACTGCTGAAGTAACAGTAGTTTGTTAATCCCTACCTGCTTTTTATCTACCCCTTCAGTAATGGTATGGTTGCTAATTCTTTCCTCTGCATTTTTGTTTCTCACCAAAATTATTAGGGTTCGCCCATTTATGGCTATAACATTAGCTAGAGATTTCACTGATTGGCTATATCGTTCGGTTTCTCATGTTTCAGATGGCTATACAGCGAAATGCTTTTCAGTAGAATGTCTTGCTTCGTGTTCCTTCCTCCCCCTCTTACAGTTAATTTCATCCGTATTTGGGTCATATTGGGTAAAAGATCTCCAGTTTGAATGAAAAAATAAAACTAAGTCATGCACATTTAAAAACCTGATGAGGCTGACGGAGTGTAAAAAGGAGTGTCTCATTTGTGAGAAAGGATGGAGCACTAGGAAACTTCATGTAGGCAAATACTGACCTATGATACTCTTACACTGAGCACACATACTTAAGTTAGTTTATTGGCTGGTATTGTTTTATTTTCCTGCTTGAGCAAGGTAAAAAAGCTGAGTACGTATACATGTTCTACACAAATGACCTGTGGGCCAATGTGATTTGTACGTGCTAAGCACTCCTGAAAGTCAGATAACATTAATTTAGGCACCAACATGGATTTTTTTTTTTCCTTTATAACTGCATGTTTAGAAATTAAGTGTCTAGCTTTGTTTCTGACACACTTTGGAAATAGTTTTAGAGATAGGCTTCTCTGGAGACTCCTCTTCCTCAGTTTTCCTATTATTAACATACAAATCACCAGCGTTGTAACTGCAAATGGAGTCAATTTTATGATCTCTCACCAGGATCCTCCCAGTCTTCTCACAGCTAGGGAAAACAAATGGGCCTTTCAGTTTACCCTGAAGGTCAATAAACTAGAACTAGTTTGTAGTGGGAGGGGGAGTAAGTTCCCAAACTGGGGGGCTGCAGCAGAGAGCGCACATCTGCCTCCTCTTATTGGCACTCCAGTCGTAGTGCTCAGCTGCCGGCAGTCTGGTACAAGGAAGGAGTTGTTTGTTGATTTGATTTTTTATAGATGCACACTTTTCCCAAATACCTTAAGGCTTAATTGGCAAAAAGAAGCTCATTAAATGCCATAGCCAGGAAAGGTCAAAAATACGCTCAAAGAAGTATTTGATAAGAAATGGGATGCTGATTCTGTCTTGTGTTCTGGATGGCTTTTGAAATTGTAGTTCCTCTGGAGGGGAGAAGATGCAAGCTGTAATCTCTGGTAATCTAGTGCCAGAGAAAAAGCTAATTTGTATGTAATTGTTAACCTCTTTCTAGTTTTGGGCAGAAATCTATTGCACTGCTGCTCTTGTATCCCACAGATGCAAGGCAAATTTCCTTTATTCCCAGGGAGTGCAAATATCTCTGTTATTTCTTTTGTGCAGCACTATGACAGTCTTTTGTGGACTTCAACTAAGACAGTTGGCTCTGCTCAATGCCTTTGTTAACTATTTACATCTTTAGGCTTCAGATTTTGACCTGTATTTTTATGAAAAGTAGACGCATGCTGAAAATAACGTGATTGTTTATTTTTGTTGCATACAGAACAGATGCAAGACAGACCAAAACTGATTCCTTATATATCGATTAACATTAGAAAAAGGAAGCTCATATAGAACAAGAAGTTTTGTTCCTTCTTAAGAAAGTTTAAAAGTCAATAGAACATCACAGTTCTTTAGATCTAGAAATTCAATAAATTTCTACGTACAAAGTTGTGAGGATTTAAAAAAAAAAAAAAGCAAATAAACCTACTATGATTTACTGTATGTCTGCTACTAGACAGGAGTGGAGGAGAAGAGAAAAAGGAGCTGTTTTGATGTTTGGCTTTGTTTAGTCCTTTTCTTCCCACCTTTCCTAGCAGAAGCTGGCCCACAGTGTGACAATAATGCAAAAGCAGTGTGTTCTTATATGCTCAGAAAAGGAGGGGGGGAGAGATAAAGGGTGCTAAAGTAGCTTGACGATAAAGACTCTGTCTAAAGGAAGTGTAGTTACTCTTAGCTGTTGAGATAGACTAGGAAAGAGCAAGTTATTTTATTGCTTTACAAGCAAACAATGATAAGAACATACATCTGCTTTAAAAAGGCATGATTTCTTTCCTAGTGCTGAGACAGATTTGCTCTGGGCCCAGGCAGTTATCAGATCTGGCCTTGAGGATGCTGATAGCTGCAGTTTACATTGTGAGCATGAGGACTGTGTTGGGGCAGGACAGGCTTGTCTCAGTCAAACAGATGTCAACTCACTTTGTAAAACAGGGCAGCCCCGTTTTGCATCTGGCGAAGGGTACCAAACACATTCTATCTCAATTATGATTTTTGTTTCTTTGGCGAATAGCTATTCTTTTTTTTCTTTTTAGAGAGACTTTTCTTCTGGATTGGCTTTCTAATAATAAAAGAGGTAATAAAAGTGCGATGGATAGAGGGTTCTTAGTTTACGAGCTATGGGGTTTCTGGCTTTTTTTGTTTGCTTTTTAATTTGAGTAGCAAAGACACTACACTCACACCATGTACACAAAGTATTTTCATTATGTAATATATTAACATATAATTTTGTATGCCTACTTCTTGAGAGCTAAGAAAAGAGCCCTTGTTTGCATCATATACTTTCATGCTGAAGTACAAGTGCATTAAGATGTCAATTTATTTCTATATAGAATCTATATTTTCTCCAGAAAATTTATTAGAGATGAGAAGTTCTCCAATATTGGGCTTTGCCTTAGCAGAAAAATAGTGGAAAGAAAAAAACAATCGCAACACCAGGAAAAATATGGTTTCAGCCTTTGTCTTTACCTGCGGTAGACTAACTACCATGCTGTGAAATCCCAAGGGAAGCAGGGCTGTTACTTTGGGGTATTTAAGGACAGGGGGCATTGTACTCATCTGCTCATGGCTGACTTTATCTGGTTTGTTTTGTGATAAGACTACAGACTCTCTGTAGAATAAAAACTGTCTCTAGTAGTGAATAAACAAAAGAAAACCCATTTCTGGCAGTCAAGACAGAGCCATAACGTTCCAGATGGCTCACAGTATTTCAAGTAACTCCTAATATTAAGTAGATACAGTGTTTCAAAAGCTAGAAGTGCCTTTTTTTTTTTTAATTTGAAGATTAATCAGCAAAGCTCCTTGTTAAGGAATGAAGAAAGAATCACTAAAAGATATGGCACTTCACGCTGAAAGTTTGGGAGGCTGCAAAATAAACCAGACCTTATCTCTGAGTGGTGCTCTTGTGGCAGACTCATCACAGGAAGAAAATGCCCACTACTGGGGGTTGTAAATGACATGGGCTTGCCTTAGTGTCTATGTATACAGTATCTCTTACAGCATCATATCTTTTCTTATGTGGTAACCTAAACATTTTTACAGAGGGAGTTTAATAAAAGTGGAATATCTTAAGATAAGATATAAATTGCATTCTGCCAGATGGAGTCTTCATATGGATCAACTGCAAGTCAAAACTTTCCCATTAAAGGAGTTATTCAACAAGATAAACGGATCGGAGGCATGATCCAGGAGAATGGTCAACTACAGTAGTAATAATAAAGTCACAAACAATGCTGGAAGCAGTGTATGTGCAAAGATATGTGGAGATACTAAGTTAGAAGTAGGAATGGATAAGCACATGCAGAGTCCCGGAGGCCCAAGAGGTTAATTTCATTGATGCTTTAATCTTCCTTCATGATTCCTGCGACTTAGATCAATAGAGAAGATGCATTTAAAAAGAACTATCGGAAAAAGATACTAAAACTATGGCCAGTCTCTCCTTGTCTTTCAGTAAATGTTTGAGTATAATAGCTATAGTGGATTCTAACAAAAATGAACTTAGCAGATTTGAGTTAATACAAGCGTGCTGAAGAACTAGGTTTATATTCTAGGCAGAATTTTTAGACAAGACTCACTTAGCATGTTTTGGCCTATTCTGTGCTGGTTATCTAAATTACATTAGATCCCAATATGGTGCTGAAACAGGAGCTACCAGGCCATTGCTACTGCTGGCTGACTGCATGAATATGATGATTTCTGGAGATTAAAAAGTAGAAGTGACCACACCCTAGTAAAGACGAGTTAAAGAAATTCCCTGTAGGACCAACATCAGCTGGAAATGACCTTGGGTGCAGTTACAGTATCTCAAGGACGCTGACATTTAAGTGAGTTTTTCAGTTCTGTTCAGAGAAACAATTTTTTTGTGTGTTCTCATAGCGGCTAAATTGCAGTTTAATGTTTTAGTTTTCCAAAGTGTCCTAAATCTGTGAGTAGATCACTAGTGCTTTGGAAATAAAGGCTCTCTCAACAGAGCTGTGCATAAGAGCTGTGGCCAATAATGTGGTTTTGGAAAGATTTGTACTTGGCAGGGAAATTCTTTGAGAATGTCCTCTCTTTTCTGTAGAACCCTGTGCCCTTTGAAAGCTTTGATAGACTTATGTAAGTACGTATGTAGTCTGACCACATAAGTCAGACATTGTACATGATCCTTCTTAGTCTGGTACCACAGAACTGAGGATGTGGATTAGACTTCACAGTCTTCAGGATTTATGGTGATTGTTTTTTTGAGATGAAACTAAATACACATTTTTTCCAAAAAGTGGCAAACTTATAGTTCTCAGCTTGTGTCCAAAATGTGTAGCGCAGGCAATTAGTTTACAGTTTGACTCGTACTGCCTAATATGTATCCTTCAATCAACCTTGTCCCCTAAGAGGGAGAAGGTAACAAACCAACTCTCTTTCCACCTTGGCCAAAGAAGTCAATTGTTGTGATCCAAAATCCTACAATTTTTGAGATAGCTTTTATTCTGAGAGCACGGGAACTTCAGGAACTTGATGGGGTGGGAATCATATTTATCCAGTGCCCAGTACCAAGGGAGTATAATCCCTGTTTTTAATCTTTCAGTGCTTTCCAATAGAATAATAATTTAAGCGTCAGATTTTTCTATGTATTTAGTTCTTAGACCGTGAGATTAAACCCATACTTGGAGACCCATTGCGATGGGAGGTAGTTTGTTAGCTAGGCAATGGGTGCAGCTCATTCAAAATGTTGGACCAGCATGTTTATGAATGTTGAATACTAGGTTCCCCAGATCAAGTACAAGAAAATAATTAACCATTTTTTAGTCAAAAAGAGAAGAAAGAAATTACAAAACAGTCCCCAGATAGTATTAACTTTGAGATGCATTTTATCTGATGTAGGTTTAGAGCAGTGGTGGGAAGACTATGGCTGTGTCTACATTAGCAGTTTGATTTTTAAATAAGAGTATAGTTTTGAAGTGAATCCCTTGATTGTCTCAGCTTACTGCACATTGTTTCAGTTCCCAAAGTGGTCTAGGTACATCAAATAGATCCATCTATTGGAGCTATTGGAGCTGAACTCAAGTTCAGCTCTGAATATGCGCCAGTGCTTCATGGAGCTCATTAGGCTCCGAACCTCAGTTCAGGCTGTGCCACCATGAGGTCATATGCAAAGACCTAACCCACAAGATTCAAGGAAAGGATCTCAAATGCTGACAGCTTTCACAATACCCTAGATTAGTTCTGGTGCTCTATAAAGGGCCGAATGCCATGTACACTATCCTATTTTCTGCTGACTGCCAGCTCTCTGCTCTTTCTTGCAATTCTGGTGCTCCTTCCTCATCCATCCTCATCTATTCTAGTTTGAAACCCTTTCCCTCCTGTAACTGCCTGTCCTTCTGTTGCCATCCTCTGCAGAAATGCTTTGTGGTACAGAGTTATCACGCTCACTTTAGTGGGCTGGGAGCTGTGGATATAGAGCAGTGTTGGTTCCTATTTTCAGCAAACAGCCTGGAGACAGGATCTTGTAAACCTCTTAGGGAGGAAAATAGAGAAAGGGGTTGCTATTGATTGCTAGCATGCTGTTACTCTGAGCAGGATATTGAGTTCATGGTGTACCATATTATTACCAGCGTGGGATGGAGATGTAGGCAGACTTCTGCATCAGCAGGAACACCCAGAGGGCAGCCTGCAGTGTTCTTCACAACCACCAAATGCATGAGCTTGGACAGGAAGCAGCTGGCATCAAGCAGATTACCAGCAAATGCTGGTAAGATGCCCCTGCTGTGCTCAGAGGCCTTAGCCACTCCTCTTGGGCAACAGGAGATTTTTTTTTTACCTCCTGCCTGTATGGCACAGGCTACAAAAACAGAGTAAGAAGCCAGCATTACCATGAGGAGCCTCTTCTTGCTCTCTCAGTTGAGCACAAATCTCTCCCTGTTTTCCCGAGTTCCCACCTTCTGCCTCTGCCTTCCCTTGCTAGTCTGCGCCATGGTGGCAGTCACAGCATAGAGATAATCTACCAATATTTGCTGAGCCATCCTATTCAGGACGTGATCATTTTCTGTGAGGAAAGGCCAAGGGGGGACCTGTGATGAGTGGTGTCCAGGGCCAGTCCTCAGAACACCTCTCCAGACATACAAGTTGAGCTGTTAGGCATGGCAGCAAGTGCCAACAGCATAGTGACTAGCAGGCCTTCTCAATTGCCTTACACCCCCAGTTATTCTGCTCTTCTCGTTAAGCCTTATTAGATGATCTGTTAAATTTAGTTCTTGGTGAGCCATTTTTCTTTGTGCTGCTGCCCATGTTACCCTCCTATGCTTTTCACTGTTTGTTTTTTTTTCCCTGTAAGTTTGGGCCACGTTGCTCCGCTCCCACCCAGCCCCTTCTCTGTTTGTTTCCTTGTTAGTTGAGAGCCATGTTGGCCTCCCAGGAGCCAAAGTTTTGTGGTTTGAATGTTTTTGCTGTGTTTCCTGTTTAGCTCTGCTGGTTTTCCTCCCGTTCAGATTCTTGGCCTTTGCTTAAGGCTATGTACCCATCAGTGGTGCGAAAAGGGAAATAGGATGCTGATGTCCCATGGTCGGGTGAGAAGAATACTTTTATTCTGTGAATATAGCATTTCAGTGGAAAGACTAGGTAAAGGACAGATGGGTGATTTTCTTTTTGTCTCTGAGATTTGAAAAGGGGAAGGACAGAAATTCATGTCTCCATAAAAGGGTGAAAGAGAAGGTTTTCTTGCTAAAAGCTTCCCCTGCCACCCCAACCCCTGCAGTGAGCTCTGCCCTCTGATTCCCCAACTGTTACTAATTTTCTCTCTCCTGTGCTGAGGCTGCTGCTCTGGCAGCTATTATCAAGCTTTCCCTTCACCTGATCTTTCTCTTGATAGCATCCAGCAGAGCTGCTAGCCAGCAGACCCCATCAGTCCCCCATAGAGTTCAGTTCCTTCTGAGCTCTGTGTGGCAATTAGGGGCTCTCAAGCGAAATATCGCAGCAAAGATGAGTCAGGTGCCACTGGGAAGTGAGTGAAGCAGGAGTCTCAGGAAACGCAGAAGGGCATGAAGACACCCATCATTTACACTCCTGGAGTGAAAAGTGGGGACAACAAATGAATTGGAGAAATTTAGGAAAGCTATTCCTTTTCAGTCGTTGCCTTACAGTTAGTACAGTGGAAACGACTAAGCACTTTCTGTCCATCCACTCAGTCCACTCCTGTACGTATAGCATGTGCATAGCACTCATGAATCATGAAACTGGACATGAGTGCTAACCTAAATGCTATAATCTTAGTGCTTACACAGTCATTGCAGGAACTAGTTTTTGCTATTCAAGTCCAGATGGAAAGGCTCTCCTATGTTCTTGCAAGGGCTGCGCAGGGCACAGCAGAAACATGTTATTTGAATGGTATCTACTCTGTTGTGTGGGGCCTATTATCTTGTAATGAGACAAGCAAATGCATGTTTCTCTTCAGATGTGTGTGCAGAAGGGGCATGACTAAACCAGTCAGGGCACCACAGTCATCAGGGTATGGCTTCATAACCCAGTGACACAGAGGGCCTGCAGCAAGTCCAGTGGTGTAAATGTGCACCCAAAGATTGCAAATGATCCTCTCCCTTCTTGGAAAGAAGGTGCTTATGTCTCACTGCATTCAAAATGGAAACTATGAAAGACACAGTTGTCATACTTCTTATGAACACTTCCTGTGATGTTTATAAATCTGTTCTGGTGGCCTACCAGAGCCTGCATGGCAACAGAGAGCCCTTGCAATAAATGCAGTCACAGCTGCTATGGACCAAGCCCTGGATGGAGCTGCATATCCCATTCACTATCCCTTCCAGTTTGGGAATTTTTGGTGATCAAAGGCCTGGATATTTTCATTGATAACACAATGTTATAACACAGGATGGCCTCAGAGACCGTGATTACCACTTTGGCCACTGCAATCTGATTAGCCACTGACTAGTAGTAGGCAGGGGCCATGAGACTTCACTCACGATAGCTGCTTTCTTCACAGAATCACAGAACAGTTGAAGCTGGGAGAGACGTCTGAAGATCATCTGGTCCAACGCCCCTGCTCAAGCAGGGTTACCTAGAGCAGGCTGCCTGGGATGCTATTCAGACAGCTTTTGAATACCTCCAGGGAAGGAGGCTCCACAACCTCTCTGGGCAACCTGTCCCAGTACTCAGTCACCCTCACAGGAAAGAAGCTTTTCCTCGTGTTCAGACAGAACTGTCTGTGTTTTCCATTTGTGCCCGTTGCCTCTTGTCCTGTCGCTGGGCACCACGGAGAAGAGTCTGGCCCCATTCTCTTGACACCTTCCCTTCAGATACTTACACACATTGTTCAGATCTCCCCCCAGTCTTCTCTTCTCCAGGCTGAACAGGCCCAGTTCCCTCAGCCTTTCTTCAGAGGAGAGATGCTCCAGACCCTTAATCATCATAGTAGCCCTTCGCTGGACTCGCTCCAGGAGCTCCATGTCTCTCTCGTACTGGGGAGCCCAGAACTGGACACAGTACTCCAGGTGAGGCTTCCCCAGGGCTGAGTAGAGGGGGAGGATCACCTCCCTCGACCTGCTGGCAACGCTGTGCCTAATGCAACCGAGGATATCATTGGCCTTCTTGGCCACAAGGGCACACTGCTGGCTCATGGTTAACTTGTTGTCCACCAGGACTCCCTGGTCCTTCTCTGCAAAGCTGCTTTCCAGCAGGTCAACCCCCAGCCTGTACTGGTGCCTGGAGTTATTCCTCCCCAGGCGCAGGACCCTGCAGTTACCTTTGTTGAGCTTCATGATGTTGCTCTCTGCCCATCTCTGCAGCCTGTTGAGGTCCCTCTGAATGGCAGCACAACCTTCTGGTGTATCTGCCACTGCTCCCAGTTTTGCATCATCAGCAAACTTGCTAAGGGTGCACTCTGTGCCTTCATCCAGGTCACCGATGCATTAACTGAACAGGATAGGCCCCGCTATTGACCCCTGGGAGACACTGCTCGTTACAGGCCTCCAACTAGTCTTTGCGCCACTGATCACAACCCTCTGAGCACTGCCATCCAGCCAGTTCTCAATCCACTTGAATGCCCACTCATTTAGCCCGTAATTTCTTAAATGTGAGTACCTGAAATTTTGTGCCAGGATGAAGAGAGCGTGGGGCTAACTCACAGGAAAGGGCCTTGGCTGCATCACTCCACATCCAAAAACTTTGTACTTGTTGTTGGTTATTCGGTGTCTGGAGGACAGTGATCTCAACCAGCTTGATCTCATCTCATAGGCTCAGCACCTCTAAGTGATGAAGGAGAAAGAATTGCAGCAGTGAGTATTCCCAAAAAGGCATTCTGCATGTCTCTCTTCTTAGAGAAGAGAAGAGGAGATGTAGGAAGATGGGCATTGTTTCATTTACAGTATCCTTCCAGCATTCCCCTGCAGCTGCAGGGTTAAGTCTCTTCCTCTGCCCCTTCTCCGTCATGCTTCCTTGAAGACCATGTTGTCCAATCTCAGGGTGGGGAAGTGGCAGTGGGTGCCAGAATGTTGCTTGGAAATGGTATGAGTAGGCTTTTGCACACGAGGCATTTTGTGAGCGATGTTAATGTGGATACTGAAATATTTGTGAGAAATGAGAAAGCAGTGCAGTGCTTCTTAGAGAGACCTGTGGCTGAGGAAGTTAAGCTCTGTAAGATAACTTCCCTTCAAAAAGTATTGACCAACATGTTTTGTGAAGATGTTTTGGCCCTTGGCTCTAATCCGAAGTAATCCTCCTAAACCAAATATGAGGGAGATATGAGGAACTTCAGCACCAATCTCATAGAAGCTGAACTGCCCATACTGTGCTAAGCTACTCCCTGACGGGACATAACCTGAAAGCTAAGGTGCTTGCCTGCAGTCCTTTGAGCCATTTAATCTTTACTCTAACTCACCTCATTTGTGCCCTGTTTTTGTAGTTAAATATTCATAAAGGGAACTGTTATAACCTGTGAAAACGAATGCCAGCTTTTTTAAGAACCTTTGTCACCCTTCATGACTTTTCTTAATGAAGCACTTCCACAGATGTTGGGATATTATTGATATTCGGTATATTTTACTTTAGAGTTAAGAGTGGAGATGTCTCATTTTTCATTCCCAGGTTTGCTGTGGCAGGTGTTGCTTTAGCATCTTCCATCCATCCTGACTTATCTGATTCAGTGTAGCCAGATTCAGTGTGCTGATTCACAGCAGCCATACCCATGGAGGCTGTGATCTTGTTAGTGTTTGGAAGGTATTCGGAATTGGGCAGAGTCACTAATTGCATGGGAAATGACCTTGGAAAAACTAAAGTGCTGAAGGAAGGTTGTCTGAATTGCTTGGTAGTGGTTTTTCCTTACAAGTCAGTACTTAATCGGTGGTGTAGTTGGGAGGTGGTTTCTAACTTAGTATCTTTTAAATGTCAGACTTTTTTAAAGTAGTTGTGGTAATGAGATACCATGGTGACATTTACAAGCAGCAAGAAGCATTAGTCTTGGGATTGTAGCCTTCTCCAGCAGGCAAGAGGTGAACTTTGAAAACTTTCCTCTTCAGGAGGTGCCAGCAAGACCACATGGTCTGCTGGGTTGCAGCATGCTGATACTCTGGTTACAAGACTGATCCATGTTATGATAACATGAGCAAGCAATATATTCTGTAGCTATCAGTTTTCCTTCAGTCACATTAGCAGATTTCAGAGCACAATCTATAGTGGACAAAATATTTTAATGGGGAACAATACCAGTAAAGTTATTGTCTTTCCATATGGCACTGCAGTTTCTTAGGCAGCACTGTGGGAATTATCTGTTCCACTGTGCTGGTTTTGGAGCTATCTGTGCAAGAAATGATGTTTGCAGCTGGAAGAGAAAAAGCAGATGTGGGTGTCTGCATTGTCCACCTTCACAAATAAAAACTGTGGGCATGCCTGAGGACTAAGTATATGGTAGAGAGAAATCTAAATAGAACTAATGGCTCTGTAAAACCTGAAAGAAGGAAGTACATCTCTAGAGGCTAAACCAGAGCTATCTGGAGAGATGCTTGAGGGAAATTTGCCTGTTACAAAGGGAATCGATTTCCAAAAAGATCAAATGAATTTGAGGAATATGTAAGTACTCAGAATTCCTGGAAATAAAGAAGGAACAAGACCATTATATTTTTATCCTCTATCTAAATGTCAAGACCCAGTCTTAAGAAATTACCCCGGCATCTAGGCTGAGATTTTGCACCTGCTCATTGACCCTTGCAGTGCAGTTTTGTGCAGGTGATTGTGAATGCAAAATACTAGTAAAATGTATTATATAATAATATGCTTTTTCTCAGTAATTTTGCTCTGGGAGGTATAGCACAGGTGAAAAAGCTACATAAACAATAATACCGATATTCTACATACCAAACTTCATATTGTTCTTGGGCCAGAATATGTATCAATGCCTGTCAGTAGGTATTTACATTGACAGGTACCGATCCTATCCATATTGATAGGTATTGAAAGGTATTATACATATGAATGCCTTCTGATATCTGAAGGTATTGAATCCAATAAGTGTAGATGCCTGTTAGTATCCAAAGGTATTGCTGCCGATTGATAGATATCAGATTCGATAGATATCAATGCCTGTTGATAGGTATCAATATCAGTAGGTATCAACAGGTCTTAATACTTATCGACATCTGTCAATAGGTATCCGAGTTGATAGGTATCAATGCCTATCAATAGGTATTGATATCAATAGGTATCAATCAATATCAATACTTATTGGTAGGTATCAACATCAATATGAATTGATGGCTGTCGATATCAAAAGGTATCAATATCATTCGGTATTGGTTCCTGTCAGTATCAAAATCAGTATTGATATCCATAGGTATAAATGACTATTGGTGTTGAAAGGTACTGACGCCTATTGATAGGTATTGAGAATAATATGTATCAGTAGGTCATTATACTCTTTGATATCGATACCTATCGATAAGTATTGAATTCATAGGTATCAATGCCTATCTATATCAAAAGGTATTGATATGATATGAATCCATAGATATCAGTATCTATTGATAATGATCAATACCTATTGACAGTTGTCCAAATCAGTAAGTATCAATGCCTATAGATGTTATCAGTATCTCCAGGAATTGATGCCTATCAGTACCAATGTGTGTATTTACATCAGTACCTATCAATAGATATCAATACTGTCAGGCATCAATGTTTATAGATATGTATCAATTGGTATTGATATTGGTAGGTATCAATGCCTATTGATATTGATAGGTAGGGATATAGAAAGATATCAATAGATTTCAATGCCTGTAGATGCATACTGATAGCTATTGATATGTATCAATGTTTTTCAATAATGATAGGCTTTGATATCTATCGATATCAGGAGGCATCAATATCTATCAGTATCGATACCTATCAAATTCAATACCTATTGATATCAAAATTCATAACAAAATTAATAGGTACCAATGCCTTCTGATATTGGTATAGGTATTGATGCCTACCAATATTGAAATCTGTATTGATATCCACAGGCATCGATGCCTATAAAGAGATATCAACTTCTCTGCTGTGCATAGAGATCTGCAAATGGGAGTACCCAGCAATTATATATTGGCTAATCCATTTTAGGTAGGAATAACGCTGTATTAAGCCAAACAGTAATGTGTGCACCGTCCTTGCTGCAAACATGTAATGACTCTCTGCTGGCCAGTCAGCTGGAGAAACATTTGCCTCTGTTACTTCTTATAACAGGCTTTTCCTTGATCTTGCTGACTTGCTGACTGTTGACTGCTTTTTTTTTTTGGTGCTTTATGCTTGTCCATGGTACTATTTTTCTCTTTAGTCCTTGAGTTACTGCTGCCCACTCAAAAATTTCACTTTAGTCTTTGTTTTTACTCCTCTTATCTTTCATAGTTTTAGCTTACATATTCTCTCACAGCTCAACAATAATTTTTCAGAAAAGCTGAGCCAAGGTCATACCTCTGTGCTTTGCAGAGCTCAGCCTTAGACCACAGAATCATGAACTCCTTGGCCATAGGTGTCAGATGGGGAGTTCTGAGTTTAATTTACAGACAAAAGATGGCACTGGCCCAGTACTTCAGAACTCCAGTTTAGACTGACTTGTGACATCCTTGAGTTTAGTGAGGAAGAAAGTTGAATGGGCAGGCTCATCAGGATATGTCTCACTCTTAGACATAGCGATGAATGAATTTACAACTCGGAGAACCTCTCAGTGCTTTAGTGGTGGTATACACATGAAATTAAGAGCAGAACCTGATTCTCGTTCTTGAGACAATCTAGACCCATTTACTGATATGAAGTTCACTTTGTCTTATGCATCTATATTTTATTTCTGTTTCTGAAAACATCTGTGTCATATCTGACCCATATTGCTAGGGTCAGATACTTAAAAAAAAAAAAAAAAAAAAATCAAAATCTGAGCAGTGTAACGTTATCTTCTAATCTTTCCTTTCCAACCACAGTCTTGTTTAAGTTTCCTTAATGCACTTTAACGCTAAGCAGGCACCTTGGCTGCAACCTTTTTGCCGTTCCTAAACGATAACTCCAAAGTTAGTGGGGCTTTGTAACGTGCCTGAAAATGGATTAAATTACTAAATCAGGGAAAGCATTTAAGAAAACAGAGCTCTCATGGAAAACATGCTGCTGCTTTATCATTCCTTTTAGATAAAATGGTTTCTGCCTCAACTATTTCTGCTGATCATCACAGGGTGCATATGTGTTAATGTGTTAGTTCAGAGAAGAAATGCCCTAGTGACATTTCCGGTCATCCTCCCTTGCCTGATTTTGGTTTGTGGTGTTGAGTTACCTTGGGAAACAACAAAGTCAGTTCCTTTTAGATGAAACTAAGCCAAAAGGCATACTACAGGAGCATATTTAAAGTGCTTTAACTGCTAATGGTCATTCATTTCAGGAGACCCCTTTCCCTCCAGAAGCACCTATAGCATGGGTTTTTGGCTCCCAGTAATGTCTCTTTTGCTCTTCAGGCCTGCTCTTACTGTGCTGTGCATCTTGTAAATGAAAGGATAGCCATGGTTGTGCTGTATTCCCATCAGCCTCCTCGAAGAATATATAGAGTTTTCATTCCTAAAGATAAGCTTAAAGTATTGGCATTTTGGTGCTGTTTTCCACAGAATAATATTTTAATAAATGCCAGCCTTACAAACTCAGTTTAGACCTTACCATCATTTACAAAGCCTACTGAAAAATACAGGTCTTTGGCATAATAGTTTGCTGTCATAGTCTTTACAGCAGATGCTTAATATTACCTGTTCAGTCCTGATGCTATCAAATGCATATGATAGAAGTTTAATAAGGAAGTCTGTTGGTGGTGACCGGAGTGAAATAGAATTCAGTTCCCTTTCACAGCTATTCTAACTCTGTTGAGTTAAAAGAGTAATAGATACTATTTTCATCACTAAAATAAATGGAGAGGACCCTATCTGTATTCAGGGAGCAGATCTCTGAAGTACAGCAGTGCTATTTCTTTATAATGGTGACTTTCAAAATGGACTGTACTTGCAGAATTTCACCCACTGGCATCATAGAACTCCAGAAAAAAAGCTTTCCTGTTTAAAATCTCGGGCTGTTTGTTTTTATTTGGTGGCTTTTCTTCTAAACTGCAGGAGTACAGGTAGCATAACTCCTGCAATAGCTCAAACCATGGCACGGATGCTTTTAAAAAAATTGCCCTCATAATTCTTCTCTGAATGTTTGTTACTAAAGCCAGTCAAATTAAACAAAAATTATTCTTACTGCTTTCTCACTGATTTTGCAGATTGCCTGTGCTATGGAGGTATCCTAAAGTATAAAGCTCTTGGGTATTTATGGAGGTTTAAGACTTGCAGATGTTTATTAGCTGATAAATTAGTAAACTCCATTTACTCTCTTAACTCCCTTAATTTTAATTATTGCAAAAGGTGTAACAATTTAGAAAATGCATTCAGAGAAAACTCAGTTTTATGATGCAATAAGAATGAGGTTGCTTCTGCACTATTTGTATGAAGTGTTCCACAAGTCTCATTTGACAGTTTTTCTTGTGTAGCTTTGTTAATTGAAATCAGTCTATGGCCTTCTCTACAGAAATGATTGGAGGAAAAAAAAATGCAACCATCTCTCCATTGACAATATATGTTAGGTGCCTGGACCATTATAACGCAGTGACATTAGAATAGGTATACTATTTAACAAAAAGTGGGGGCCAGGAAAGAAAATCCATTCTGCCAGGTAAGCGAGTAACGGCTCACCTCGCAGAAGGAATTTGGGGCTCTTCTGTGAAATATCTCAAAAAGAAATCTGGGCTTACAGGTCTTCTGCCTAGCCACGTGAGGCGAAACTTGGAATGCAGAAAACAAATACACAGACTGTGGAGTGAGGAAAAGCTAATGTTTGGTGGGCCTTCTGTTTCGCAGTGGGTCTGAGTAGAAGATGGCAGATTGTAGGCTGCTTAGAGGACTTTAATCTTAGTCTTTGGCACTTTTTTAGACTTGGGAGAATCAGGTGAGGATGTACATGGTTGTATTTAGCATATAAGGCCTTTTTAAAAGTTAAATCTGTGAATGCTTGTGCTTCCTAAAATGAAGATTTACAGGTGTTGAAGTTGCACGCAAAGTTAAGGGTCGGTTTGTTTCAGTAGCTGTGGGCCCCTGAAACAGGCTATAGATCAGAGTATCCCTAGGCAGAGATGTAGAGAAGAGCATGTTTTAAGGAGGGTTAGTATTATTTGATTCAGAGCAGCAGTTGGACTAACAAGTCCCATGAAAGAGTGACTGATAGAAAGCTAGTGCTCTGGAAATGTACCAACTAAGCCAAAGAAAGAGAAAATACTTAAGCCCGTTCAAACCAAGCAAAGCCTAGAAGCACGAAGACCAAATATGGAGGACTGAACCCAACAGTTTGATGAATGTCTAGACAGCTGTTTCAGGCTGTGATGGGTTTTTAACAGAGAGCTGGCTGGAGACGACCAAATCTCATTCAGTCACCGGACACTCACCCACCGTGAGAACCAGCAAGGCTTCTCAGCACAAAAATTGCATCAGAAAGAGGCTGCTCTTGCTCAACTAATCATGCTGTATGTAGCAACCAGGGGACCACAAGTGTGATGCTTTTGCATGAGCAGTGGAGTCCAAGTTACTCCTATCTCTTGCTGTTGTTGCAGCTGCTGGGAGGAACAGCTGCCAGGAATGGAAACAACGTAAAGGAATATCCATGAGGAACAGGAGAAGAGGAAATAAGCAGTAACATGCATTAAAATGAAAGAAGAGACATATGGACTTGGAATGTAAAAGGAAGGAAATGAATCTACACAAGACAGCCTCCTCAATTAATGGAAGAGAATTTTAATGAGGTAACTTTATATTGACTGAAGTAGAGTAACTTTTGAAAGAACATATTAATAATATTTTGGCAGGCAGATCTAACTTATGATTTCTGGTGCATAGATACCTTGAAAGGTGCTATTTATGTTGGCCATGAAGATTAGGAATGTATTAGTAAAAATGATGTTTTGCTTTAGTTACCCATTCATAGGAAGAGATGCCTCTTCAGATCTTGGTTTCAAGCTAGTGCATTTTCCTGGAAATTTTGTACACAAGCTCATACTTTAGAGTAAGAATTCAAATCACTGATTCTTTATTTTTTTAGATAGTTAGGACTTGGCATATCCAAATATCAAAAGAGCAATTTTCTCCTGAAAATATTATTGCTGTGGTCTCTATCAATGAAATCATTTAGTACATCTAATGTTTTTACTGTTTATCAGAGTACTTGCTGTTCATTCCCAAAAGGCCTGTTTAATGTAATCGTGGCGTAAATTTGGACATCAAAGTAGAAGCACTACAAGGGTCTGGAGGACTTGGAATGAAGGAGTTTAAATGTTTTGCTGTTCTGGTCATTAATTTTTGTTCCATTTTTCTTTCAGTTGCATAGCATGTAACTTGTTTGATTCACTTGACCTTTAGTTCAAACTAAGAAGGCTGGCATCAGCGAGTATGCAAAAAGTGCTTTGACCTCGTATCATGGGGCAAATTTAGCGTTTCATGGAGCATTCCAGGAAGACTCTAATAATTATGTGGCAAAATTGGGGTAGGAAGGATGAGGAGAGGCATTAATCCTCAACTTTTGTATCTGTTTTTTCTTTTCAGAACTACTATTGTAGTACCAGAACAGAATAATTGGTCTTTCCTAAGTTTGGCATCTGAAACAGTGAAGAATAAGGTTGCCTCTCCCTGTGAAAGGTAGTAGTCAGCAGTTCCTCTATAGACGATGAAAGGGAAAAGCCTCAGGAAATGAGGACATGCCAAACCCTGGACCATACATTCTGCACATCCACTAAGGGACACTTTGCAGTTTATCATTTACCACAGAGTAGCTGTGAAATTCTTCTCCTTTATGCAAGTTCCCTTCCATAATTTTTTTTTTTTATGAAAGAGGAAGACACGATGCTCAAGTGTCCTGTACTTTTACAATACAGAAAAATGAATGCCAATGATTTTTTTTTTCAGAATCCAAACAGAGTTCTGCAAATATCAGAAATTATCACTTTAAAATGATTTTGCATTATCAGGAAATATCTGTATTTTTTTAATTAGCAAAATAGGTAGACATTTTATATATAGTGGCTGCGGTGATATTTCATGTATGTATTTGGTTGTCCGTATGATAAAAGATATACATATACACAGACAATAAGGATAACATGGTACAGGGACTGAACATATATGAGGGAATGACAACAAAGGGAGAACTAACATCCCGCAGTATCAAATTGTTTATCACTAATTCACAGAGAGAGGTAGAACTAGTTCTGTCTACAAATATTTGGGTGTGCACGCCTCTATGTAATGCCACTGGAAAGCATAATGCTCTTCACATGAGAACCAGAGACTTGAGGGATAAAATAAGTGTGTTCAACAGAGGGGGCAAGTGGTCTCCTAAAGGGTGGAAACCGTTTGAAATGCTTGGGCTGAACAGCTAGAACTGTCTGGAGACAGCTTTAGTGTCTGCAGGTGCTAGGCCCAAAGTTTATACCCACGCATTGTATCGTGTGCAGTTTGGGTAGCAACATATGCAGCTCCTGAGTCTGCGTGCACAAAGGATAGATTTTTACATGTGAAAACCTGTAGGTTAAAATTCAAAGGCTGAGCTGAAGGAATTTTAAAAATTAGCTTCAAGACCAAGCCTTCATAGTTTCCTGTGCAGCGTCCTTGCTGTTTTTCTTCCCTCAAACTATTTCAAGGAAACTGATAATTTAGCTGCAGTCCAGGCAGCATGGTTATTAGTGTCAGCTGTACTCAAGAGATAACAGTGATGTAACCTCAGAGCAAAGAAAAAAAAAATTGAAACTTCACTTGTTTCTTGCAGAAGTTTTTTCCTGAGGAAATTTGTGTGGTTTGCTGTCATTGGAAGGCAGTGTAACGCACCTATGAACTTCATCTCCTCGAAAACATATCACTTATTTGTTTTTGCAAGCTGTGATACGTTGAGGCCTACAAAACCGAGGATTTTTGTGCATGTGGAACAAAAGGATTTCTCAATAGCGAAGTGTAAGCTGAACGCGTTGGTATGATTAATAGAGGTTAACAGTACAGAAAAGTTAGGATACTTTTGTTCATGTCCTATGCGCACAGCACATCTAGCAAAAGTCCTGTGCAAGTCTCGGCGCTGAAATATTAATGTTGTTTTAGAAAAGCAGTCAGACATTAAGAATTGTTCCTGCAGTTTTTAAAAGGTGTTATAATAAAATTAGTAAGTATAAAGATATGATACATAGTGATTCAGCCCAAAATGTGAAAGCAAATGAACTTAATCTTTTAGTGATAGCCTAACCTAAATGTATTTGAAAAATGCGAACAGATTTTTCAGCCTTCTTACAGAGCTGGGTAGATCATTGAAACTAATGACCTATTTTTTTCAATTCAAATGCATATGTTGATTAGATTGTCTCATCTAGACAAACAGATTTAAATTTTGAACTTTTTGATATCAAGCATGGGTGAAAAGTAGCTTTTTGTTCATTCAGCTCAGGAAACATCTTTGTAAATGTTTTTTTCTCGATGTGTGAAAAGGTGTATTGACTACTTAGGCATTTGGAATAAATGCATGCACAAATCGGTACATTATTTTCAGGATAAAAGAAACTGGAAAAGGCAACAGTAAGCCAATTCTACAAAGGTATCCAGAATATATATGTTGTGTTGTTACCAAATTACCGTCCAAGGGCTAGCATTCCTTTTGTATTCATACTTTGTAATCATCATTACAAACATACAGATGAAAAGCAAAGTCTTTTATATTAGAACAGTCTTTCTATTTAGGCTTGTTTGGATAGATTGACAGATTTGAGCCACTGGACTCTGAAACAATATGCTTGGTTGATAAAAAATGATTTGCTTTGCAGGAGTCTTTTCTTTTTTAGTTCATCCACCTTCTGTAGCAGTGAGCGATGCAATATGAGTTGCTCATGGCTCAGGTATACCTGAACGCAACAGGTTCAGGCTTTATTTCTTTTTAAATTAAAAACATTTTTTTTCCATAAAATATTATAAAACTGATGTTTCTATTAGCTTATATATTTTCCAAAAGGCTTGTATGGAAACTACATTCTGAATGACTAAGGAGAATAAGGTGTGGTTACTTCCCAGGGTAGAATCTCTTCATCATCCAGAATATTTCAAGTGTCCTGTCATTAGTAAAATTCACAGATAGCTTTTTAAAAGAATTTCTTGACGTTATTCAGATGCTTTTCAACAAGAAGAAGCTTTGCTTGATGAGGTTTCCTATGGTTTTCTGATCTCAGTGGAGTTCAGGAAAAAGACTCAAAAGAGTAAGCGGCCAGGACTTGTCCAAAAATGGGCATTTAGGCCTTGAAGTTAGATACCCAAATGTGTGTAGTAGAATGTAGGACAGAGAATTAATTATCTAGGCTCCTTAAATAGCGAATGGGAAGAACTGACAGGGAAGATTTAGAGAAGAGAAAAAAGAAGGGGGGGGAAGAAAAATGAGGGGGCAATGAGCCTTCTAGAGCTGGCCAAAAAAATATTAAGTACAGTGCTGTATCTGACTCCTGATGCTCTCTTGAAAATAGGTACTTGAATCAGAGTTTGAGGGAAATGTCTCAATCTATTTGGGATTTGGAGGTAAAAAAAAATATATATATATATTTTTTAAGTTAAGCACTTAAAAGTCTTCTTTGAAATAACTTGTTCTGCTTGAGCTATATTGGTTTCCCAATGTGCTCAGACCTGGGTTTTATTGAGACTTAGGTCTGATGCTGTTTGCAAACCAAGAGGGTTCAAACCCACTTCTCGCCCATCTATCATGACAGGCTGAGTTATTTGTTCTCTGTCCTTTTTATTAAAGTTAAGACATCATGCAGCAAAGAATATGAGAGTCATGAAGCTGGATAAGAACAAGCAGGCCATTTGGCTCTGTAGCATAGCATTGGGAATTTCACGTTGAAGTAGAAGCATATAATCAATAGGTAGCCCTAGACGACCACGTCTGACCTCAGTGGGGTGAGACTAGAGCCATGACCTAGCTATGCGGACTGAAGCAGTTCAGATCATGCCAAAAGAAAACAAGACATGCAGGTCTTTAGGGAATGTTACAATCATGCGTGGAGGTAGTAAGTAAGCATAGGCTATTCCAGGACTAGACAGAAGGGCAGGAATTTTCTGAACTGTGTTTTTAGCCTTGGGCATCAAAGTCCTTTGAATCTAGCCCAGCCACCTAGCACATTTTTGGCTAACTTTACTTGTATTTAATGCTCTCAGTTATGGCCTAAAATTTCACAGGGTTAAATGTGTCTGTTTTTGTTCTAGGAAGTGTAACTGGGGTAGTGTAGTAAATACCTTGTTAAATATGATTTAATTTGGTGCATATACTGAAGATGACATGCAGCTTTTAAGCCCTCTGTCAGCTAATTCCTTATTTGATCTTCAGGCTGAGATAGTGCTCTTCAAAGTGAGTACAGTATGTTCTGTTTGATATATCAGTTAATTATAAAAAAAAAAAAAAAAAAAACACACGTACCGTTTGGATGGCAATAGCTGTAGAGAATTCTCTGCAATTACACAATGTAGGCCCAGGGAAAAATCCTCGTTCCACAAAGTCAGTGGCACACACTCATTTCCAGTGAGGAGAGAATTTCAACTCATATTTTTGGTTTCAGTGGTTGTTTACAAAGTGTAGGTACCTGGACAAACGTTAAAAATCAGACTTTTTCCCTTAGCCAGGCCTGTAGATTTCCTGATTTCAAGGTATTTTCATAAACAAAGCATGTATACGCGTGTGTGTATGTGTAGTATAGAATGATTCTGTGTGTATGTTGTAGCCTAATTTCCTGGACTGCCAATTTTTCATGGAAAATTATAGAATTCAGAGTATCGGTTTATCTTCAGCAACTTTAGAAGGATTAAAAACATTTGACCAGCTGATGTTGATTGCATTCTGAAGGGGACCGACTTCATTACTGAATACTTATTTATTCTGCTCATGTAAAATGACAGGATTTGTGCAATTGGTCTCTGATTGCATTGTCCAAAGTTTGGGACCTTACTACTGTCACTGATTTCCTTGGCCAAAATCAAGTTCTTGCAGACAAGGGGTAACTACGATGTCTGAGGCATGTGCAACATCACTGAGCGCACAGTACTCGCAGGATTTTTTAGAAGACAGTCATGGAAGATACTGAATTTCCTTAAAAAGGGGGGGGGGGACCTCAAAGAGCCTAGACCCCAAAGAACCAACATGGAAAGTATGGAAATAAAGATAAACGTAGAAAAGTAGAGCCCGATCATTGCTCTAGGCTCCAGCTTCAGCATGTGGGAGAGGAAAAATCCTTTCCCTCCCTCTGCACATCTGTCCAGCCCGTCAGTCAATATGTGCTTTATTGCAGATGTTATTGATCTAAAGCACCAGCTAGAGTGCCAGTACAAGTTGTACTCTGGCGTGTGAGTGTCCTCTGTGAGGCTAGAGTTCTGCCAGGCTCCCCTGAACTTATCTTCGGCAAACTTTTCCCCTGTGGCTGGTGGCTCTGCCTGGCTCCCTTAGGTAGTTGGATCTTCTTCCAGAAGAGATCTTGACACGCTGTGGACTCGCCATTAGCTTTGGCTGAGGGCAGAGATGCTGCTATGGTTGACTGAATATTTGAGAAGCCAAGCAGGCAGGAACTGCCATCTTGGTACTTACGCAAGGATACATGTGTTCAGTGCAGAATGTGTCTGTTCTTCCCTTACAGAGACCAGATTACAAGCAGCAGGTACATTTACTTTGCCCCAATACTTGCACTTCTACATGGAGAAAGCAACCTGCCTCAGATCCTCAAAGAAACATAAATGCCCATGGTTTAAATGCATGCACTGGATAAAAGAAAGCAAAATTCTTTTGTGACTTGCGTAGTTTGAGGAGCAAACACAGATGTTTACTCTGTGCCAAAATCTGCCCGCATAAGCAGATCAGACTTTTTTTGGAAAATGTTGTTCTGGGAGGTCAGAGCTTATTTTGTTTGCTGCTTTTTTTTTTTTTTTTTTGCTTAGTGAAGCAAAGTTCACAGGAGCCAGAGTAATGATTTGATTTTCAAGTTTTTTTCATTTCTCACTATGTGCATAGTTAAACATAACTGTGATAGTCTTGGATCAAAGGATCAGTAAGTAGCAAAGAAGCTGTAACTTCTAAATAAGCAATAAACCCCATTGTCCTTTTTTTTTTTTTTTTTTTTAATATCAGTTCAGAATTACTGTTAAAAATGGTATGAAATGACTTAAGGGCTGTTTACATCCTGAATGCTTGCATTATGGGCACTGAAAATTTACCATGCAGCTCTTTGAGGTGCTTCTTCTGAACACGCCTTCATGTGCAAAGATTCTGCCATCTCTTACGACTCTCATTGCTAAAATCTGAAGCAGAAATTCAGTTTTAGACATATCCAGCTTGCAAATGTACTGTTAAAGATGATTGACCTTTTATTTTTTGTATATGTTCTGACAGCACTGAAGGATTACGCTAGTGTAACATGTTAGGGCTGATTCATGACATTCTCTTTGCTTTGCCAGTGACCACTTTCATGTGTATGTCTTTACCATTATGTCTCAATGTCTCTATTTGCAAAACAGATAAAGTAATAATCTCCTATCTGATAAGGTTCCCTGGTTTTTCTTACGTTTGTGAACATTTTACTGAGTGTGTATTTCTGATAAGCTCTTAGCAAAGCAGAAGAGCTGTGTTGTTTTGGGAAGGTAGTGGTGCGGGTCAGATACAGAGACAGTCAGCTATGACCATGTGCTGCATGACTCTGGCCCAGAGAGATACGGGATAAACTGTTTATCTCAATACCTCCCCTTTTTTTGTCAGGGGAGAGTGAAAGAGGTAGGTGAGAGGACTCAACCTTCCCTACTCTGTAAAGGCTCTTTTGTTCTGGACCTCCTGTTCCTAGTCCTGTCTGGTAATGTTGAACCTCTGAATGTCTCAGTAGAGAGAGGGAAATATGTGAGACAGTTTTTACTACATTTCTGCTGATTAAATCTTACTAAACTGCTTATTATGCTTACTTACGCAGTGAAACCTGTGGAAAATCTCAGCATTCAATATTGCCACAAGAAAAGACATTTACATTAGTTTGCTCAATCATTTTTCCAGTGTAAAACACTGAGTAGCTTAATTTCTAAAACATTTGATTGGTGAAAGCTAAAGTAACCAGCAGTTGCCTGTTTGTTTGACTAGCGTTTTCTTTATTCAGAAGCAGCAGCTTCTTTAGACCCTTTTTGCCTTATCTGTGTAATGCTGAGCTAAAAGTTACTAACATGCGAAAGAGGTCCCAGGACAACTGCAGGTGAAATCACTGGACCTCTAACTATTTAGGGAGAAAATTGGCCCTTGGTCAAAATTATGACTGACATCCCCTAAGGGGGATTTCAAGCATGGAAGCTGATAAACTGGTAAGCTGAGAAGAGAGAGATGTATCTACTGAGGATAAACAAATATCTCCTCTGCATTGTTACTTTTTTCTAATTGTCATAGTCCTGCTTGCTGCCATGGGTAGGGCCAGCCCCCAAAGAAGCGTTGTGCTGAGCCCCGCCTGGATCCCCTCTGTTTTGGGAGATTGTAGGTAGTCATAAGCTCTCGGAGCACCTTGAGTTATTTTCTCTCTTGAACAGTTTGAAAACTCAACTGTTTCCTAGCACAAACTGGAGGGTGTGAGATCTCTTGGACCCTGTGGCAGACCTCAGTTCTCACGGTCTGGAATCAGCTTTAAATGCAGTGAACAGTGAGTGAGTCATAGCATTTGGAAGAGGCTGCCTGAGGAGAGACCACAAATGGAAGTAACTCCGGGGCAATTCCATAAAGTACCGAGTGGAAGCAAAAAAGAAAGCTCCTTCCAAGGTTTCTGCTCTTTCCAGAAATGTTACCACAAGCTGCTTGGAGCAGTCTTAACAGCTGGTCTTAATTTTTCAGTTTAATCTTTTTTTGAATCCTAAGGATCCAGAGTTGAAGTTGCCACTTTTTTTTTTTTTAAGTCATTTTGGCACTAGGTTCTTAGAGAATAAAATAAAAATTGATTTTGTAGTACTTCCCCAGTAAACTGGTACCACTACTTCACTTTTAGCAACCGGTTATCAGGACACATTCTGCAATCAGAAAATCTGTAATCAGATTCTTTTGAACTCTCCTGCGAGTCTTGTCACAGCACCTTTCTTTCATTACATGATTTCTGTCTGCACAAACACAATTTAATACTGAAGCTGAAGTTCATTTAGATTAGACAGTGTAATGTTGCTTGATGAGCTGCCAGATAGGCACGTGTATATACTTCAGCGGAGATTAGATCTGTAGCTGCTGAACTCCCATTTGCCTGAGGTTTTCACAATCCATTCTTCCTGTACTGAGGGCATTGCCTTGCTTGCTAATTACTTCTCTCATCGTGTTCAAAATTGTGTTGTTTACCTTAAAGGTGATGCATCGACTTCATCCTGCTTAACTCACAGACCTACAAGTTAACTGCCTGCTTATAGTTGTTCCCCTGAGGTTCTTGTTCTGCTGGTTTCTTGTCAGCTTCCACTTTTCAATTAGAGTAATTTGGAAACAGTTGCTTTCAGGAGCTGTGCTTTTAGATTTTGAAATTAATTAATTTTATGTATTGGGCATGCCTATTCCCGCTTCACTTTAAGATAAATGTGTTAAGGTGAACACTTGCATTTCTCTGCAATGACTGACTTGCAAAAATGTTTTAAGCTATCTATGTGAAAAATGTCACGGAGGGATACTTTGTACTGCGTTATGTGCTATATACCAGGCCAAAGGAGAGAGTTTAATCATTAGAAACTTTGGACTGAGAGGCATGACTTTTGGTTTCTATTCTTGGTTTTAATGCTGACTTAACATGTGACTTGTGGAAGTGATTTAACCTTGGTATATCCCTGCTTACCCACACATAAAAGGAATATTAGAATCTCTACTCAAGTTTTCTTGTTAAATAGACTACAAAAGCTGTAGCCTTTTAGACAACTTACTGTTGCAAGTACCCTGCTTGACAGGATTTTAAAAATAAAGTTCAGTTCTGAAGAGTCATTTTCGTCTCTCCACATCCTCATCCCTGTGGCACTGCTTCTGCTTACTGGGGCACTGGCTCATGCACCCATGACAACTACATTTCAATAGAACAAAGGAACTGTAAACCACAAGAATAAGGCTTGTGAGCACAGAAGAAAGAACATTTTTTGAGTCTGGCCTGCGAATCTGCAAATTGCTCCCACAAGAAATCGTGGTGGCCATAAACCTCAGCTTCAGAGTAAAAGCAAATGACATAAAACTTGAGTCTAGTCTCCCTGACTTTCTTAATACAGACCCAAATAATTCAGAAATTGCACAAAAGGAAAAGAGAGAAAAAGACAGAGGGGCATTCATAATTCAGGTGTAATTTTGTGAGATGGTCAGATACCTTGTTGCCATAAATGATGTATTTGAATTAGACAAAACTGTGACAACTGTGCACCTCTCTAGTCCATACCTCAGCTGTGTGAGAAAGATTTGTTTTTGCAGTAGTTAAAAACATTGCACTTATACAATTTGTAAATGACATTCATTTACATATGCATGAGTCAAAATCTTTTTTCCTTTGCTAATGTGAGTTGTCTAAAGACAAAAGGACTTGAGCAGCGTTTGGCCCAACTGTGCATCTGTCTTATCTCTCTGCAATATATGCATCATCTATCACAGGAGATGCAAAAGCTCTGTTGGAGTTACTACTCCTGAAGTTTGGATGCAATCTAAAATTTTAAAACTGCTGGTTTGCATCAGTGTTTTGTTCTTCCCTTCAGGTTTCTAATCTTGGAAAGAAAGAAAGGGAAAATGGAAGTAAAAATCCTTAAAAATAGCGGCTAAAAGAGCAAAAGAAAAGGTTTGAGTTGTAAGTGATACTAGCGCTAAGCTTAACAATGGGGAGACACTCAAGTTTATTAGCTCCACCTTCACGTGGGGTGAGACTATGCAACGATTAACATGAAAGATTTCAAGCATAAAAAGAGTAGCTGGCATTATTGAATAAAGAATGAAATACAATGAAATAAAAATGTGGGTGAAAAGATTTCAGCAGATAGCTGCAGCAATACATTTCCCACTAAAGTCTGCAGCAAATATGCTGAAAAGCCACATATTCCTTCCTTCTTTGGCTTTGTGCATCTGCCCAGAAATAAGTCAAGAGGAAGAAATTAAGCAACTATATAAACAATCAAAGGTTAGATGAAATTTAATATGGAGTGAATATACCTAATGAAACAACTTGGAGAAGGGAGCAGAAGTTCTGCATGTTAGTACAAAGCCTAACTGCAGAATTGATATCTATTCTCTGGGTGCTCCTGGAATGAGTACCAATTCCTATATAGAGATGACTGAGCGAGGCACAGAGCCTTATTAATATATGACATGTTATTATAACAAAATGCATACTTTGTAGAGTGTTTAAATTTCCATTTGGGTTGAAGGCTGAAATTCTGGTCCCACTGATGTCTGTGGAAAAACTTCTACTGACTCTAGTTCTAGAAGATTTTTACTCATAATCTTGAGATTAGCCAGCAGAGGGGCTAAAGGGCAGCAGAAAACTATTATGAGGGCAATCTTTCACTTTGTTCGCTCTTAACTTTTAGAGTCAGGCCTTAGTCAGATTTTTAACATAGAATTAAGATTTTTTTTTTCCTGAGTTGCTTGCTTCTTTTACCATCCTCCTTTGTTTCATTGCAGGCAGCCTGAAACAGGTTGAGCTGTTGAGCTACAGGTCTGGCAGGTTGAGCTACGCACTGATTTTGTAGAAAAGCAAGTGAGGAACGCTCATACAGTCCATTCTGGTGCTTCTACTAGTGGTATCCTCAGGCAGGAATAACAGCAGTGTCTTAAGCCACTAAAGCCATTTCTGCGGTGGACGTCTCACCACAGCTTACGTAGATCCCTTTTTGAGCGCTGTTTCGTATTAAGGATGCGAGTGGCTTATCCTGGTATGCTTTATTATATACTTTCCTGTCTTACCGTAGCTACGTTAGTATAAAACTTTATAGCTGTAATGTTAAAGAAGTACAGGATGTAACCTTTTCTTTGTAATGTGCTTTCCAGGATACACGTTATTCTTGTAGCTCCAATTTTTGAATATTCTTTTAAAAAGTTAAAAAAAAAAAAAAAGGCATTAAAATGTTAAAAATTATTCCGGATTAACGTGCAGAGACAAAATAGCATCTTTCTTCTATCTTCATAAAGGCTGGACTAGCTGCTTTTACAGCACAGAGGGCTTGTGTTTGGACCCTTTTCTAGAGAAGTTTAAAAAGCCTTTTTAGTCACTACTTTCTGCAGACATTCATGTTTTGTTCCTACATGTATGGCCTTGCATAACTTCCAGAAGAAACGTTTCCTCAAATATGAGACATAAGTTAAACTTGGCAGTGTATGCAAAGGAAAACCAATTAAAGAAAAACAAAAACATAGTCTCAGATCCAAGGAGTTTGAGACAGGAAAGTTTTTAGCCTTTCTCCAAAGAGATTAGAGCACCTTCATGTTTAAGGTTTTCCTAGAAGCCAGTTCTGACCTTTGAAAGTATTCGGGAAGATGGGACAAATGGCACTTTGAGTGATTGTTCAGTCTTTTACAATTACTGAACCTCTTAACAAGAAAAAAACCCATACATTATGTATTAGAATCACAGAGGTGCATACCTCTGTATATCAAATAGCCTACTGAGAATAGCTTTTCTATTCTTGGTTACTTTTTATGGACTCCTCAGAAGTAGCCCATGAGCTCCCAAGGGGCCTGCAGACCACTGGGTAAAAAAGTATAGATTAGTGGTTTTTTATACTATAGCACAGCAGTGGGCATACACTGTTTAGATAATAGAGATCAAGAGATTCTCCAGTCTGTGACTCTTTCTTCTGCAAATATTGAAAATTAATGCTTTGGGTAGGTTTCTGGAATTTCAGGGGAAAGACAATAGGCGATGTGAATGTCCTTCTGGCAGTAAGTGGACTGTTTATCAAATAAGGAGATCTGACATTTCCCAGAGATGATAGCTCTTGCCTGGAGGGTGTGCCATGAATGGAAAAAGTCGAGGCCCTGAGCCAGCAAACGTGAATGACATCAGTAGAGCTCCTTCCAATTAAACTGCTGAGGTGTGTGAAGCTACTCTCTTAGGTATCTTTACAGGTCTGGACCCCAAGTTAAGTGTGGGAGAAAGTAGAGAATGTGTGGGGTTTTTTTTTCCATTTATTTTCATGTAGATGAAAACAAGACTAGTTTAAGCTCTAAAATCTGAAGGTGCTTTAGGCTGTTCTGTGAAATTAAAAACAGGATTGTCCTATTTTCACAATAAAAATATTTTGGGGGGGGAAAGTATTTTTGTAGTAAACTGCAAACTTGGGGACTGTGTATCAATGTAAGTACTGTTTCATTATTGGGGGGTGGGTAGGTGGGCGAGGTGGCAGGATGAATGACTTGGTTTGCGTGGATGAGTTCAACAGCGGACTTTAGTTGTTACTAAGGTGCGATTCTTTGGCAGGGAAATATTGCTGTTGGGGCTGCATTAATTTGTATTTGTGTACTGTGGAGATTAGTTTCCACAGATAGCCTTAATTTTGTGTCTGAGCTTATGTCAGCTCTTCTCTGTAGCGTTTATTACCTCGTACTGCATTTGCCTAGGAATTGTGTTCAAAAGGGAGTTCTCCTTCACCCAGGGAGCATAAGTTATGGTCTGAGGCATTTATCTGAAAAACAAAAAAACTGCATTCAACGTGATTTGCTGGCAATTTAAGATAATCTCGTTTCCTGATAGAAGGATGTGAACTGGACTGCAATAGCTCTTTGTGTTCTTTAAAAGTAGCAAAGCTAGGGGAGCGACAGGGCTAGACAGCATGGGGGGCTGAGACCAGGGAGGCGGCAGTTTGATCCTTGTCCCTGGCAATTACTTGCTGTGAACGTGGCCGTTATCATTGGACGCTGGCGTGCCTCGGTTTCTCTGCCGGAAAAGCGGTGATTCCGCGTTGCGCGCAGGGCTGTCGTGAGGCACTGCAATTTCCTGGTGGTGAACGGGCTGAGCGTTTTGGGGAAGAAGAGTTGTTACGGGGCAACGCGCCTAACGCCAGGGGCGGGAGCTCCGCGCAGACCCGTACGCTCCGCCGCCGCCAGCCCTTGCAGCATCGCCTCGTCCGTCCTACCTTCGTTTTTACGCCCGCCCGAGGACGACAGGGCAGGACCGAGCGGCCCCGGCCCCGGCCCCGGCCCCGGCGGCGCTGCGGGCAGCGCGCCGGCAGGAGAGCCCGAGGGGCGGCCGAGGCCCGCCCGGAGTTAACGCCGTTGCTGCCGGGGCCGTCGCCTGCCCGCGCCGGCTTTACGTTATTATTATTATTCTTCCCCCCCCCCCCCCACCACCCCCGCCCCTTCGCTCTCCTTCCAGTTTTGGCAGGGGATTAAAGTAGCTCCCCCCTGTGGCAGCAGTGACCCAGAAACGAGTTTGATTCACGGAGTCCTTCCTCCATAACAAGTACAAACGTCAGTCAGAGGGAGTCTGTGTGTGTGTGTGAGTGAGTGAGTGCGACCGTGTCTGTGTGTGTGTGTGTCTGTGTGTGTGGCGGAGGGAGCCGCTCTCCGCGCCCGCTCCCCGGCGCCGCGCCGAACTCATGAGGCGGCCCCGAGCCCTCCGCGCAGGGGGAGCCCGGCCGCGCCGCCCGCCCTCGCCGCCGCCGCCTCGCCGCCGCCGCCCCGCCGCCGCCGCCGCCGCCAGCAGGTAACCGTGCCCGCCGCCGCAGCGCCAGCCGGGGGAGCCGCCAGCACAGCCATATTTGATGGGTTTTTTTGTCGCTCCGGAGGCGGCGAGAGAGCAGTTTCGTGCCGAAGGTCGCTGCCTAGTGGAAATAAGATAGTACGTCATTAACATGGCGCCAAAAGCCGTGCGGCTCGGTACGGGGCGAGGGGAGGCGGCCGAGTTGCGGCTTCGCTATCCCACAAGCAACTTGTGCCGGGCTGGGGCGGGCGGGAGGGACGGGGCGGTGGGAGGAGGGAGGGGAGGTTGTTTTGCCGCTCGGAGCGGCGGGCCGATGCCGGCAAGCGGCGGGCGGCTTTTTGTTGGCGCTGCGGGCTGCGGCTGGGCAGATGAGCAGCGCGGCGCCGCCGCCGAGGTGCAGGGGCTCGCCCAGCGCCTGCCGCGCTGCCTGCCCCGCGCCCCGGGGGGCAGCCGTCAGCATCACCCTCCCCGCCAAGCAGGGAGCGCTGGAGCAACTTGGTAGACAGATGGCAATGGCAGAGCGCAGGTCCTCTTCCGATAGAGATGTGTAGGAAGAGGGCGGGGGGAGCCATGGCCGGTGTCTGTCACTGGATCACCCACATGTCCAAAATACCCATCGGCTCTGACCGGGGGCGGGGAGTGCGGGAGTGGGGGAGGTGTTTGTATGCAGAAGCGGCTTTGTAGTTACGCTCCCCCCCTCCCCCCCCAATCGCACTTGGCTTTTGCTTCTAGTAGAAAATGCTTGGAAAGCATAAAAACTGCTCATCGGTGAAATTAAGCAGAAGTTGCCTTTTCGAGGGGGCGAGCCCGCAGCCGGTTGGTTAGTCGTGAGCTTGATGCCCGCCGGAGGTTGTGCTGCCGGGCACCGGTGGGTGTTTCGGAGGAGGTGGAGATGGGCATGTTGTCATAGGTGGTTTGGGTCCCCCTCCCCGCCTCAAGCGAGCGCACAGTCTCTCTCCTCCTGGAGAGCAAGTTGCGAGAGCCCCTGAAGCGCACGTGTTTCAGAGTGCGTGTGCCTGTATGTGTGCGGGCGGGGGGGGCTGCCGGTGCCGGCGGCTCCGCCCGGAGCCCGCCGGCGGGGGGGGAAGGGGGGGCGGCATCGCCGCGGGGGCCGGGCCGGGCGGGCAGGGCAGGGCAGCGGCGAGCAGGTGCACGGCGGCCCCGGAGCGGCCGGGAGGGCGGCTGGGCCCTGCCCGCGCCCCGCCCCGGGTTGGGGAGTTTAAACGCGAGCGGGGCCGCTCGCCCAAGCAAACACGTGCGGGTGCGCGGTGCAAACTTTTGCAAGGCGTCGTCGTGCAGCGGGGGAGCTGCCCCCGCAGCCCCGCTTAGGCGGGACCGGGATCCCCTCGCGGAGTTCAGGGGGCGGCGGCTCGACAGCCCGGCACGGCCGCGCGTGCACTTGATGTGGCTGGATGCGGGTAGGACGTTTCTCTGCTTTAATCCTACGGCGCTGAACGCAGTTGTGGCGGTGCACGGTAGTTCGTACAATTAATAAACCGATCTGGCCGTACTAGAATTTATTGACGAGGTAATTGAACGTCACCGGCGTTGTTAAAATGCATATGTAACGCACGCTAATACAACCACCAGGGCAAGGGAATAGCGGCAAACGCGTGAAGTTGCTTAGGCGTAAGTCAGGGTATCCCTGAGATTTTCCTCTTCCTCCGCCTTCCCGAGGGCTTGAGAAGCCAAATGGGTCTGGGCTGTGGTGTTTTCAGAAAACCGCATTATTTCTGTGTAACGGTCCCTCCTTGGCCTCCCCGGAGGAGGCGGGGAGGAGAGTGCGGCTCCAGCGATTATTCCACTTGCTGAAATTAGACAAAGCCGCCCTGATGCTGCTGCTGCTGCTGCCGCCGCCGCTCTCCGCGTCCCTGCGGCTCCGCTCCTTGCGCGCTCACAGCATGATTTTGCCTTTTCCGTTCGCGCCCGCCAGCTCACTAACGATACGTGGTGGGGCTCTCGTTATTTTGGGGAGGGTGGTGGCAAAGGGTGTTTGTTTGTTTGCACCGCCTGCTGGTTGGCTTCCTGTGACAAGAGGTGATACACAGTTTCCAGAACTGTCTGGGAGTGGGAGGAGAGACAGACACAGAAAAGGAGCTCAAGTCGCCGTGCTCCTGCTGCCGCTGCTCAATCCGCGAAACCGCCGTCCCGTTTTTCCCTCCCCTTCCACTCTCCCCCCCCCCCATCGCATCATGGAGGCGGGGGGGAGGGGTGGTTCGGCGGTTTTCGGCAGTGACAGGGATTTGGGCGAGAGGGAGCGGAGCCGGGGGCACCAAGTTTGATTTGCAGCCGGGGCCGAGCGGATTGGTGCGGCCGTTGGCGGGGCGGGGCGGGGGAGGGAGCCGGGAGCAGGAGGAGGAGGGGGCGAGCCGGACCGTTTCAAATGGAGACGGGCGGCGGTGCCACTGCTGCTGCCCAGGGAGGTGCCACCCCGGCGGGGGAGGTGTAGCCCGGTGGCACTGGGGCAGGGAGGCGGCTCCGTCTCCTCTCGCTGCCGCTGGCCGTGTCTCGGCGCTTTCGGAGGCGGCGGCGGCGGCGTGAGGAGCGCCAACGGCCGGCACTAACGGCCGGCGCGGGCTCGCGCCCTGGCGGCGGGGGCGGTGGTTGGGCGCCGCGCGGGGTCCCCGCCGCCGCCGCCCTGGCGGGCCGGGAGCCGAGGCGGCAGCGCGGGCGGCCCCGGCCGGCGGCCGTGTGGGGCGGCCGGAGGCGCCGCTTTTGAATTCACGCCTCCAGCAAGGGCGCCCGGCGCTGGCAGCCATCGGCAGCCTGGGTGACGGTCAGCGGTGAGCGTCGGCATGGGCGCCGCTCACCTGCCAGGTGTCGTCAAAAAGCCGCGCTTCCAGGGAAGAGTGCGTGCCTCTGACTCACTTCTCCTCCCTAGGTCTCTTTCTTTTCCTTCAGGTGACGATTTTATTCTAATAAAGTTTATCTGATCACCCGTAGGTGAAGTCTGTTGGGTCTTCAGGCCTGTCAGTCGTCCAGTAAGAACTTGTCCTGTTTGATATGCAAGCGTTTTGTGTTGCCGCACACGGGCGTTAAAAATAGATTTCTTCCCTTTGCATAGCTGTTAGACAGTATTAGAAATTATGATACCCTTTAACAACACATTTTAGTTGACATTTTAATCTCAATGCAGGAGGATGCTTTCATGCCAGTCCCATTTTTTTTTTCCAGAGAAAGGTTTAACTGTGATTTGGAATAATTTCCTTTTTAAGCAGATGCTGCCTTTTAAATAAGTCAGAAGCTGCCCACACTTGCAAACCAAAAGCCTTCATGAAAGTTATGCCAAAATACGCTTGTTATGATTCTATTTCTAGAGGTTTCTCACACTCAGTGGGATATTGTTGAAACAGCAAGGGTTGTACGTTTTAGTGGCAGGCTTTTCCCTCTGGCCGCCGACACCACTCCCTCCCTCCTTTTGAGCTATGTTTAATACATATGTTTAAAATAAAATAATAAAAAACCCCTTTCCCCTCACAGCTGCAGATTTCCCTTCCAGCTTCTCTGGTTTCATTCCCAGTTCACAAAATATAATAAAAAGCTTTGAGTATTTGCTCAAATGTTTTCTCCATGTGGTTAGTGCTGCTGCTTCATGCTCCTGTTTTCTGCTGGAATTGACCACGCTAACAGCTTTTTCTAGACGGGAGAGATCAACTGTAATGGGAGCAGGGTGGGTTAAATTAATTTGCAGAGGCCAATTTATCATTTGCTCAGTACTTCAGGCAGTGGCACTGGCACAGCCTGGGAATGCATTGCTGTCACTGCCTAGGTCATAAGGCAGCGCTGTGAGCTCATCCTGCCCAGGTGCATAACTGGGAGCGTCGCTGGGAAGCGCCGGCCTGATACGCTCGAGTTGTGCCTCTGCTTTTCCTTGGGCAGTTGTGAATAGGTGCGCTGAAGCCAATAGGAGCAGTCCTTGTGGAGAGCGCTCTTGGCCTTGGAACATACGTTTTCTGTTTCGGGAGACTCTGAGGGCTTTTCCCTCTGCTTTTAAGGTCTGTGGCTTTTTTATGCTGTGGCCGGTCCCACAGAACAGTATTTCATTTAAGATTAAAATACGAACTCTTTTTTACTTCGGTGACTAAAAACGCGGCAATCAAAAGTGTAATAGGTGATAAAGAGGAAAGCAGAAGCTTCTTGGTGGGTTTTAACAGCATAACTTATTTTTTTGAGGTAATTTCTGTTTTTTCCTCTGGGCATAGAAGAAAAAAGTTGCAATTTTTTTTTTGCCACCTCAGGTGTCAACTGGTGAACAGTGAAGTGGTGTCGTAAACAAGCTCCTTAAAGGAGCGCGGTAGTAGAAGCCAAACGTCTTCATCTACTATCCAGTTGATTAAGGTTATGTTCTACTTTACTTCTATTTGTGCAGAAAGTGTTTTGAAGTGATCTCTTGTGCACTGGAGATAATTAGGTCTCAGTTTCATTGCAGTTAGGGGGTTACTTTCAGGAAAAGCCAGTTTTTCAGCTTGTCTTCAGGGTGTACAACTGTCATAATTCTGCTTTCTTCTCGTTCTATCTCTGCGGCTGTTCAGTGCAGTTTATTATAGTGACACCTATTAACACTGTTACAGTTAATTGTCTGTCAGAGTTTGAATTATGAACCCTTTTCACCCAGAGGTTTATACTGTCCTTAAAAATCCTCTAGTAAGGATTGTGCTATATGAAATCTTTGACCTGAGGATGTACATTTTTCTAACACAATTATTAAAAAAAGCCTGGTTCTGTTCAGCTATTACCAAAACAAAGAGTTTGACACTCTTTGTATCTTCCTCTTTGACCATCTAGCTACTTGAGATTGAATTCAAGGAAGAAAGTGTACCATGCTCTTTACTATGTAGTGGTAGCATGCTTTATAATGTGCTTTATATTGCACATGAGTATATGTGTGTGTACAGGCCCATGCCATTTTTTATGGGATAACGTCTGGGATAGCACTGAGGAAGCTAGGAAAAAGGGTTCAGATTTTTTTTCGTTCGTATCTGTGCAACTCCTAGGACTTCAATGCAGGAGGAAAAAAAAATAAAAGGAAAGATTTTGGTATTGATGTCCAATGTAATTTTTGTTCCTTGTTGGTTCTTTTAATCTCTTGCAGAGCTTGAAAATGAGAAGCATGAGAATACGTACTGGTAAGAATAGTGGATTTGCTGTACTCTGTCACATTGCTGATTCTAACCCTTTGCATTGCATCTACCAGCAGTACTGGAAAGTAGGCAGAAGCAACCGTGTTCCCAAGTATGTCTGTTTATTTGTGTAGAATAAGATATTCGTTGCCTACTTCTGCAAGGATATGATATGCAAATCCAAACATTATTTTGGAGTCTGGCATTGATTCTGGATTATCATCTACTAATTTTATTTGCACAGCATTTTACAAGTCTATCTTAAAAGGGGCTTATTGCTCTCTCCAAAACCCAGTAGCCAGAAGAAACATTTTAGGCATTGTAATTTTGTTCTTAAAAATGGTTCGAATAATACTTCATAGTTACGTTGGTATGTTCAAAGTGTGTACTTAACTGGTGAATAAAGACAAGAGCTTAACTTTTGGAGCTAGCGTGATGAGAAAGGAAGACAGAAAAGCCACTGGTGACATGCTGTCTCTGTAAAGCATAATGCGTGCAGCCCCTGGGGCAGTGCGGCAGGGCAGCAGCACGTGGTATGCCCTTTGCAATCTTTGCCAGCCTTGCCAGTGCTGTCCTGGTGTAGCTAGCTAATTTGCTGTGCTTGATGGCTAAAAAGTCACGGTCTCTGTCCCATCTATTTGATTTATTGCTGTGGTGTGATTGTGTGGAGTACTCCTAGGTGCTTTGTCCACGCTTGGAAATGAGGTTATGCTGCCCGCAGAGTCATGGCTATTTCTATAAAGCAATGTTTGATTAAAGACTGGCATTTGCCTGAGTCCGCTTCCTTTTTTCCAAATAAATATTGCAGTCCTCAGTAGAAGTAACTATCAGCATGCTGTGGGTTGGTTGGTCTGCCTGATTTCCTAATGGATGCTTTTAACATGAAGAAAAAATCATCTTTCAAGGAAACAGAGCTGAAACTTGGTACAAAAGTTAGGATGATTCTCATGGGATCAAAGCTGGGCTCTCATGCGGAGCAAAACTCTGCCCGGTGGCCCTGGGCACGTGCTCCTGATGCCAGAAGCGCTCCCTTGTTGTGTCACAGTTGGAGGCAAAGGTGGAGCGGGAGCGAAAATTCTCATCCAAGGGTTTACGGGCTTCTGTGTTACTTCGAACAGTAGCGAGTGTCTTTAAGTACTCTTTATATTAGGCAACTTTTGTGAGATACCGTGGTTTATACCACTAGAACTGCTGGGTTATTAGGAATGTATACGTGTAACTGAAACCTTGGGGAGCATTTGACGTGGCTGACCAGCAGTTTTTGTTAAGTTGGAGCCAGTGGACCTCGTAGCTTTGCAAGTGCTGGGCTTACTCTGGGGTTGAACAGTACATGAGCAAACGCCCATTTGGAGCTGGCGTAACAGTTTGGGGTAAAACAGCGATAGATGCTGTTTGTGATGGAAAATGGTCAAGGATGCTGGTTGGTTGGCTAGTTGCTTCAGAGCGGTTTCCATTTGGTGAAGGGGGGTGGGAAGTGTGGCACGTGTGGGTGCAGTGAATGTTTTGTGGACCCTTGTGGACTAAACAGCAGTTATGTGGTTGCATGGGATTGTGGGGAGTTGGTCTCAGTGACCTGGGTGGTCTTTTCCTGTCCTGTAAGTGTTGCAGGCTGAGTTGCAAAGCTCTTTCTCTTTCTTGGAATGAATCTTAAAAGTTAGCTTAAATATTTCACCCTTTTTATATGACTGCGCTTACATGTGAATTCTCTTTGCTTACATGCATAACGATCTTAGCCAGTTTGTACCATTACACTGATTGCCATATAGTCAGCCTCGATGATACTGCCTTTATTTCTGAGCTAGGAAAATTCAGAGACTTTGTTCTATTTCAGAATACATGTTATTGAGCTCAGAGGTGGATCAGATGTAGTGTATCAGCACCTGAGTGTATTAAGTGTATGTCAAAATAAAGTCAAGTGGAAAAATACCAAAATGTTTGCGAACGTTAAGACTGAGAATTTTAAAGAAATGAAATGTTGCAGGCACTTGAATCCCAGATTAGGAAAGAGAATAAGATAAGCAACTGTATTGAGGAGAAAAGTTTCATAGCTTTCTCATTCTGCCTTTTTTTCAGCAGAGATAACATCCTTATTTTTAGGTAAGGATGTCACAAGCAGGAATGAGTTACTGTAGTTTGTTCTCTCTTGAAGATGAAAAAGCTGCTTGAATTGACAAGCAGAATGCGTGTGTACATAGTTGAAAGGGAAAAAGTCGGCACCTTTAAGCCGCACCTCACCATCACTATCAGTACCTTACATTTATTTTTAATACAGTTTTTGTGTGACTTAAGGTAGTTAGTAGAAACTGATAGTCTTTGACAGCGTGCTGCAAAAATCAGAGGCGCTATTGCCCTTAAGAGCAGCAGTATTTCAATCACTGTGGTTGTAATTGTCACTAGCTGTTCTGGTGTTACCTGTAAAATGTTTTAAACCGTTCTTTTAAACCATGGACATGAACATCTGGTGGGAACAGTTTAAAATCATTTTAGAAGTTGAAACATGCTGTTTTATCGCTTCTAATGATAAAACTGTTAGGTGGTTAATCTTCCAAGGTTTGGGGCTTGGTCCGAGCAGCCAAACGCTCCTTTTCCATTCTGTGGTTTAGCTCCCTGTGAGCTCACATTAGGTTCAAAGGTGGGAAAATGAGATCTCGGGACTTCAACTGTTCTTTCACATGCATCTGTAAAAGAATTTCACATAGGCTTCGTCAAATTGCGTATTTCTTTTAACTTGAGGGCACAGGCTTTTCAGTGTGGCCAACTTCGGAAATCTTAACTAGGGTGGAAAAGTAAATTAACTACCTTATTATTAACTACCTTATTTAATCTTCTGTACTCCAGGGAACAGGCTTCCGTTTTTGCTTCTCTCACTTCCTAAACTTTTGGTGGAGGCTCACTAACTAAACTTGAGTGCTTGAGTTGGGAGGTGTGAATACCATCCTCTCCTTTCAACAGCAACAAAGGAGTTTATTTTCTTTTTTTAAAGATGAGGTAGGAAAGAAGTCTCTGGACTTACCTTACTTCATGAATTTACGAAGGAAGTATGGCTAGGAGACGATGAATTGAAAATATACTCTTCCAAAAGATGTAGAGAGGCAGAATTTTGAATTAATTTCCTTGTTCATCTCCAGCTCACGGAGATTAGTGGATCGCAGTGTGCATATGTTGTCTGTCTTTGTTTCTGGGTGCATAATGCTTTTCAGACCCTGTGGGAATGAGCAGGAAGTGAGGAGTATGGCCAGGGGTGTACAAGCTATATTTCTGAGATAACTTTTTCTTTATTTTCCTGCATATCCCCTGTACTTTGTTTATGGGAGGTATTTCCAGTTAAGTGAGTATGCTCTTTTATGTTTATATTCTTAATACTTCCTTCAGTTACGGGAAAATTTTGTGAACGACTAGAAAAAGTACCCTCAGGAACAGGTGTTTGTCCTCCTGGTTTAGGCCTTGTAGCAACTGCTGTGTTTTTCAGTTCCTGCCATAACCCTGTTTTGGATCTGAGTGGTGCTTTTCTGTCTTTATAAGTGACTGTATCAAAACTTGGCTCTGAAACAGCTACGTTTATACCAAATCTGAATTCAGATTTTGAGGGTTGAGCTTGGTGTATATGGTTATTTATTGGCGGCAGTTCTGTTTGTCATACCCACAAACTTCGGGTTTACCTCAAAGCTGTTCTTTTGGAAACAATTTTTTTTAGCTCTATAAGGAGGTTGTCATTGATGATTCTTTATTCTGTGGCATCAGAAATTGTATTTGAGCTTTTACTCTATGAAATGGGGACAAAAGGTCATGGTGAAGTGAACCATTCAGTTTCATTTTACCTTTAGTGAGCAAACATCTGTGACTCAGAACTCCTAGGTGTTTCAAAAACAGCCATATTCAATCCTGCTCTGGAAAATAAGTCTCTGAGGGAGAGCCCCTCTCCCCCCATTTATATGTATAGGATTAAAAAGGAGGAAATCTTCCAGTGCACGGGTTCTTACGACTGTGTGGAGTTCACTGGAAGCGTAAAATAAGAGTCTTAGTTTCTGTGGCTTGTAATCTGCTGGTGATGATAAAATGAAATCCTTCAAATAAAAACATGCTTATTTCTTCTTCTAGGAATCATTTTTTTAAGAGCAGGTATTTTCTTGCTTTTATAGGGAATAGTGGCAGTCTTTGGTTGGGCTTTTCTTCTCCTTGCCTTGGAAATTAGTCTTCTAAAAGTTGAAAGCACCAGCATCAGGTTTACTGCAGTTGAGTCATGTTCTCACTGAACAAAGTTGAAGTGTTTAACTGTGAACTGAAGGGGTCAATGAAAAGAGTTTTGCTGAAAGGTTTCTAGGAAATCCCAATTCACATGAAAATGAGGAGGTCAGATTTTATGCCCCAACCTAGAAGCAAAAGTAGTTTGGCATCTGATTTCCAAATCTGCACCCGGCAGGCATGTAAGAGGGTTTTGCTGCTAACAGAACACCCAGCCCACGTTGTCATCACAGTTGATAACATGGCAAGCAAAAACTCAGGGGATTTGCTGTGCGATCTGGAGTCCTTGTCAGTTTAACTTAGGGTGGACATGCCTTTCTGCGCTTGTCTTGTCGTGTTGTTTCTGCTCTTTAACTTCTGCTTTTTAATGGCTTTTTACATGTAGATGCACACTAGCTATTTACAACTTCCTTAAACTTTCTGAATTTAGTTTCATTCCACAGAGAATACGTGTGAATATACCAATGCTCTGGGAATAGCTGATAAAAAGATACGGAACTTTTCACCTTTACATCACTGGTTCTTATGCGATTGAATTCGGTATTGTTAGAAGTAATCAACTTTGGCAGCTTCTGTGTAGTCAGTTGTTGGTCTGATTCCTTAAGAACAGTTTGTTTTAGGCAGGGCAGTAGAAATGTGCCTGTGGGAAGAAATGACCCTCTTGCTTTAGAGGTGGTGCCATCCAGAGCATAGATGCTGCATGTTTAGTTAATTTGGGAAAGCTTGCCTGACTACTGTGGTTCCCCCCCCCCGCCCCTTTTTTTTTTTAAATAACTGGAAGACTTTTATCTTTGATTTCATAATCTGGCACTTTGCACAGGAATAAAATTGTTCCAAGAACATATTAGCCAAAGTAAATATTTACAGAGGCACTAAAAATGTTACTGTATTGCAAATCTAGTGTCAGAGTGGGCAGGGGAAGTTAAGCACATGTGCTGCAGAAATGTAGTAATTTTTTTAAGACCTCGGAGTGCAAAATATGCCTTTGTTCTGGGGTGAAAGTGGTGGTAGGATTGTCATGATACCCTCCGATATTGTTTACACCTGCTCATATGATGACTGCCTAATTAAGCATCTTTGAGATATTTACTGTTCATATTTCACATGCTATTTAAAGTTGTTTGTTTTCCTTTGTGTGCTGTAAATCCTCGAATGCCATCAGAAGCACAACTTGATGACTGTGTATTACTGTCTTGGGTTAAGTGCTGTCTCATTGCTTTGCAGGCCGCCTGCTGTTTCCCGTGGAGATCATGAAACGACATCGGCTTCCTAGCAGCAGTGAGGATTCTGAGGACAATGGCAGTAAGTGCTCCTTTGTTACAGAGTGCACTAGGTTATGAGTTTGAAACATGTTTTAATGCAGTGTTTTACCTGACAGGCGTTTTGCATGTCGGTTGGACTGGTGGAAATACGTGTTGTAAAGGAACTGGTTTTGAACTCGCTTGTTCTGAGTGCAGGAGGATGGTAGATTCAGGATCCCTCAAGGTTTACTATTGACTGAGCAGTGTTAGTTAATATGGTAAAACAAGGAAAAAGTCTCTTTTTCCTTTTTTAGATCTGTATTTGTAAGCAGTATGATTTATTGTTACAGGGACAGAACCAGTGTGGAGACATCTGCTAAATTTGTCCACAGCTCAATATTGAATAGCAGTTTGCATTAGGATTTTAAATTTACTTCAGTGTTCTCATGCTCTCTCGTGCAATGGAAGGGTGTATTGTTTTGAACGTCATAAGAAAAGGTGGGCAGTGCTTAAAAGTTGTTCTTTACTCTTGTTGGACGATTATCTTAGTTAAGGACTAACATTCAACAATTTGCAGTGATTGAGGAATTTGAATACAAATTTATTTCTCTTTTTGAACTGTCTTGTTCTGTTCTGATGTAACTAACACTGAGCTATATGAAATGTATCTGTTGTGTTTTGTGGTACTTCAGTCTGGAACGTAGTAGAAAATGATTGGGGAGATTTTCCAGGTGCTTTTGAAGGCTTTACTCGGAGTATGTAGCTCCTGTACTGTGTTGTGGCCCTGTGAAGGGCTTTGCCTGTGAACTGTTTCACCTGTGACTCAGAAGTGCGTCTGTGTTATACGGGAGTCTGCTCAAGTAGCTCGTATGGCTGAATCTGCACCTTAAACCTTCCTTAGGCAACCTGTTGCTGAAATGCAGGTGTGGTGAAAGGGCTGGAGGAAACGAGAACTAGCAAGTTCATTAGGAGCTTGTCCAAGTAAGGGCTGAAAAAAAGCTATTAAAGATATGTGGGATTTGGCTTGTTGTTGGAGAAATACCTGCAGTTGGGTGGGAAAAAAACCCCAAACGTAACGTATTTTTTCTGGGTTAGACTACTTATTTGGGGTTGCAAAAATTGAAATCAGTGTGTTTCCCCAAAGGTGAAGTATAGTTCCCCAGAAGCAATAAAGATGTCTTTCTACTTGTAAAATATGCAAGTAGCAGGAAATGTAATGTCTTTCATTTGAATTTCACTTTACCGTTTTCTCACTCCCTCTTTCATGGTTTTATATGATAGCGTTTCATTTTGGTAATGATCTTTCGTGTCTGTTTTTTGGCCTTTGATGTACCTTCATGTACCTTATGTTAGAGACTTTACCAAATAAAATATGAAGCAGATAATTTTGGAATTGAACTTCCAAAATATATGCAGTTGACTGATCTGTTGTTGTTTATAGTATTTGTACTGTAATTTGATATATAAATGTCTGGAGAAGAGCTGTTGATTTACTCAGCTGCTTCTTTCAGAAACTGGGTTTATCTGTTCCATAGATCAAGATCTAAGAAAATGAACTAGAAAAAAAAAGCTCTTTTCTTTAATGACTCTGTAATTTAAAGAAAGGAAATAATTGTATGCTTATTAATAACCATTAGGTTTATAACAAGTTGATTTAAAAAATCTAAATGACTATTTCTTGAATAAATTACATAGTAAAACTCAATGAAATTTTAAGAGCATTTTCAAGTATTATTTGAAATATACACTACTTCCCTTTCATTACACTTTTTTCCCCCTTAGCTTAATTCCTTTTTTCCCCTTTTATTACGAAATCACTGGGCAAACCCAGATACAGGTCCCTGCATATTCATTGTATTACTATACAAATGTTCAAAAAGACCAAGGTTAATAATCAGAAGCTGAGATAACATTTAGTGCAGAGTCAGCATCTCCAAGGCTTTTTGTCATTCACACTTCCGTGAGAAGAGTGTCTGACATTCAGACCCGTTCCCTCCGCTTCTCTGGCATTAGATATTTCCTCAGTATGCCAACAGTTCTGAATAACTATGTACTTCAGGGCTCTCCCCCTATAGGTTGCATCTTCATTTAATCTACTCTTGTCTTTGGTGAAATTACTGGTTACTCTCACTCTGTGAATTTCTGTGTAGAGATCCATAATTATTCTATCAATAGTGTCTCTGATTCATTGTACTGATACTAGCGTTACTGAGGGTAACCAAATTCTATTGCCTTAAAAAAAAAAAAAAGTAAAGAATTCTGTGAATTTCTGTCCTCCTTGTTGAAGCTTTTTCAGTTTTCCACTAGCTATTTTTCCCTCTCAGAGATTCCCAGAGGCAGAAGACAATTAAATAGGCTATTTTGAGCACTTCAAACAGCCTCCTTCTAATTGAAAAGTTGAAATTTTAATCAACACTTAGTTGGAATCCTCTTGCCAAACATCTGCTTCCCTTCAGTCAGTCCCACCTCCTGACCCTCCAGTGTGCTGCTCGCGTTCCCGTCACACTGAACTCTGTAGTCCTTCAGCTGAGAGCACGACGCTGCTCTCCCTCATCTCACAAGGTGAGGGTTGGGGCCTGCCGACTGCTGTGTTACTTCAGTTCTGAAGTTGAATTTTCATCCTGTGCCTTAATAGGACTGTGCGATTGGGCATCTTGGATTCATCGTGAGTGTCACTGGATGTCTTGTTGGAGTGTAACCTGAATGCTGATGGTTTTTTGGGGTGGACTCTACTGTGTGCAGTAATGCTGCCTGGAAAATATTTTGACATAAATAAGCTTTTTATTTTATTGAGCTTATAAACCCGAATATTTACAAGTTTATAATAATAATGCTACTTATATTGAAATTTATCTGCAAAAATAACTTGACACATGAAGATTGTTTTTCCTGAGATCACTTACTAAGTTAGTGTCCTTGGTGTTCACAAGGTGTTCGCAAAGACAAACCCCAAACACTAAAACTGAAGACATCAGCTTATCTGTAGGTTTTAAGAGGAAGAAAAAGGTGCTTTCCTTTTGTGAGATAAAAGCAAGAAGAATCGTTTTCATTTAGGGGTGAAATAAATCAAATAGAAGAAGACTTAGCAACATGCCTGCAGCCCTACAGTGCATAAACGTGTTGACCTATGTAGGATATTTTATTGAGGGTGAGTATATATTATTTAAAGTATGTTAAAGCTTTGCAGCTTAAAGAGAGAACCGTCACTTTTCTGATCCCTCAGAGGACAAAGTCCTCTGGCTGGGGTTATTTCCAAAAGCTAATTGCAAGCTTCTTCCCCCTCCCCCTAAATGTTGTCTTCTCTCCTGCAACCTAACTACTGCAAATTGTTCAGCTCTGTGTCTGTCAGACTTCTAAATCTAAGCCAGATTTCTAAGTCATCGGCCATGATAGCAAAATAGCTTCTTTGAAGCAGTGAGCAAGAGGTACCAGTGACAGTTGCGTACAGCAGTACTGCAGTCAGTCTCTAGATGCCTGAGTGTGTTCTTGGAGATTTCAGTTTCTGAAATTATAGGTCACTTTTGAACATTTTATCCAGGAATTGAGTAAAAGATGGCCACAGGCATAGCTCTGGGTTTTGAACTTTTATCTAAATACAGAGAGATGGTATTAATAGGAAGAGGCTTGGGGCAGAGAGTAACGTTATTGGCGCCTCAAAGTAATGCTTTTTTTGTCACCTGGCAGCTTGTTACTTTCTGTCCCTCTCCAGATAATGTATTACAGCAACTATAATAGACATTAATTTTAGCCAGGCCCTTTATAAAAAGCCTTATGAGGTACATGGCATCTTTTCCAAAACCTGTGTTAAGTTAAATTAGTAATGTTTTCAAACTCAGACTCGGTTATGTCCTTGGTACCTGCATGGCTGGCCAGGGCTTTGATATTTTTGGAGCCATTTTTGTTACATTGTATTTCAGCTTACCTGTCCATTGCAAAACTCCTCCTCTTTGTGGTTCCAGGTCTTATTCTAATGAAGTGTTAGATCTGAAGCCTTTTTATCTTTTCTGTTCAGTGTTTCACCTGACTTTTTAGCTTCATTGGTCTGCAAATCTGCAAAGGTACTTTGTGCAGAATATACCTTGTGCTCTGTTTCCTGGTCAGATAAAGTTGTGTAATAGTTTCCGTTTAAAGCTTCAGTGTGTCCCTTTTTGCACAGAATTGCTTGAACACTTGGACAGATGGCACTTGAGACAAGGCCTGCACCTCAGACAGCTGTATTGTGGGGAGCTTGGGTGAAATCCAGCCCCCCCCCCCCCCTTGATGTCAGTGAGAGTTTGAGCCCTGCTCTCAATGAGCAAGGGCTTCAGAGCATGACTCTTTCACACACTTGCTACTAGAATGCCTCTTCGTTTGTACTTGGAGGGTTTGTCAGTTCATCATATTCCTCCATGCAGAGGGAGAGAAGAAAAGCTTTCGGATTAAAAATACGCTAGGCTTTGCAAGGTTTCCCATCGTGTGGGAGAAATGAAAGATTTAATACCTGCGGATTACGGAGTATAGTTCTGTAATTTAGGTGGACTCTTACTCTACTGTTGCTAAACAAATGTTATTTTGAAGGTAAACTTCTTTTGCCAATATCCGTTCCTTTGACTGAATGACATAGGTCTCTAAGTTTATAAAGTGCTTTTCATCCCAGTGGATTCCCAGTGTTTGAGATGCTTTAACAAAGGTTGCTGAGTACATGAACCTAGATATGTATGTTATTTACCATGGACTTGCAGCCACTGCTGGCCTGAAATGTGGCAATTACTTAGCAGTACATGTAACCCTGTGTAGGCTTTTATGAAAAGGAAATGAATAACGTTCCTTTTTTTTGTTTTTTTTTTCCTGTTGAAGTGACTGGGAGGTGAGAGAAGGCTTTTATACAGCAGAATGTCATGTAATTATAGTGCTAGAGTTTAGACAGAGCGGCAAGTTTAGCAGTCACAACCACACTTCTGAAAGAGGGTTGTGGGATTTGAAACGTTGACAAATGGCCAGAACTTGGACCTTACCTGAAGTTTAGGTTCACTGGGGCAGGGAATGAGCTTTCGGTGAAGCAACTGTTACGCTTTTGAGCACTCTGAAAGAGTATTTTGAAAGACGTACCTAGACTGCTCAGATACTATATCTGAGGAAGAAACATGACGTAGTCATCACTTTTTCGGAGAGGCGCATTTTTTCTTTACAAGACTCCTAATATCAGGAATAGCCAACTCCACTTGAGTTGTAAGGCCTGTCAGCCTCATATGTTATTGGCCTACGAATGCCAGCTTGGGAGATGCTCAAATTAACTTTGATAATCTGTGCTGAAGCTTGCGATAAAACTTGGTACGCCCTTATGCTAGAACAAAGCTATAATAGGAAGCATTGGGCTAAGGAACTGGAGTGACACTTGGGTCTTGTGATGCAGAATAAGATGAGGTCTGGAAATTCCTCACTGATAGAGGAGCGGTGTGTGCCTCTGCGTGGTCACGTATGCATTCTGTAAAACTCAAATCTATGCTACTGACAAAAGGAAAGACGGGAGGGAGTTTGTATTGAACTGCTGTGGCAGGGGGCTGCAAAGACCGTTCATTCTGCATGTCGGATACAGAGCAACTGTGCAGTGTTGTTGTAAAGCACTGCAGAGATCGTATGGATCCATACGTTGTTCAGCAGGTGGAATTGGGTAGCTGTCAAATGACACTAATTTTTGAGTAGCATCAGTGTTGACAAGGCAATTGCTTTTTCTGGTTTGATCCTGAATGAGATTATTGCATAATAATGCACTACTATATAAAGGTAAGGAAGAGATAGATGGGCAAATCTTCCAGCAACAGAAACATGAGAAGGGGAGTTTGGATATGTGGAGCCGTGTTGTACGTTGTGTTTGCGAACTTGCTGCTTTCTCTGTGATAAGGCCTGAAGATTTGTGCACAGACAGCTCTTTCTATACCTAGCATAATGGAAAACTGCCTTCAGAGTACTCTTATTGCTGTTTTCTTTGGTCTGGAATTTGGGTCTAGACATGTGGAGTTATGTCTAAGTGACGTGAGCCTGACTGCAAAGAGATACGGGCCAGGGAGGCTCTGAGCATCTATATTTTCTCCTCAGGCTGCAGATCTTTCTGACAGGTGTTGGTAGCAGCACCTAGTTTGCTTCAGAGTGAGTTGAGGAAGAGTATAGGCATTTGGAAACGCCAGTGTTAAGCAGAAGCAGCAGCCAGGCACACATCCATGTCGGAGATGTTTTGCCCTGTCATGCTGTCCGGTGCAGTGGTGTAGCACGAGGGTATTTACAGTGGGAGAAGTGCCTTCTGATGCCCGGTGATCTGAGGCCTTGAAGCGTTCAGAGGCTGTAGCAGCAGGTAGCTCTCCAGGAACACAGCTGGGTGCCTTGCAGAGTGGCTTTACAACAGCCTTGTGCATGATACAAGATAGCTGAGCCTTTTCTGCTCACGCTGAGTAGTAGTATATCGGTTGTTAGTATAGAACGCCCCGAGGGCTTGCATTGCTTTATTGGTCCCAAGGAATTTTCTGTTTCAGATGGTCCTTCTTTGAATCAAAACGTGTTTTTGACAGATCATTTAACAAATTGATACAGTTAGAATTGATTCTATCTCTTCCTTTTGGGAAGCTTATGATTTTCACAAATACGGAAGAAGAGTTCACGGTCCTTGACTGTTTTCTTTTATTATCAGGAGGTATATATATTATATATACCTTTTAGTGACAGTATAAAAACACAGTATTTACAGCGTAAGGTTTGTATAGCAGTCTAGGGGAACAGAACGTTTTCCTGCTTGGGACTTAGCAGGTCTTCATTCCAGCACCAGGAGGGTGTTAGAGCTTTGCCTCTGACAAGAGATTACAAAGTTGTTATGAATCAAGCCTAGTTTGGGTTTTTTTTTTTTTTTGCTTTTAAGTGGATAAATGTGATGGGAGAACTGAGACCTGTAGTAAAGGTCTGATTCTTCTCCCTTTGCTCTCAGTGAGGTATTTTTCATGTATTTTATGCCTATTTTTGAAAAAAAGGGTCAGAGACATATATGAACACCTCGACCTTCCAAAAGGATCTTACATAGAAGAATCAGGATGGTGCTGGTGTGCCCTCCTGGAGCAGTGCTGCCATCTATATTCATCCTTACCTTATGTGATCATGTAAAAGGGTAGTCACTTAATATGGCACCTTTTATATTGGATTTCAAATGATGATAGGGTTGTATGTTTTGGATGTGTAGTGGTGGTGTGTTGTTTTTTTTTTTGGTGGCTTTTTGTTGTTGTTGGTTTTTTTAGCTCCATGCCAAAAAACGCTGTATTTTTCATATTTGCTGTTACTCACATGGTTTTTGGTAAGTATGTGTTCTCTAACATCTCATTAATCTTCCATATGCTGTGGAACTAATTTTCCCCATGAGGTATAATGTTGTTTTATGAATGTTTTATATCTTCAAAATCCCAGTAATTCAGACTTTTGTTATCTTTTTTGTTATTTACCAAAACTGTTTAACTCTGTCTTGATCATTAGTGGTTTTTCTCGTCTTGCTGACCCTCCTCATCTGGGTTGGATTAAGGCTGTTTTTCAGAAAACTGGTGGCGAACATAGTCGTTTTGGATACTTAATACAAGGGGATAATTTTGCTGAAAAGAATCTGGAATCTTTCTAAAATACTCTATTAGGGTCATGTGTTTTTATAACACAGAAGAACTGTTTCAAATCCTATATTTGTGTTGACCGCAGCGGATTGTTTCTTCCATATGCCCTATGAATGGTTCTTCCTTCGTGTAGTTAGACATAAAAATCGGATCATTTCTCACTGAAGTAGCAGTAATAGCCTGTGAACTTCTTTCAGTGAGGTCCCTCCTCTGGATTTAGTACCAAAATGTGCAAATGATACTTTAAAGATGAATCACATCCTTCATTTTCCTCCTACGCTTCTGTTGTTATACTTTAAGTGGGTGGATTGCCTATTAATGAAATAAACTTTGGATAATTTAGTGACCTGGCCTTGGCACTGTTGAAAGCAGTGATATTTTGCTATTGAGTTTAGTGAGAGTAGAGTTGAGTTTGCTCTTTGAGCTTACATAAGTAGTTAAACTTAATGTCGCCATTGGCTGGATATTCTAGTGTCATTTGGTTGGCTCCTTTAATTTCTTGCACTTTTGTGTCTTAAGTGGTGGTTATTTCAATCTGTGAATGTGTGCTTTATAGCAGGGCTTTGTTTATTCAATGTGTAAATGTTTTCCCTACTGAAGTGAAGCCCTTGCCAAAGGTCACCTGTTAGCTACAGTTACAGATCTTAGAGGGCAGTAAAATCTCAGTCCCATGAGAAATTCTTCCACCTTTTTCTCATAGTATTATGTACAGCCTCGTTACGTTACCCAGAAAAATACAACAGTCTCTTTAATAACTTATAAAAACATTTTCACTGTGCATTCACCAGTTTTATGTGCAAGGAAACAGCTATTACAGAACTATGCAAGGAACTCTTTCTTCTGTCCTTCATTGTAGGAAGTAATTTGGCATGGAAAAAATACTCTCATATTCTGAAGAAGGCTGGCTGTGTTTGAGTTGTCCCTTCCATGTGACAATGTTATGTAGTGAGATTTGATATAGCCCTTAAAAAAAGCAGTGTAGAATCTGTGGATTCTGCAGTTTAGGGAAGTGGTAATATTTTACTCTTCACATTGCATGAAGGGGTTAACTAATCCAGTGGCCTAGCCTTAACGTACCTGTACTGTGTGTGTAATCAGAACTGTGTGTTTAAGACAGTGTGTTGACATGCAGCATCTGCAGATAAGAGCATAGAAATGGAGACCGAAGATGTGGTAAGGGTTATTTTCCTCTGCACATTTGTAGCCTCTCTGTGGCATGAGAGAGACCCGGAAATCCATTTTTTAATACCGGCTTTGGGGAAAAAAAAAGCACCGTAAAAAAAGCCTGTATGCTTGCTTACTGTCATCCTTCTGTTTGTGATAAGTTGTCACCAGAGTTGAATCAAAGCATAGAGATAAAAATCCAGAAGTACACCATACTGCTACTGCTCCTAATTTTGCCAGACGCATGCATTACTTAGAGCGACTGTATTAAAGCCTCCGAAGTCACCAGCTCTGCTCTCGCAGAAACTTCCGAATCAAACAGCTCTTTGCCAGCACAGCTTGTCGTTCTGCATCCCCACCTGGTACGCAGCCCCCTCCCCAAGCCTGAGCATGTGTGCGCAGAACAGTTGGATCCGCAATGAATGAGAGATTTCCAAGTGTCTGAATTGCCAGTGTCTAATTAGCTGAATACCTCAGTAGCAGATAGTAGGTCAGATATTAATGTCTTGCAGATGGAAAAAGGTGTGAGAACCCCAAAACACTGAACACTAATCTGCGTGGGTCTGTATGTGATGTATGTCTTATAGCGAGTCTGTTGATTAAAGAAATAACACCCATCTGAATGTTAAAATGATAATACATAAATTGCTAGATTACAAGAAAAATGTGCTGTGCTTTTCTTGTTATGAATTCTAGTTGTATGTCTCTGATACTTTTTCAGTTGATTTCATTTATTCCCCTCTTAAGTGTTTCTTAGGTGGAGTTTGGGCATAGGTTGATGGGTGCCTCAGAAACAGGAATTTGTGATGCTGCTTGTGTTTTTCTTTAATTTTCAAGAGAAGATTTAAATGAGATATTAGTTTGCTCTTAGGATCTGGCTGCTTTTCACACAGGCTAATAGACTGTAGTCAGTCACGTTCTGTGGGTTTTTTTCTTAGAAAATTAGAATTCTAAAATGAAGCGGCTTAGGGAAAGTGCCCGTGACCCCTTTTTTTTTTTTTTTAAACTTTCAAAAACACCAGCTTTCATGCTAAAACACTAATATTACTTCAAAATGATCTTTTCTATATTCTTACCTTAGAAGAAAAGATTTCTAGCTCGTTGCTGCATACCTTGCTCCAGCTTGGGACTGTTAGGCATGTTGTGCGTAACGTTCATTGCTCTGTTAAAGAGTGGTTTTTAATGGGGCATATTCCTCAGTGTATTACTAACTGAAGAGAGAAGACACTCAGAACTACAACCTAATGAATTCTTCAAATGACTGGTTACTCAGCGGTGACTTTCATTTGAAAGTCATATGCAGTCACTTTACTTTGAAATGGGAACTGTCCCACACCGTGCAAACGGTCTGGTTTTGAACAGGCAACCCTGTTAGACTTGCTGACCTCCGAGAGATTTCTGCTGGATGATGTGAGGAGATGTTGCTCCAGCGAATTGTAGCCTTATACGTCTTGCTCTTAGCATCTGCTTGCACAGGCAGCAAAAAAAAAGAGCAGTATGGGAAGGCCTTTGCCTAGTTCTGTTTTACTTGTCCTCGGTTAACTCCCAGAGTTGCCGAATCTCTGTTAAACCTTCGGAGTTCAATATGTGATTTCTAGCTCCTCTGTCCTGTAGTCATTGTTGCAAGTCCTCGTCTCTTCACCCCATAACGATTATTTGTTGGCTCTTGTTTGTTTGTTTGTTACTGTTATGTAGTTGCCATTGGAAAATACCTGCCGTACCTGTAAGCCTTACTGAATTAAACTGAGCTGATTTGCACAGGTGTAATCTAAGCAGGTGTAACTGTGGATTACGTTCTGGTGTCAAAGCACTACCTTGTCAAAGGAGTGTAGTTTCCTTCTTTTCCTTTTTTGCTTTCCTCCTGTTAAAATACTTCTAAAAGCGGACAGAGACTCTGTCAAAAGGTGTCAAGGCAAAAAAATATAATTTGTTTGGAATGTAATGAAAGAATAATTCTATGGACAAAAACAACCGAGCTGAGAAGTTTCCTTAGGAGAAGAGACAGCAGGTCTTGTTTTTGGAGCTGTACTAGGTGAGCACAGCATTCTACTTCATTTTTAAAAGGCTTGATCTGGTGGAAATTGGGCAGCCACCAGAGATACTTAGGATGCTAGGTATGTTAGCTTCAAAGTTTACATCTCAGACTATCAGCGAACCTCCTAATCTGTAGAAAGTGGATTATTGCTGCTCAGAGAGAAGGATGTTAGGAGGTAGCTTTGCCCAAGTGCTAGGTGGAAAGGTGGTAAGTGTAGCACAGCCAATACGTATATTAATAGAGAATTATAAACAAAACAAAAACAGAAAAGAGGTCACAGAAGTGACTGAGCAACTTTTTTTTTTCCTAGTTCATTTTGAAAGAGCCTTTCTGAGGTTTGTCATAAAAGCTTGACTGACTTGCCTTACTTGTATAGGCCCACTGAAGTCAATTAGCTTGCTTGGGTGTACTGGGAGGGAAAGACCTTTGTTGATAGATGGCAGCAGTGTCTTCAAATGATCATTTCTGTGTTCCAGGTTTGTCTACCTGGTCCCAGCATTCAAGATCTCGACGTCGGAGAACTTCGTGTTCCAGACATGAAGATCGAAAACCCTCTGAGGTATTTCTGCAATTAGATTTGCATTTTGTTGCATCTGTCCAATAAAAAGCACGTACATGTCCTGGTAATAGATCTATTTCTTCTGAATTACAATTTATTTTCTTTTCGCTCCATCTTAGCTGGCACCTACCCCGGCCCCCCCTTTTTTCTGGCCTTAGAGATCAGGGAGTTCAGCTGTTGACACAGCCACTGCCAGCACCAGCAGTTTCTAGCTGTGAATTTTTGGCTTAATCCGACACACATCCAACATAGCTCTGGAGTCTGTCTTCCAGTATTTTGGGTGTTGGGGTTTATTTGTAGCTTGATTTGTGAAGAGTGAAAACTTACGTTAGGTGCATTCATTTTGTAGCTGTTACTGGGCCTCAGTAGGTGATCTTTGCTAATGTCAAATCAGAAATTTGCTTCTTGATAGTTCTGTCTTACGTAGTGCTTTGGGAAAAACATACCAAGGGAGATGTAAATCATTTTGGACTTCCCAGGGTGGATCAGCTGTTAGTAACACATGAATGCCATCCAGTTCTTTGGAGACATTCGTGCTGAATCTTTGTATCTTCAGGCAAACGTTAGACTTGAGATTCTGTGCTGGCTGCAAAGAAAGCATTAGCTTTGGGAGGCAGAATTTCTTGGGTTTATGGACTTAGCCAGTACATGTGCTTTTGATGCCTTAGTGAGTGGTTGGTGCTGAGAAGAAACATGCTTTGGTAATCTCCCTGATGACAATATACCTTAAGTCCTAGAGAAGAGTTTTCATGGGAGGAATCCCATTCGTTGCTCAGTCTGTCAGAACCTCAACTGGAGAGTTTACTGGTGGTTTTCAATATTTTTTTGGTTTTTGGCGCTTAAAAAAGATTGTTCTTGTGAATGCGCAAACCTATGGTGAATTTATTCTTGCTGGTGATAGGCTTGCTTTCCTTAATATCTTTTGTATCTCTCTTAGAAGTACCCCCTAGACCCATTTTGAAATCTACCCTGTGAAAGGCTATCAAGAAATAATCTGAGATAATTACGAATCTTGCTGTTGTCTGCCTTTGTGTCTTCCTGTTTTCTCCTCTACCTTGCATTTGTTGGCACTATTTCTTCACAGTTTTGTGCTGTTCTCTCCGTTTGTCCTCTCAGCCTGGATGGACTTTTGCTGTACTTCCGTCTAGGTCTGTTCCAGAGTCATTCCCCGCCACCCCATTGTCCCTGCTTGCCACAGCGCACTATTCCGCTGAAAAGCGTGCTGGCAGAAAAGCCATACTTGCTAAACTCCCTGGGTGAAATCCTGGCTTCATTGAAGTTGATGGCAAAGTTCCCATTGACTTTAGCGTGGCCAGGATTTCACCCCTTCGCTTTGAAGTGCTTTGAGCTTCAGAGAGCCAGCAGTTCTGTAAGCTCCTCTTTGCTCCAGGCAGTCTGATTGCATCAGAAATTGGAGCAGAAAGAATAGTGTCACAGGGCCACCGGCTTGGGAAGGAGTTCCTTGGCTGTCAGGTGTGTGTTAGCTTCTCCTCTTTTGTGAGAGCTTCATGACAAATTTATCTGAGAGCTTGAGTTACTGTGACTCTCAGATTGAGCAAGTCTTGCATCCTATTTTATATTTTAAGTTTTGTTTTCATTTGACATTTGACTGCTTTAACTCAAATCACTTAGAAGTGCAGAATCCCCCTGGCCAGCTGTGCTTGTGTGTTTTGTGAGCCAGTTTACTTTGTGGATTGTTTTTCACTTCTTGATTGCAGCCTCACGAGACTTGTAATTGGATTGTTTAAAACATTTTCATTATATTTCATGACCTGTACTCACCCTTTCCTTCATACCGTGCTCTTACTCTTTATTTTTTTGAGGGTAGCGATTTTTTGAAAATGTCAAGACAGGTGTTAATGTAAGAAAGAAGTCATGATTTGATGCTACTTTTTATGACAAACCCAGTGTTGAAACAGAAACGTACTGGGACAGAAGTGGGGAGCGTGTTGGGAGGGAGGAGAGGCTTCAAGATGTGCTGTTCGATAAGACAAATTGCACATTGAAATAATCTCAGAAGTATAATTAAGCATCAGATCTGTTGTTGCTCTAAAATACTTCCCCCAAATCATAGATAATCTATTGAAATTTCAGGTGCATTAATGGTGCATGACAAATTGCTGTCTTTGGGAGGCCTGCCTAGTTAGCCTGCTATATAGATCTGGTTCTTCCTCAACCATATGCAGCAGTGGTCTCGAAGCAGCCTAAAACAGCCAGTATGGATGTTGGTTTGGAGCAGGGCAGGGGAGCAGGAGGTTGTGTCACTTTGTCCCAGTAGCAGCTTTTGGGAGAATCTGGGAGCGCTTTCCTGATAACCTGCTTTTCCTTTGTGACGGTGCGACGCCGAGCTGGATAGATGCTGACTCTGCCGCCCATAAACTGGGCAGTCTGCAGGGGAACTTTTCTTACGATGTGACTTTTCTTCTTCTTGCCCTGATGGTGTTCGTTTTCTGTCACCTGGTTGCTTTTTAATCCTTTCATTTGAACGTGGCACTGAGCAGTTAATATTTGCAAGGAGTTGTGGAGAAGAGGAGCGCTGAGTGCTGTTGCTGTCCTCTACAGCAGCTTTGCCTTACAGGGAGAGCGGGTGGGGAGAGCTGGCAGATGTGTAGACAAGAACAGGCTTGTAGTTCCTATGCCTATGATATCACCCTTTGCTTTCTGCAGCGCTGACAGGCAGTGGCAAGCCAGGCTGAAGCTGCCGCAACAGCAGCACAGCATGCCCCCTGCAAGAGTGAATCTGTTTTCGTTTCATTCTATGGCTTGCTGAAGACAGCATCGCTGCTTGTTTACGACTATTGACCCCAAAGTTGCCAGACGTCCTGCTGGTTTTAGAGCTGATGCCTTTGCAAAGGCAAAGGAAAATTGTGGCTGTGGTGCAGAGGTGTCTGTAGCTGATTGAATAAGAAGCACCTGTGCTGAGCGGGGAACTGCCACCAGACTTCCAGTTTGGAGCTTACTTTACTTGATCTTGTGGGTTATTATTTTAAAATACTTGCACAAAGAGTCATCTCCTTAGAATTTCCTCTTGCGGCCGGTCATGGTAGAGTCACGCCTTGATTTCTACCACGGGGAATTTCTAGAATGCTTTTGGATTAGTCAGAGCTCCAATAATTAAAAAAGCCTTGAGGCTTGGTCCTGCTCTTTCTGAAGCCAGCTGGATCATTGGTAAGGGTGCTCACGTGGAGCAAGACTTGAGTCTTCCTTACATTGCTGTTTTAAGACTCTGAGCTCTTGCAGCTTTTATTGCAGCCAAGAGGGAGGTGAAAGTGGGTAGCACCATTCAGCATCTTGTCTCCAGTGTGGGGGAAGCATCAGGACTTGTAGAGGAGTTAGCTGCAAGTCATTGTATTGGTATTTGCACCTTCTGCCACCCCTTTCCCTGCCATGAAGCTAAACTTCTGTCCTGCAGTAGGCTGGGTTAGTTCACTGTTGATACAGTGACCTTGTTATGCGCTGTGCTCCATGGTTACCCTGGAGCTGTGAATCATAGAGTGTAAATATCAAATGTCAGTGTCTCTATTTTTCTCTCTTGGTCACTCTCTTTGCAGGTGTTCAGAACGGACCTGATCACTGCCATGAAGTTACATGACTCCTTCCAGCTGAACCCTGATGAATACTATGTGCTGGCAGACCCCTGGAGGCAGGAGTGGGAAAAGGGAGTTCAGGTGCCAGTTAGCCCAGGGACCATCCCAGAACCCGTAGCCAGGTATAGTTTGGAGGAATGTAAACAAATATACATACATTTGTGCTAGCGGCTTACGTCTACGTTGCCTTGGCTTCTTGAGCTTTATTCTGCGGTATCTAGCTAGAAAGGACTTGTTTCTCAGAGATGAAGAGCAACCTTCCTCCGCTTTTTGAATGGTCAGAGATGTCAAGAATCAGGCCTGTTCTGCCTACGTGTAGAAATATGAACGTCAGAGAATCACTTCTGGCATTATGTTAGGAAGGAGCGTGATGACAGGGCCTCAAAAATAGCTTCCATTTTTAAGCCCAGACTTGACCTCACTCAGCATTGCCGGAAGAGTCCTTGTCTGACGCTTCTTGTTATTAGTTCCAAGCCAGAGGTTCCTTTCAAGGAATCAGTTCGACAAGCCAGATTTAAAGGGTTGAAAGAATACAGCGTTTGTTCTGGTTTTATGCTGTTTTCTGGTCTCGTTTTGCTTACTCACTTAGAAGTGTTTTTGTTGTACAAAATTTCAGCTGTTTTAAGAACCGCCCAGATGTGTACGTAACTAAATACATTAATGTGAGATTTTCCAGCTCTTATCCAAGAAAGCCTTATTTTCCTTCCCTTGTCTGTTACATTCAGAAGTTGTTTTCTATGTCAAACTAGACAGTACACTTGTAAGGGCAGGAGCATACTGCAGCAATGTATCTGTTTCATTTTTAGGTGGGATTGGACTTGGAGAAAGTGAGGAAAGTGAGAATTATTGCCATTTAATCACACTATATCTGTTTGAGTAAGTCCAGTCTGGCCCAAACGGCATTAGCAAATGACCTACCAGCGCTGGTGGGGCCAGAACAGCCCAGTCTCCCTATACACGACTAAAGGTCTGGGCGACGCTACGCTGCCTCTGTCAGGTCTGTACCTGCCAGCTTTAACCTTGGAGTAGGGAGACTAGGGGGATGTTTGTTAGTGCTTAACTGTGTCTTGTGCAGCAACCTGCAGACCGCTGCACTGCCCCACCAAGTCTGTGCAGTGGGGAACATGCCTCCATGTCAGGTAAATCCTTTCCCTCTTCCTCCTCCTCCTGAAGGATTGGATCTGGAGCTCTGAGGAAAACTCAGCGCTTCCTCGTCCTCCGCTCTGCAGTTCAGGGCGTGGGAGCGTAGCCTCTCCCTGTAGTACCCGTGGCCTGTCCCATGCTGACCTCACCCTGTCCCTGCGTTAATGCCCACATGTACATGTGTGCACACATCGTTTTCTCCTCGCTGCTTTCTGAAGGCGTCTCCCAGTCCTGCAGGAGACCTGTGGGCTTTAGAAGAGGAAGACCTTTCCAGGTCTTCCCCTCCTTGGATCACTTCTGGGGAGATGGTTGGGTGGCTGTATCGGGTCCAGGTACTCACTTAGGAGGGAGTTATTTTGTGCGAACGGCCAGCATGGGAGTTGCTCCAAGTCTGAGAAATTGAGGGCCCTCTTGCCTTGTCCCCTTTAGAGTTGTAGATGGAGGCAGGAGGCACCACTCTTTTTTTTTTCACGTGCTGAGCTGTCTTGTATGGTCCTGCTGGTGAGCACCTGCTGATCAGAGTGGCCCTCTGATAACCTAATTACTATCCTGTCGGCCCCTGACAAAGCACTTTGAGTGTCCTGCTGCAGTTGGGCTGGAGCGCTGCAACTGTTCTGTACGTAACTTTGGGAAGGGAGGGAGACGTGATCGTAAATTGAATCAGCAGTAGTCAAATAGTAGCTTGTGTAGAACAGAAGGAAAATACAGTACAGGTAGCTGGTGCAAACAAGATAAAGATGCTGGAGAACCAGAGACCTTGCCCTTGTGTAACAACTGGTCAGGGCATTGAGCGTGGATCCAGAAGGGTGGGGAAAGGAGTGAGTCTGTGTGGTGATTCAGCGTTAAGTGTATCCCGATGATTCAGTTGAATGCGCTTTTTGGTTTGTAATAAGTGTTACTGCTTTTGCATTCTTTCTGTCACAAAACTGAAGAGCTGTAGATGGTTTGTTTCGAAGCCAAACCACCTTTGCTTATTTCTTCTGTGCAACCACAGTGGTGTTTAGGCAGCATGTGCAGGATGCTACCCAGAGGTTTTAAGTCTCACATGGAGAGGTGCTCAGGAAGGGATTTATGGCACAGAGGATTCAGAGACTGTGTCCAGTTTAAAATAAATTCCGTGTGAGATGTAGTAGTCTTTGATGTGTTAATACCGTCTAGTATGGCCAGGAACAGTTCAGGTAGCACTTCAAAGCCATTTGGGTTCCGATTCATCCAAAGGCCTCCTTCTGCACCTCAGAAGCCCCAAATTCAGCGTTTGACTCTTAACTCACCGTGTCTCAGATTGTCATGTGAGACAAGCTAGATTGGGGAAGATGTAGGCTGTATGGGAGGCTGAAATAGAGGCTTTACTGGGATCTCTGTATGTACAGGTAGAGTAATGGCAGATCAGGGTATCTTTCTGAACAAGAGAAAGAGTCAACGTGCTGGGCCTCAGGTCTGGGCAAAAACAGAGCAGAGAACGTCCTGCCTGCTGTGGAGCTTAGGCTGGCTCCAGCAGAAAGCTCTGTGTGGGGCAGTTCCATCTCCTCCCTTGTAGGACTAGAGCACGAAAAATCACCAGTACTAGTGTTGTGACTGGTGCTGCAGGAGGCAGTCATTTGGCAAAGTGGCCTGACGCTCCCTGAGGCTGAAGCGGTATGCCATGAAGTGGGTTTCATCCAGAGTGGGTTTCAGTGTGTGCAGTTAACGGAGAGAAGGTGGAGCATCCTCTACTGCGAGAACTGCGCTGCAGCTATGCCAATGGAGTTAGCTTGATGGTGGGAGGCGAGCTGTCAGCTTGCTGGGAGAGTGACTGCTGTCCTTCAGCTGGGGCATTTTCATCCCCAGTTCCTGGCTTTGTGGAGTTGCAGCCTCCCAAGAATTTACACTAGAGCAAGTTATGTGCTGTAGGTACTTTGCTGTCTCCTGAACCGATACCTGTGGTCAAACAAAATTTTATTCAGCTTGCAGCTGAAATACACTTTCCTGCTGGCCTGTTGGCCACCTGGAGCCCTCAAAACCTGAGAGAAGGTAGTTCAGTGGCAGCTGATCAATTACTTGCTCAAAGGTTTGACCCAGTGCAGCATTAGTGATTGTGAAAGAGGAAATGCAGACCCAGCATGCCAGAGCTTGGATCTGTGCTTGGGTAAGTGAAGGTGAAGCTGAGGTAAATTACTGTCTCTCTGTGGAAAGGACTTCAGAATTTCACAAAGACGGCAATCTTGTAGGTACACACACACAAACAAGAAGAAATTTACTGTAAGAAATAAAACTTAAAATGTAGTAGCAAATACCACTTTTTTTTTTCCTTGAATTGTCTTGATCTTGCTACTGTAGTTAAACAGATGAAAAGAAAATCTTTAAACAGAATTTAGCATCTGTGTATATGGCAGCCATCACTACATAAAACCAGTGTATCTTCTCTAGCTTTGAAACAGGTAAGAATTTCAGGTAAGAGTAGCCAGAGCTCTGTCCTCTAATCTTTTCAGTTTATCAATGATTTTTGGTAATGAAGTGGGTTTCCAGACAAAGCCATTTAATTTTTTGTAGCATTGCCAATCCTTTATGAAAGCGCACTGTAGTGTTTTCTGTTCTCATCTCAGTGGTACAAGACACGCTTAGAAGATGGCTGATGGTTGCTAGCCTCTTAAAATAAGACATTCTGAATTCTCTAGACACAAGTCACTTGACAACGCAGCATACCTAATGTGTGTGTTTGTCTGTTTCAGGATTGTGTCCGAGACAAAAGCTGTCACGTTTACACGTCCCAGGAAGTACATTGTTTCATCAGGTTTGGAGCCTCCAGAGCTGGGCTATGTTGACATTCGAACCTTAGCAGACAGCGTGTGTCGCTACGATCTCAACGATGTGGATGTGGCATGGTTGCAGCTTGCCAACGAAGAGTTTAAAGAAATGGGTGAGCAAGCAGTGTTTGGGGTCATTTTTGTTTGTTTGTTTGTGTGTGTGTATTGTTTTTTGTGTGCTTAAGCTTGCAAGCTTGAACAGAGCTGTAGGGAGAGCAGCGGAGGAAAGAGATGGTGGAGATAGGAGGAGACAGTAATCCCATGTGGTTTTATCTTCTGAGACTATTGATATTAGACTTGAGGGTAGCCGCTGGAGGCCAGACCTGGTATGATTGAGCCCCAAGTCCCAAGCTTTCCTAACTGCTGAGTTGTGTCTGCTTAGACCATATCAGAATCTGGCTGCACAATTTTGTTCTCTGCTGCTTTTCTTCTCATAAGGATATTCTCACAAAGTTCCTATTCTACTATCATTAAGGGTCCCTGGGGGAGAACTTCAGACAGACCGTTCAGGTAGTTTGTCCAGCTGGTACTTTCTGTTTATGTTTTCCTCAGCATCACACATCCATATCCTCCTCTTCAGCTACTTAGGCTCAGTGTAAAGAAGGTAGACGGGGAGTCTTGGGAGATTTAAAGAACCTGTGCCAGCTGAATTGCTCAGAGAATGAGACAGTAAGGAATTTCCATGGTGATTTATTTGAAGAACCTCCCAAAGCTTTCTGTGACCGTGTGCTCTGGTTTCGAAGCAGGAAGGAGGAGCTGTCACAGTGGGGCTGACTGTTCTCTTTCGTACAGGAGGACTTGTGTGTTATGTATGGGAGGAGGCAGGAGAGCAGGGGAGGAACAAGAGCATTTCTTTGGAAAGATGTGTCCTTCACGAGTGGATTTCACTGGAACTGAGGAGGATATAGGTCAGCACAGAACTCCGACCACTCTGCTTAGAGAAGGGAAAAGATATTGTGCCAGATGGAAGAGGTTTGGACATGTGGGTGATGGCTGCTGACTTGTTTTTTTTTTAAAGCACTCTGGCAGTTCCCTCTTTTGGGTTACAGTTAGTCTTCTGGGTTTATGTGGCTGCAGTCCATATGTGGCATGGCTCAAGACCGAGCGAACCACAAACTGACCATTTACAACTTTTAAAAAAATTTCTCCTTTCTGAAGCACATACGGAAGAAACAGACCAGCCAGCTCCGATCTAGTCTCTTACCGAAGCCTTTTCTCCAGATGTCAAGTCAAGCCTAGTCCTCTTCAGTGTTAGGCTTGCATAATTAAAAAAAAAAAAAAATGACGAAAAAGCTTAGGCCACCTTTCCCATTGTCTTCGGGAAACGAGTAGCAGCAATCCCCCTTAGCTTTCTTTAAAGAAAAATTGAAAATAATTTGTATGATTTGTAACTGATACCCCTCTGGCTATCTATCCAATGTAGAAAATCACCTCTGTCTTTATTTCTGTTTGTTGCCAAAACCAGCAGAGAACTACCACACTGTTACCCTGTGGGAGTGAGTAGATTAGTGATTTATCACGCAGGAGGGGTTCTTTCTGGTGCAGGTTTGTACCTGTACTTGGAGCCCCGTGGAAGCCCCCTGAGCATGCCACAGCTGAGCCCTGGGCGTTTTCCCACCGGATGGGACAGAGGTGGAAGCCGCAGCAGCTTGCTCTCCGTCAGGCGTCCTGCTTGCCGTGCGAGTGCGGGGTGGTCTAGCAGGGAGTGCCTCACGTGAGCTCAGCATGCCAAGGTCTGACGGCCAGCGTGAACCTCGTGGCTGGTGAAGAGCTGCTGTGGCATAAGGTCTCAGGGACGTGCGATACCACAGCCCAGACTGGAGCCTTGTCCTTCTCCCTTTGCGCCCCAGCAGCCAGTACTACAGACTTCCCCGGGTGGTGTGACAGGCTCCCACAGTGCTGAGGGCACAATACCCAGGGTGTAACCAGTACAGCAGAGAGACACAGGGGTGTAAGGGCACCTGTCTGCAGCGATCATAGGAGATGCTTGACTGCAGCAGCAGTCTCTGTCTCTGGGTGTAGAGTGCAGAGCAGGGACTGAGACCGGGTTTGTCGGATACCGGTGACAGGAGATTTGTATCTGCTTAAAAGCCTCATGCTGTATTTGTGCCCAGCGCTTCCTGATCTCTGCCAGTGTATCAGGAGGGGTTCCTTCCCTTACGTTGTGACTGCAGGGAACTTGTTTTGGGCTTTTGTTGATAAACTTAGGATGGTGTTGGTCTTTGATTTAAAACAGTCTGGGATCTGTCATGCCAACATAAACTTTAACATAGGTGTTGCACACTAAACTCTGAACAGCTAGAATTTAGCAAGTTTGATACCTTTGATGTGGTGTTTTGATTTGTTATAGTTTGTTGCAGCTCGTTTTCTCTAAATCTTGACCAACTCAGTTGTGCTGTACGCAGGCAATGGGAAATCCTCCTGTCCATAGCAGGCAGTACATTGTGGGTCTTAACATAACGTACTTGGGTGCTCGTATCAGACACCGCGCTTTGCAGTACTCCTAATGGGCGTTACAAAGTGAAGTACTCCATGATGTGCAGTTGTAGCATTTGCTCTGGGATGTCCCTGCAGCTATGAATTTCCCCTATTTTCTTTGACACCTGCTGAAGTGCTTTGGCTATTGAAAATGTACGTTCTTTCTTTAAAAGAACAAATATAAAAGTTTGAAACTAAACTTCAGTCCCTCGACTCCCTCCTTTTAATCCTTCTAAATGTACAGTCAATGTTATATCTCTAAGGGCTTTTTATAAAGTGATAGCAATCATGAGGATAGGATTCAGTGCTGTGGCAAACTAGTCTAAAACCTGCTGGTTTTCAGCCCTGCCATCACCTGCTTTGCCAGTGCAGCGTTTCTGGGCGGCAGGGCAACGTTCACTTCCGTTCAGCAGAATTTTGGATGTTGCCTGTTGCTGCCTGTCAGCTGCTGAGTAGGAAACACGCTGCTCGCTGCCCCAAGGCTTTACCTGTCAGTAAGGAAAGTTGTGTTGTGTTTCTCCTCTCTTCTGGTTTGGGAGTGCTAGAGAAGCTTTTTCTTCATTTTGTCGAGTTTGTGGCTGAGTTACTCACAGCGAGAGCTGAAGGGAGGATTTTCTCCTTAGAACACGCATCAAGAGGTTGCCATTTTCTGTATGTCGCAGTAATATTAAGTATTGGGAACTGGACCAGAAGCAGGGTATCCTAAGCCTACACTTCATTGCGTTTATTTAAGAGTATGGAAGTTGTGCTAAACTGACTTTGCAAGGGGAAGTGATTCTTTGTAATAGCACAGCTTTTTTTGGTTACACAGGTGTCTGTGTGGCATGATTTTGTGGTAAAGGTCAGTGTGGCACCACTGTGAAAGTGTTACAACTAGCAAATGAGAGATGGATTGTTTTCCATCAGTTAGTTACAGGAGGAGAGGGAAGGACTGTGTTCTTTTTTGGTATTTTTTTTTTGCTGCCTCCGTGGTGGATTTTTTTCAGACCTATAATAATCATTTAAAATAAATAACACATTTGAGTTATAAAATATTATAATGTAAATGGTCCATAGCTGTGGTGTCATGAATACAATTTTCTGATGGTCACTGTTGGGGGAGGGAAAGAACCAAATCTCAGATTTGATGCTGCATTTACTCTAACTGTGTTCTCCAGTTACTAAAATAAATTCATCTATTGGTAGAGCAGGGTCTGATGGAAACCTTAGTCTGAGTTGCACCCTGTTGGGTTCAGAACCTCTAAAAGGGCACTGTTAGTTTGCTACAAGCATCATACGAGATTTTTTTTTGATATATTTCCCTGACTGGTGTTTGCTCTTCTTTAGTTGAAAATACTCTCAAATCTTTCACCAAAAAAAAAACCATTCGGGTTGCAAAATTGAAACAAAAGCCAGAGATAGTGCTGTCCAAGGAGAAGTAAAAATGAGAACAAGACAAGGACATCAAAATCAGAATCGTCTGTGGATTCAAATTCAGATTCTTTCAGAATCTCCTGAGGATTCTGAAAGATTGATTTTGATACCTCATTTCTATTAGTTTAGTGCTGTTACAAGACTGTATGTTTTTAGTGTGCCTTTTTTTTTTTTTTTTTTTTTTTTTTTACACTTTCCCTAGTTTATGCTGGAGCAGCCATGATTGCCTAGGAAGGAAACGTGTGTGGAGGTTGTGGGGGGAGGTAGGCAATATCTAATCAGCTATTGACTTTAAAAAAAAAAAAAAAAAAAAAAGAAGAAGCTGGAGTTGTGTGTGGTGGTGGTGGTTCTCTTCAAGCAAATAACAAATCCTGTTTCCCAGGGATGCCTGAGCTGGACGAGTACACTATGGAAAGAGTCATAGAGGAATTTGAACAGCGATGCTATGATAACATGAATCATGCTATCGAGACGGAGGAAGGCCTTGGGATTGAATACGATGAAGATGTTGTCTGTGACGTTTGTCAGTCTCCAGATGGGGAAGATGGCAACGAGATGGTGTTTTGTGACAAATGCAATATTTGCGTGCACCAGGTATGGCAGCCAAGGCACAGTGGGGATGCAGGGGTGCTTACAGAAGCTAGTCCAAACCATTACAGTTTAAAAATAACAGGTTGCATTTTTCCAGTGACAGTCATTGATCTGTTAAGCTTTTCCAGAATTGAGCACTGCGCAGTGGGATGAATTCAGGAATGGTATAATCAGAGATTACATGTAACCGTAAAAATGTCACGCTAAGAGAGTTAAAAGATGGTATTGCATATGTGTGAAGGAAGTAACAAGATAAAGCGTAGTCTCATAAGTACATACAGATACACGTTGTTGTACGTTCTTATCTGGTCACTTCTGTTGCTGTGTTCTGGCCTTTGTCCTCTTTCTGCACGCTTCTAGATACCTGTAGTATCAGCAACTCAGATTGAACAGGGAGGAAAAAAGGACTTGCAGGCAATTGCTAAGGACACAGATGGATTTAATCAAATAATTTTACCTTAATGAAGAGCTTACTGACCTGAGCTGAGCGAACCAAGCACCATTACGTGCCGCCTTTTGGTGGCAGTTGAACAAGTCCTTTTAGCACAGAAGAGCAGACATACTATTTTAGCGTATCTGTTTCCTTGGCTGCTGCTTATTGTGGAAGATACCTTCCTATCAGCCTGTCCTCCCTTCCCAACTCTAAGTAAAGATTGCTTTGTCATTCAGAGTTAGGAAAGCTGTGTCGTCTGATAAGCAAGACGGCGTTTTCTTGCTTGCGTTACTTAAATGTATTTGTACACATGGTAAAGAAACACGACTACAAAAACAGGAAGGTAAAGTGGCTAACTTGCAAAGTACTCCAAGAGTAAAGTTGATGTTTGTAGACCTGTAGCTGTTCCACCTTAATCTCTAATCACATCAAATCTGAAACTTAAAAGAGGATTAAAATTGACAGTAGTTTGGATGGAGGTCTCCATAAAGAAACAGTCTTCTCAGGAAAGTGGTGTTAATTAGTCACTGTGCTCCACTCCTCCCTCTGAATAAGAAGTAAAAAACCAATGCTTTGGAATAACATTGGGTATTGCACAGCAGGGCTCTTGAATTCCTGGTTCTTGCCTTTTGAATTAGGTACAGACCAGTTCCTGTTACTTGTAGTCTTTCTGTTACTGAACTTCATTGTAGCTCACTGCTCGCAGGGCTGTCTGTCAGTAGTCCCTTTGCTCTTTGAGCTGGTAAAAATATTCTTTATTTTCCCAGTAGAAGTGTGAGCAGTGTGTGTGTTGTGTGTGTGTGTGTGTGTGTGTTTGTTTTTAAACATTAACAGCTGGTGATGGCTTCCTGCTCTTCTCACTGAAAGGAAAAATCTGTTTGGGGAATGGGTAATGTGGTTGGCTAAGTTTAGAAAAGGATCCTGAGATGTTCCACAAGCTAATGTTTGTGTGTGTGTGTGTGTGTACACACCCACCCACCCAGTATATAAAATATACACCGGTATAAACATGCATATGTACATAAAATATACATGATACATACATAATATATATATGCAGGTGTATCTCTATTTCATATATATTTTAATAACATTCTGAGAGTTGTGAGAGGCTACATGTAAACAGCTAAAAAATAACAGGAATGAATGTTGTTTCCTCCGTTTTCTTTCCTTTCTCTGTAAACGGGAGCACAGGCATGTTACGGGATCCTGAAGGTGCCGGAAGGCAGCTGGCTGTGCAGGACCTGCGCGCTTGGCGTTCAGCCCAAGTGTTTGCTGTGTCCCAAGAAGGGTGGCGCCATGAAGCCGACTCGGAGTGGGACCAAGTGGGTCCATGTTAGCTGTGCCCTGTGGATTCCTGAGGTAGGATCCGTGGGGGTACCAGTACTTAGGGTTACAGTGACTCCGGGAGAGAAGAAATCTGGTTAAAAACGTTGCTCAACCTAGTACGTATTGCTACAAGGACTGTAATATGTGTGTGACACTTCTTAGAAAGGCAATATAAAAGATTAAACAGAAATGCATTTATTTTCAATTAGATGTAAAATCTGACAGGATGATACATCATAAAGAAAGTAATCATGTTGTCTTTGTCAGCCATAATTAGACTTCCAAAGGGATAACTGCTGGAAAAGTTCATTATAGTGAGCGCAAAAAATACTGTTTTATTTTGTAAACTGAAATTTAAAGGTGAACAAGGGGAGGTTCAGATGTAACGGTGAGAATTCTGAGGGGTTCTGATGATCAAAATACTCATCCTTGCCAATAATTTTAAATTGGTGGTGCTCAGTTAGTAACTATCTTGTTCCAGTAGTGAAGAACTATCCTGTCCCTGTCCCTATCCCAATTCTGTTCTGTTTTTTTAAGGAACTTTTGATTTTTAGTTCTTTATAAACTGAAGAAACTGGAACATGCTAATTTGGTATATGCACTCTAGGAATTAGTTTCTTTTGATAAAATTGCTTATCTAATCAATTAATAGTCACTCTGTGATTGTTAACTTTTTTCTCGTAGGTGAGCATTGGCAGCCCAGAAAAAATGGAACCTATTACAAAGGTTTCTCACATTCCCAGCAGTAGATGGGCGTTAGTGTGCAGCCTTTGTAATGAAAAAGTTGGGGCTTCAATACAGGTAATTAAATAACATTAATATCTGTGTGTTTTGTTTTGTCTGTTTTTAGTAGATACACAAAGTGTGTATTCACGGTAGAATTTTTTTTTGTTTGTTTGTTGGTTGTTAGTGTGGATTTAATTGCACACAAAGTGCTTTCAAAAGTCAGTGTGTGCTGCCTACTTTCTAGTAAAATTTTAGTAATAATAGGCAAGTCATCTTCTTAGGCTTTCTAATTTTCTGTGAAGTACCGCACACACAAATGAAGCTTATATGCTGAAAGCTTCTGTGCTGAAACCCATCTGCTGATCCCTAATAGGGACTTCAGAGACAAGTTAGATACGTTAATGGGAGTTGTGTATTTCCTGCAACAACTTGACTTTCAAAGGTGCTAAACATCGCCAGCTCTCACTGAAGTCAGTGGAAGTGAACACCTTTACTTAGATTATAAAACTAGTTGTATTGGCTAGCTCTAGCTTTGAATTTCTAATTTTAGGCGCTACCTAATGTTGGAACGTTTTCGCTGTGAGTGTAGCTGGGATTAGAGTGAATTTCAAGCTCTGCTCTTATTACTAAGGAGGCAGTGATACTATACAAGTCTTTTTGGGTTATTATGAATTTGTTTTTTTTTTTTTTTCCTGTTACTGTGGATTTTTGTTGCTGCAGCTTTTAATTTTCTTTTAATTTAATATTAGGCTTTTTGAACGGTAGGAAAGAAACGGGCTGCTTTACTAGTCTGCCCAAGCTTCAAGCAGGCCAGAAGCTGAGGAAACGAGCCCCATTTCCTCCACTGGTTGTGGGTAAAATACAGAGTTTTGGCTCTTTTCCTTAAAAGACAAAACAAAACAAAACCCAAACCTCCTGGGTGTGACTTTCCCAGTTTACATCTCCATAGAACCAGTTTCACTTTATTGTTTTAAGTCTTAATACTCACTTTAGCACAGGGACGATGACTGCCCAAAACAGCAAGACGGGGCAGAATCAAAGAAATTAAAATCTCTTCCTAGTACCATAGCCTTCATAGTCCCCCCCACCAAAAAAAGTCACATGCAGTAAATAATCGTTAACCATAAAGCCAGCACGAAGGAGCTGTTTCAGACCAGCAACTTGCATTGTTGGCCCAGTGCCCGTTTGTCTCGCTGCATACTTTCAGAATTCTCTGTGCAGCTCCAATTGGATATGGAGTCAGCATTTCTCACCGGAGCATGGGAACTGTTGCTGCTCTTAAATAACTGAACTGATCTGCACCAGAGCATTTCAGACTGGGCAGTGTGATTTTTGTATGCGTAATTCTACCAGTCTGCTGGTGTAAAGCACTTGGGGATCCTCTGCAGTGGAAAAATCGCTCAGAGAAGTTAAGTAACAACTTTGAGAGCAATTTTAAAATCTAGAGCAATTGAGAAAAACACGTTGCTAGAGCCCAGATTTGCGAAAGAGGACCTGTTTGGCTTGCCGAGAGTTGAGACAGAAGTTTGAACTTACTCTGGAACAAATGATGAGAGAGAGAGTAAGTGCGTGTGACCTACTTGGGGCGAAGCGATATCATTGTTTAGAAAGAGATAATAAAATATAACTTAGTGTTTGTGGTAATGCTTTTTGCCCTCAAAGTGCTTGAGATACCTCAGCAAAATGGTTCTCAGAAAGCTGAGACAGATATTATTGTCTCTATTTTACAAGCAGGGAATCTGAGGGAATAGAGCTGTTATTACTTTGTGGTTAGCCTAATGTTACAGAATCTATGATGCTAACACCAGAATTAGGACACAAAAATTCCTAAAATCCTTCACTTCTTTAAATTAAATTTTAACCATTTCCCGTTTTCCTCTGCCTATTCTGAGTCATTTGATGAGGTTGCCAGAAAAAGTTGTAAAACAGCAATGCAGCAGGAGCTCCAGTGAAACCTATCAGTCTGTTTCCATTTAAGAAATGGATAAAATAGTAAATGTTAAATAAAGAAAATAAATCTGTCCACAGCATATAAATTTGTAAACATAATACCTCCTTGCCGATCTGTCCCCTTCTTCTTGGCAGCTCATATGTAGTTGAGAGAAACTGTTTTGTTCATTTCTCCAGAAATGTTCTGAGGGGCAACTTATAGTAGTTTTATGGGTTATTTTATGTGTATTTTTATTCCTTTAATGTGTGTTAGCATTGCAGGGGGAGGAGGGGGGTGTCCTCCCATATTTCTTCTGATAATACTTCTCTGTCCCTTCTAGTCATGGCACAGGATGGCATGCAGGCACGATGGCTGCCACTTTAGCTAGTTCTACATTTTAAGCTACAAGGGGGAGGGGAGAAGAAAATTGCAGTTTTGCCTGACATCTCATAGGAATTGTGCAAGTCTTGGACTCATGAAAGATAGGTGTGAGAAATATTTCATTTGTGTTGTGAAATTTTTTCACAACAGAGAAGAACGCTTTACAAAGTTGCTGTAATACGAAAGGAAGTAGCATTAACTGGCTGAACTGAGAGAGATTCTCCAGAGATGTTATGAGAAGTTCACAACAATTAGAAAAGGCGGCAGCTGGAAGCATGCGTAGGGCTGGGCAGAGAGCAGCTGCAGTAAGCTGGGAAAAGCGAGACTGCGTTTTCTTCCAAGTTCAGCAGATTTCCTTCCGATGAGACAGGCTCTCCTCTCTTCTCCCAGTAAAACATTACCACACTAGGAGCTAATTATTCTAAACGATAGCAGCTTGGAAACCCCGGCTAAAGTACTCTTTTTGTATTATTCAGTGTCCAGTTGGGCTGCTTTGCCTTCTTTGTTTCTTTGTTAGTGAGAGAAGAAAGGGCAAAAGATGCTTTTTTTTTTTTTTTTAAAAGTCAATTTATGTACAGATTTTATTAAAGAATGTTGATTTGAAACTTCTGCAATTTAAACTCCAGTGCACCTCTTTGTGCCATCTGGCTGCTGAGTCAACCTGAGCAGGAAAACCCAGAGGAGAGAGATACTTGGCTTCTTTACAAAGTACTGTATAAATATCCTAGTGCAATGAATTTCTCTTTAAGGTTAGATGACTTGGGTTAAAGTGTAGTTTTGTTCCCTCCTAGTTAATGTCAGTAACGTTCATTTCCACTTTTAATTCTTTTCACTGGGGACAGAGGTGTGAGTTGATAGATATACATTTGTATGTATGTGTGTGTGTGCATGAATCTATATTTAAACCTTTCAATCTGTGACTGGTAATAGCTATGACAGCATTTTGCAAGAGAAAATTATAAATAATTGAAATGAAATGTTAAATAAGCTGAACTAGTGCCAATCCATGATGGCTAGGTTTCACGGGGAGGGATGAAAAATGACAGAAAATTTGAATTGTTCCTTCTCCTCCATCCCCCGGGTGAAGTAAAGGCTGCAGTCAGTGCAGTAGTGATTGACAGTGATTTAATATTTGACATTATAAACTTAGGATAACAGGGGAAAAAAAATCCTCTCAGTTGAGGCCTTTTGGGTAGCATGGGTCCAGGTGCTGGGAAGGACTTTTAATTAAAAGTATCAGACTAGCCTGGAGCCACTGAGATGTTTTTTTCCCCCTCCCTCTCATGCTGGCACAGTCAAAAGGGGAATGTTTTGCTTTGTGTAATGCCGCTTTGAGTGAGTGGCTCCAGTCACTGTAAGAACCTTGTGTAGATTGGCTGGTTATTGAGTAGCATGATTGGGCCAGGGAGGGGTTAACCACTCCTCTCCCACTGGGCTGCTTGATCGTTGCCTGGGTTGAAAGCACTAAATTGTAAACCTAATTAAAAGAGAGCAAGAGAGTACATGCAGCTTCGAAGCAGAGCCCAGTAATAGGGTTGTTCATCCAAAGCAGTCCTGGCTGTTTGAAAACTTATAGGCAGCGTGGCTTTTTAAATTTATATTATTTGGTTAATTTTAGTTTAATTTCTGTAGTGTTCAGTGAAGAACTGCAGAACAGCCTTTCATGTCACCTGTGCGTTTGACCGTGGCTTGGAGATGAAGACCATACTGGCAGAGAATGATGAGGTCAAGTTTAAGTCATACTGTCCCAAGCACAGCTCCACCAAGAAAGCAGATGACGAGGCCCTCAGTGAAAGCCCAGGCCAGGAGAATGGGAATGGGCTTCAGGACAGCTCTCTTCCTGCTCACATCGACCCCTTCCACGGCATCGATCAAAACCAAGAGGCCCACAGAGTCAGCGTCCGCAAGCAAAAGCTCCAGCAGTTGGAGGACGAGTTTTACACGTTTGTGGAGACTTCAGAAGTGGCTAAAGCGCTGCGGCTGCCTGAGGAGCCTGTGGGATTCCTTTACGAGTACTGGAAGCTGAAGAGAAAAGCCAATTTCAATAAGCCCTTGATTACCCCAAAGAAGGATGAAGAGGACAATCTGGCCAAGCGAGAGCAGGATGTTCTGTTCAGACGATTGCAGCTCTTCACGCACCTCCGGCAAGATCTGGAGCGGGTAAGCCACTGCACCGCCTGTGCTTGCGCAAGGTGTGCTGGGCCTTGTTAGCCGAGTTACCAAACTACGCTCTCAGTTGTTGTCATTGCACGCAGGTACTCCTGGCTTTCTTCTAACTCCGAGCTCTGTTGTCAGCTTGGTAAAAGATAGTTACAACACTAAACTTCTACAGGGCAAAACGGGTTAAACCAATTACGCTCTTCAAATAGCAGGTTAGTCCACGAGAGTTGACAGGTTTTGGCTTGCAGTATCCAGCCTTTGTATAACTGGATTGGCATATTTTAGGTTATGGTTTTTTTATTGCTTACACTGATGGCGGACTCTACTGCAGCAGCCCCGCAGGTAGTGCCTTTTGAGAGCCGTTGAAAGCTTTCTTTGGTCCTTACTTCCGATGCACTAGAAAGAACAATTCCAAAACTCACCTTGATTTGGAGCCAGTCTTTTTCATTGACGCAGCACAGTAGTAGAATGATATTTTCACTGGGCTGTTTGTGTGGTAGGTTTGGTGGGCATATGATATTGCACTTAATTAGGTTTTGGGTGTCTAAAGAACAGTTTAATGGGATCAATTTGGTGTTTAATCTTAAGTACATCTGACCCTGTAACGACCTGAATTCATTTTTTTTTTTTTTTTTTTTTTTCCCCCTGGACTAAGTAGTAGAGAGATTAAGAAAAGTTAGGACAGAAAGAAAGAGTAGTGCGGTTAGTTTAGTCTGGTTTTGTACATACAGTGTATGTCTTGGGCAGGCTACGTATGGCACCTGACTCGGAAAGTCCTGCCTCAGCTGTAGTAACTTGGGGGTGAACTAGATGCTCTCCTTCAGAATAATATCTAGTCAGGACTTCAGGTGCTCAAACATCTATTACATGCTTTTGTAAAGGTTCCTGATGGCTAATTACTTTCCTAATGAATAGCTGCATTTTCTTTCTTTTAAAGTGTTCTTCCTAGTTTCAGCTTCTAGCCAGTGACTTTCTTTTGCTAGATTAGGGATTTGGCATTTATCATCTTCTCTTTCCAGATTTCTTTTAATCTTTTCTTTGATCAGCTCCATAAGATGAGTGTATCACTGTGTTCTCTGGATCTTAACATATTCCATATCCTTTCCCTTTTTTGGAGTGTGGTGTCAAAACAGGATACACTGCTCTAGCACTAGTCCTAGTATTTTACTGCTCTGTTGTTCTCCCTGATAGATACATCCAAGATAACCTCTGACAAAAACGGTCCCCAGTGTTTTTCCTCTTCAAGATGAAGTCTGGTAGATGTAATTATGGATGACGTTAGTGACAGTATGTTGTCCATGTAGAAACAGATTTTGAAATGGTGGCATGCACTTTACCTAAAAACGTAGGTAATTAATTTTGTGGACCTGACATGTCTATTGTTCTGCAGGTGGGATCAGGCAGGGCAAGGAACAGTAATGCTGTAGACTGTATCAGAAAGGATATCAGGCCAGATGAATCTCTTCTTAAAATCTACAGAGTAGTGATAACTACTTAACGCTTTCTTAAATTATTGGCTGTGCCTGGACTGGAGGCCTTATATAGCAAGTCCTTAGCAAAAATGATCACAATTGGTAAATGTCTCCTCCGTAAGAGTTTTGAGATCAGCCCACAAGCTTGTAACCCCCCACTGTGCCTTGTCGTACGCCGCTGTGTTGAACTGAGAGAGGAGCCTAGGAAACCCCCACGTACCGGGGTTAGCAATGCTTAGCAATTCCCTCTTTGGGCAAAGAATTTCCAAGTTCTAGGAAGGCTTTTATTATGCTTGTAGAGAGTGGTGGTTGTGAAACCAAGATTTTTACAGAGCTGTCTAGACTAAAAAGTCAGAATTTGAAGGCAAAAACATAGTTTGTGCTCTAAAAATAACTGAGGGCAGTCAAAATATATCGTTGTGCTACAAGTATGCTGTGCTATGGCACCTACGGACTGGCCTACCTCCATTTTGATCCATCGTACGGCAATGGAAAGTTCGTTAAAAAGACTGGTTCTCTTGAATACCTCTTCACGTTTTCATCCGGGTAATTATTTAGTATAATTCCCCGTTGTGTTGTCTCAAATGGTAAGAGACAAATGGTGCTAGGCTGTTCATCACAGAGTATATTTAAGCATTTCCTGATTTCTGCATATGTATGGTACAAGTCTTCAGAGGAGTTACTTCTGTACTGTGAGCCCCCCTAAATTTGATGGATTAATCTGTCAGTTACATGGTATGTAATAGTCCTTTCTAGGAAGTGTATTGAAGGAGGAGGTTAAGCTTACATAGCTAACTTGTTAAATGGTGTATAATACGTAAGCTGAATTCACACACGTACAAAATGCTTTTCAGCACGATTTTTCCACCTATCCTGAGCAAGAGATTTTTTTTTTTCAAACTACAGATCTGTAGCATCATAGAGATACAGTTTCTGTAAAACTCATCAATTGGATGCTTTCTAGGTACGTAATCTCACTTACATGGTGACTCGAAGGGAAAAAATCAAGAGATCTGTTTGCAAAGTTCAAGAACAGATATTTAACCTCTACGCAAAGCAGTTGGAACAGGAACGAGTTTCAGGTACGCTTCAGTGTTACCTTTTTCACATCTAAGGATAAGACCACAGGCACAAGCATTAAAAAGTTTGGTTAGAGACTAATGACTGACTTTGAAGGACAACAGGACCTCATTTATTCTCATTAAAATCTTGTGTAGTCCACCACGTGTCAGCAGGTTGGAGGAAAAATGACAATCGCCATAGCTTTAGTGGTGGTCACATTGCCGTAGAAACTGGTACATCTGTGCCCTTATCCATAGGGTACTGAATGGCTTGCTGCTTCAGATGCTTTCTGATATGATTTTTATTTTTAAACTAATGACTCCTTATGGCAGCGACATATAAGTGCCATACAGTACCTAATAAGATTGTGGTTTATTAGTGCTGTGTTAGTGTTTAATATGTGGGGGGTTTTTTGCACCGTAGATGGTAGTTTAAAGAAATGAATTTGGGAAAGGTATCTAGTAAGTTTTTAAACAACATGTTTTTTTCTGCCTGTTCTCATTGGCAATAGTCTTTTCTCAGAGATTAAAAACTTTAAAGTGATTAACTAACTAGACTGTCCTTAAAGTATTCAGTAACAATACACATTTTAGAGAGAATTGTCAATCAGTCAGATCTATACTTGCTGGTTGCTTCCCCACCCCGAGTTTTTCTGTCTTAGCGCATGCAGCAGTGTTGGGATTTACGTTCACTGCAAGTATAACAGGTGCAGCACTGCTACAAGGAAGGTAACCCACATTGGCAGTACGCAGTCAACTCCCTACATAGGCACTCACACGGCCATCACGTACTGCTGGATCTGCCACCAAATGGCCATATATGCTGAAAAACACCTCACAGGCTTCATGAAATTGCTTAGCTTTAACTTAATTTGTTTACCTTTAGGTGTGCCTTCTTCCTTCTCCTCAGTGGAAAACATGGTGTTGTTTAATAGTCCATCCTTGGGTCCTGATGCCCCTAAGATAGAGGATTTGAAATGGCATTCTGCGTTCTTCAGGAAACAAATGGGCACGTCTCTAACCCGCTCTTTGAAAAAATCGCACAAGAGTGGCAGAGTAAGAAATAGCTCTGGGAACGACAGCAAAACCCTGCTGAGGCAGTCCAGCCAAAGGGAAGGTGGTGCAACTCCAGGTAGCTTTATAAATTTTGACAAGACCTTTGCAGAGGCACGCGTTGTATCAGCACAGCAGAAAAATGGCATAGTTATACCAGACCACAGGAAAAGAAGAGACAATCGTCCACAGTGTGAGGTAATCAAGGCAGAACTGAAGGAAAAGACTTCTAAACACAACCACAAACCGCTGAGACCCACAGAACTCTCTCAGAGGCAATCAGAAAATAAGAGGGCTGTGAACCACTCCAGTGGTAGGTCAGCACCTGGCACACGGAGGGATATAGTGCCTAAATGCAACGGAGGTCTCGTCAAAATAAACTCTAATCAGACGGTAGTTAAAGTGCCTACGACGCCCACAAGCCCAGTGAAAAACTGGGGCGGATTCCGAATTCCAAAGAAGGGGGAGAGACAGCAGCAGGGCGAGAGCCCCGAGGAGACCTGCCGCCAGAACTCCAGCTACCCCTACCTGGGCGTGGGCAGGGTTTCACCGAAGGACAGGGCGAAAAGCAAGCTAAAGCCCGACAGCGAGAATGATGGGTACATCCCTGATGCCGAAATGAGCGACTCGGAAACTGAAGTGGCTGAAAAAAAGTGCAGACACCAGAGGCTCAGTCCCAACAGCACGATCAACAGGAGGACAGACATTATTAGGCAGAGCATCCTGGCATCCTGACTGCACAGAGGGACATAGTGTCAGCACCGAGGTCAGTAGAGTCACTGCCTACAAGCCGACTCCACACACGTACTGGTGTGAGAGGAGAGAGGTCTTAGACATGGCTACAGACTGACAAATTGAACCTGTTTATTCCTGAGCTGTATAAACATGTTTACATGCACTTAAAAGGTATGTTTTTTTTTTTTTGCCCCCCCCCCCAACCCAATCTGTGAGAAATATGACCCTTCTTTATTAGTAACTTTCCTGAGGAAGCAGAGAAATGACATCACTACTAAAACAGGATTTGTGATGAACACTAAAATAACTCTCTAAAAACTTTAAAGGGGCTAGGGTGGGTAGGGGGAGGTAGGCTGCATTCATCCCTGTTTAAGTAAACAGCACTGATGTGGTGGTGGTGGTGGTGTTCCCTTCCCTGCCTTCCAAAAAAAGCACAAGCTGTTAAATTAACTAGAGTGTACTAAATCAAAGGTGGTTATTTAACCATACTGCACTGCTAAACCCCCGTACAAATGGTCACTTTCCTTGGTGGTAGGTCTTTGTCCTCTGTTTGCAGAATGCTTTTTGTTGCATTCAATTTGAGCGTATATGGCAGCTCAAAACCCCTCCATAAACTCCAGAGTTTACATGTAAATACATCTACGAGATGGCCAGATATAAACATGATTTTATACTGGAGAAAAAGGAAGGGACAGGTCAGGGCTGCCGCTGCCTTACAGCGCAGCAGCTTGAAAAGACTCGGGCTGAGCATGGAGAGAGCTCCTGACCAGCTTAGCTTTGAGAAGAGAGCAAGCTTATGGGTTACTGCACCCTGTGGAATCAGCATTTAGTCACCTGCCTCCTGGAATACAATGACAATTCAAGGAAAAAAAAAAAAAAATTCTAAGGCACTAGTCAGTAGGATTTCCCAAAGCCCACCACATATGCACTAATGGTATGTATTGGGAAAGCCAGGCTTATGACACTAAAGGATTACTTTAAAATAGACATAAATATATATTTTTAAAGAGGAATAAAATGGAAAGGCAATAAATTGTGATTAGCTCTTCACATTCAAATGAAGAAAAATTATTTCATTCAGTTCCGGACTAGATTTGAAGAAAGAAGGAACTCACATTCTGATTGCATACTTTTTTTTTTAATAATTGCAAATGGCAATAACTAGTAAGCTATCAGCAATAATATTAACAGTTCGTTAGGATACTGTTTTGTGCTGGGTAGAGTGCACACATAACAGTGGATTGTTAGGAGCCTGTACGTTTTTGGAATTCTGCATAGATTTCAGTCAGGTATATACTAGTTAAAAGAAAGTTTAAGCAGTAATGAGTTAGTTACAAAAATACAGGCCTAAAGAAGAACCCCTCCCTTGTCTACTCCTAGCCTACTGTTATTGTAGTCAGTTATTTTTTAATGTTTGTTAGACCCTTGCCTCTTGAGCAGGGAAAATTTTAAAATACAGTAGAACTCTGCCATAACTGAGTCTTCCAGAGGATTCAATCAGAAAGAGGCTTATTAACACCCTGTCTTGCTATGCAAGTTACCACTTACTTACTTAATTGACTATTTCGACAGAAAGCATCCCTGTCACTCACGTTTTAAAACCTGGAAGTCTTAACCTTTTGATACCTTTTGGGATGATGGTGAGGAGGGGAAATTTTTAGTGTACTTTTAAAATACCACTTCTACGCCCAAGAAATGAGATTAACCTCATGACTTGGCCAGATTAAAGTCTAACACGGCACTGGTGAATCTGAAGTTGTGGAGTCATTCTTGGGATGCGTTAAAATAAGAGTACTTACTTGATCAGAAAGCAACAAGACAGGCAAAAGGTAAATGCAAGTAGTTCTATTCAACATACATATAGCAACGTTTTTCTAGACAAGCATTGTTAGTTTCTGTAAGAAGCTTGTGACATATAGGGACTTGTTTGTCAAGCCATAGATGGAATAACCTAAATTTTGATTCTGAGTAAACATTTAACCTCACACCAGTTTGAAAGAGGTACCCGATTAATTTGCACTATTATGAATGCTAGCATTGTGCAGAATTAATGCCTTATCTGTTTTGCTCCCCAACGTTTAGGTTAATAAGCTTTCTAATGTTTCAAGTTATGCTGAACCAAAACCAAAAAAAAAAAGGCGCTTTCCCCCTATCCCCGTAATACAAAAAGCTGTAAGATGACTGCAGTATGACCAGCTCTATAGGTTAGTTTTGTCTCCCATGCTTAGTGTTCAGCAGAAGAGGTGTCTAAGTACAGCAGTGACGATACAAATCCACCCCCTGTATTTTATTGGGATAGAACCATTTGCTGAATTTCTGTTCTTAAGCATTACCTTTTCTTGTGCAGACTGACCAAGAAATCTTTTGATTATGATTGGTGTATTATGTCAAACCGTAGGCTAGTTAAAACTTTTGTAAAGTTGCCTGGAATGCCATTTGTTAGGTTATAAACTCACACGAATCTAAATGAAGGGTTATACGTGTTGTGTATAAATCTTAATTTCAGAAATTTGAAAAAAAAAATTGTCATTACATTTGTAAAACCTTGTACAGAAGATTTTTCACTATGTGCCTAGCTTTGGTGTCCATTCAGCTAAAATTAATTAAAAAGGTGCATGAAGAGAAACAGATAGAAATAAAAAGTATATGTAGAGATGACTATTTTATATTACATGGCCCAATCCTGTATTTATTTTCCCCCTTTTTTGAAGTATTTATAAAGACCTAGTTGAAGACAGCTGTATTTTTTGTTAAAATATTCAGTAGAATTGTGCCTTTTTGTCTGTATGTGAATAAATGCTGTACATTTTTGCAATATGTTTGTAGTAGTGTTTTAGAATCTGCAGTAATTATTCTGTTTGGGCTTTTTTGCATAAACACTTACTGCAATGATTTGAACAACTTTAATAGTTAAAATAAGCATTAATTTGGATCATTATCAAAAATGCATACTAGGGTGGCAAAAAAAAAATTATTTGCATGGATTAGCATGAGGTCTCATTACTGACAGCTGTGCCTATCCAGTCAGCAAAAAAATTGTACACTGACTTTTTTTCTTGACATCCTCAAAGAGGTGTTGCTTACCTCAAACAATTTAAATTCTTGGACATGTATTGTTCTTCTGAAGTCCAAAATCTTCATACGCATTCCCCTGGAGAAGCAAATGAGGCTTCTTAGCCGTAGCTGTTCAAGGTAAGCAGGCTGAGTGTACATCCATGCTATGAATTACCTATATTCAGGCAACACTGGCAGAGAGGCGTTTGCTGCTATAAGAGGACCTGTAGGACACAGGCTCCTCCAAGCAGGTGAGGGGGCACAACCTGTCCCTCCTCCTTGGTTCCTCTTAACCCATGGTGCTGAAACATGGACTCAGCAGAGCAAGAAAAAGACAAAGTGGCCAATGTATATACATTTTGAAAAACAGCTACCAGGAAGTAACTTTTCTCTGTCAAATCTGTATGTACTTACATGCGTGTGCATTCGTGGTGTAGGCAACTGAGAGTGCCGCCCCCTCACAGAACAGTGCAAAAGGAGGAGGACTAAAGGATGGCCCTCAGCTGAGGTACTACTACATCAAGCGCTTCAAAGCTGGACTAAAAGCCTGAAAGGGGTTCTTGAAGCTGCCTTACAGGTGGTGCTTATGGCTGCATTTGTGAAAGGTACTGCACTGCTGGGGTTACACAAAGAAGACTCGCTCAGAGCTGAGGGCAGCCTGCTAGCCACTTCAACCGGCTATGCCGGAGCTGGTTGTAGGCAGTGACAGCTCTTTTGAGAAACAGTCCAAGGTATGCAAAGTGACCTGTACCAGAAGGAATAGGGGTTAAGGGAAGACCCAGACTGAAACTTGTACATATTCAGTCTCTCTCTCTCACCTGTTGACTGGAAGAAACTAGCATGTAGAAACTACTTTCCTAAAGAAACGGAGACAACAACAAAGGTTTTACTCACTGGGGAGCATGACTGTCCCACTAGAGAATCTTAAAACGTTTAACGCTAGTGTTTTAGGATGGTAAAGGACGGCAGGGAAAACAAGAACTGCTCAGTGAAGAGTGACAAGGTTCAATAACCAAAGATGATGATCAAAAAGCCCGGTGTTCAATTCCATTAACCTAGTGTCACAAGAAGAACCAGCAAACCTTAAATCCTGATTGCATCAGCCAAGTACCTTTCCTCGGAGAGTCCACCTTGTGAGGAACAAGCCAGGAACCCGCTCTGGTAGTCAAACTGAAATGAAAGGAGGGGGAGTTAGCTGAACTTGACCACATTCCCTTTTGTGGCTAGTTGTATTTGTTCAAATTTTTTAGCTCCTCTGAGGACTAGGCAGATAGGTGAAAGGCTGAGGAGTATCTGCCAGGACTGCTCCACGGCCCCCATAACTTATGCTCGTAAGTGCTTGGGTCATCATCTCAATTCATACTCTGGCAAATATCCAATCTTAAACAAAAGCTACACCAACAGCTGAAAATGAACGTACCTATCATTAAAAAGTAAGCAAGCGTCTGCTGTGCCTCTAGAAGCAAAGGAACAGACACACAAATCCCGCTGCTCAAAAACAGACAACCCACACCTACCAGCCAGGTTTAGCTTCACAGCTAGGGCATCTCTCCAAGGAGCAGTAGTGAATGGTAGTAGTCTGTCATCAACGCAGTTACACACTATGCAAATGAAAATAAAGTGCTTGGTACTTGCCTCCCTCTATGTACGAAAACACACGCACGCACACACACACACGTTGATTAAAAATCTCACTGCACCAGATGTTCGGAGCTTCAGGACAATTTATCCATGTTTCTTTGAAAAATCTTTGCATAAAGTCCTTAAGCAGAATGTTCTCTGTTAGAAATTAAAATGGATATCTCAAACTGGGAAAGCACTAGAGAAAAGGTACTTGAGACTATAGGAAACAGTAACTTTCCTTAAGCAGAGATTTTCCTTGAGGTTGCTTCCATCTTGCAGACTCTTCTTTGCCAGACTAGCAAGCTTTTCAGGAGAGGCACAAACTTTGTTACTTCCATGTGGTGATCAAACTAGTTCTGTCCTCAGAGATGCAAATATGATGCTGATCCACTGAGACACACCTATGGGCTTTTGATTGATAGTCCCAAACCGCACTTTCCAAGCAGCACCGGGTAAGCGTTATCCATCCAATGAATTAGAAGTTACAAACACAAATTATACCCTTCACTTTTAAGAGAAAGGACAAGAAATTACATTACTTTAGCTGAAAATGGGACCACTTCAAAATTCGAGCAAACAGAGTTCAGTCCTGGTCGTAGAATAATATAGTTGGAGTTTCTCATCTGCTAAAGACAAACTTGTCCCCCAGAGGATCCCCACATTCTGGAAACTGCAGAATTCAAGCATACTGTTTCAGAATGCATAAAAGCTGCAGATTTTTCTGGATGTGACTTTACTGACTTTGTGCAAATTGAAGTACTAGGTATCTCAAGTTCACAGACACAAATAAACCAAAGAGAGCAGATAAACACAAAAGCAAGGAACAAATGTAAAATAATAATTAGGAAGAAAAAGCACAACTGAGAAAGGATTAAGGTCCTTAGAATCTAGCTGTATGAATAACCATAGCAACACTTTTATTTATTAACTGTTTTCCAGGGGCATCAGAACAATCTGAACTGAAGCCTTACAAATGGAACACAATGGAAGCATTTCCCAGTTATCACACCGCCTATAAAAACAGCAATGATTTGACGTTTGTGGCATAATTAGTATCTTCTTATAACTCATAAACAATTTCAGCACACCTTACATAAAGTATCTTCAAAACGTTCAGCAGTTATTGAAGTAGAAAGAAAAAGGTAAAAATCATACGTGAGCAAAGATGTTTACTAATTCAAATATACCGCTATCTAGTCCCTGTGCACAATTTTGTCATGGTTGGAGGTGGTGATTTTCACCAAAAAGACCAATATACCACAGCACTGTATCATATTGTTGAATTTGCTACATTGAAGGTCTTCAATTACATCATCTTTGCAGTTGTCTTCCTGTCTTTACTATGCATAGAGTAGCTTCCTCCACCCCCTTCCTTACCTGAATAAAATACATAGAAAATGGTTCTGCAAATTTTACAAGTCTTGCTAGCCGTTGGACTTCTTCGATTCTCCAGTATGGAGTTTCTCCAGCAATCTTCTCAACTCCAACATGGTGTGAATGAACAATACATATATTTAAATATTTTCCACATCTTTCAGGGAAGCAACTTTTTTCTTGTGTGCGGTTATCACACTGAGCTGTAATTAAAAACAAGCAGATAGTTTCCCTTTCTTATAAAAACTGTTTTAAGACCTGAGCGTTAGTAGAACATCAATACAGAAAATGTCATGGAAGAGTTGGAACAAGCTTAGACAAGTGAGAATTCACGGTAAACAAAAGAATTTACAACAGAGTCTATAGGTGCTTATTGTTTTTATCCCATTTCAGATCCCAAAGAATTCCAAATGATGGAAAAAAGGCTCTCAGGAGTATACTTAAAGACATTAACATAGAAAATGCACACATTTTAAAACTGCAAAAATGATCCTTTATTTTGAATGATTCTTCACTGAAGTACTGTTATTTAATATTAAGCTAAGATTTCTAGTCATGAACCTAAACACTGGTAATTTTAACATTTTTTTCATACCAAAATATTTCTTTCATAACAAAATACCGCATAAGCTACAGCACACCATAAAGCATCACTGGAAAGTGATCATTTTTGGCTTAGAGGGCAAAAAGCAACAGTTTGCTCCTACAGTCACCTATCTGACAGTGGGCTGAAAATTAATGAGCGCCCTACTTAGGCCTTAAGTTTCATGTTCCCAGGCACCTATGCCTGCTTAAGGAGCTCTCTCCTGCCCTGTCTCTGGCCACTTGTTCTTCAGAAAGGCTGAGTTAACAGCTTGTGGGAATGCACGGTGACATCACACATCAATGTGATGAAGTACGTTAAAAGAACCTTGCATTTGAAAGAGAGAGAGAGAGAGAGAGAGAGAGATGGAAAAGCAGAGTATTAAATTTTACCCTACACCAACAAATGTATCTGGTTTGTATTGAAGCCCTAGAAACAGCTTTGTGGCAATCTTTACACAAGACCAAAGCTTTGCATCTGAGGGAAAGGAATATGGGACCAACCCCTTAAGCACGCACTTTTGAAGCAACCAACCGCTCCTTTCTGGTAATTTTAAATGTTAACGTTGTTGCAGCAGGTTACCTTCCAGAGGTAGTTATCTTCCAGAGGCAGCCTTCCCCCAGTAAAACTTAAGTGCGCTGGCAGAAACTCAGCAGAATAAGGATAGCTCTGCATATCATCTTAGTTGCAGTATTTCGCTGGTACATGCAAATATACAAGAGGTTGTTCCCTCTGCATTTGAAAAAATCAGTGCTGCTGCTTCTCACAGATGTCTTTCTCAAGATGCTATCACATCCAGGTCCTAATCCTGTTGAATAGCCTTCAAGATCTGTCCTATGTCAACTTTGGCAGCAATTGTGCCTATTACTAAATATTTGTATGCAGTAATAATTTACGGAGATGCCACCTGAGCTTCCAGGTTTGCATTTTCTGCTAATTTCTAGCTTTGCCGCAAAGCTTAAAACAAGTAAAGAGGTTAATTACCCTAGACGAACCGCAGCTGTAATTGATGCAGATCCTAATGAAGACATTTATATATTATATATATATACACACACACACACCACATGGATGACTAGCATCTTTCAAATATGTTTTCAAGGGAAAACAGAAACAACTGAATGTCAGTTCCCTCAGTTAAGAGCAGGGAAGGCAGAAAGGATGATGCCATCCATAGTAGCTACATCTCTCAGAAGCGCACAAACTGTAAGGTGAGGAGTAAGCATCGTTCATTCTTTGACAGAGTTCTACTTTCACGTTGCAGGTTGTAGTATCTTCTTTAGGATGAAATGAGCAGGAAAGCAGCTGCATCAGTCAGCAAAAGCTGGAGTAATGCTTTACCAAACCTGCCACTAAATCTAGCAGCCAAGTCAAATACATAATGTTTCACAAACATGAGCAGATTGCTCCCTAGTCAACTTGCTTTTGCAAGCTGATTCCAGCAGTTTGAGCTTCAATGACAAGTGCAGGAGCTCTATCTGCCCACTGGAGGAATGCTGCGAGTAACTCACCTTTGCCTTTGAGGATATTCAGCTCAGCAAGACGCTAAGCCCCTCGAGCAGTTGTGGGAAGAATTTGGAATGAATTTTGCCAATGTGTGTGACATATGTAATCAAGCATGCAGGCACGAGGGAAGTTCAGTAAGCTCTAAGACAGGGATGGTAAAGTCCTTCTACCCTGCATTGGACTTAAGATTTACAAGTAAACTGGATAATGAGAATACACAATTAAGTCAAGTCAGAAAGCAGCCCTGAACCTACAAATTAAGAATACAGTGAAGAGTTACCATCCTGAATCTGAGGAGGCAAATACAGACATACAGACTTTTGAGACCTAGGAGAGTATGAAGACTTCCTTTCTTTAGGATCAGAAGAGCAGACGTTCTTGTACCAGTACTCCTGAAGACCCCTTTTTCCAGCCTTTAGCAGAAGTATTGACAGTAGGGCTTGGGGGGCTGCTGGGGGAAGGAGAGAGAGGTTGACAGAAAAGTTTCTGAGTCACTACAGAGAAGCCATGCCGGCCGGACAGTAGTCTGTCAGCAGTAGTCGCTGCCAAGCCTGAAGACGGAAAGGCAGTTCTAAAGAGTGGCAATAAGATCTGGACAACCAAATAGCTTCTACATGTCCTGTCAAATCTGCTTTGCTACGTTTCAGAGGGAGATTGATGAGTAACAGATAATTTCTGATGTTTTCAGCAAGACCTCTTCCTATAGGCGTACTGAGGCCGTGAATTTATTCCCTTGGAAGCTGATGTGACCATACTCCTTTAGGCAAGAAAGCGTCTCAGAAATATTGGAGCTAATAGATCCATAGGACAAAGGAAATTAAAAAAAAAAAAAAATCAGCCTTTCAGAGCAAATCTTCACCAGCTGGACAGACCTTGTACTGACAGAAAGCATCTACAGCCAGAAAAGATAGCTTACGTTACAATAGCTTGGCAGCTATGTCCACTTACTCATTGCTGTTAGGAAGAAAAAAAAAAAAAGCCATTTGCCCTTTTTAGACAATTTGGACTGACTGAACTTTTACTTTCTGCAACTCATGTGGGAACACCCACATTAAAAAGCTGTAATTTGCAAACAGTGTTTCCTAAATTATCATATAAAATTAGGAGGTAGAAGGATTGCCTTTTCTTTATAGGAGACCAACCTGAGTAACAAATTTGCTTGTCAAATAAGTGAACCCAGTGTAGAAACCCTCCATGGGATTGGCTTCAAGATGTACAGCTTGGACAGCATGGGAAGAGGAATGCTAGATGGGAAAAAAGGCCCTTCTGTCCAGCAGAGACAACACGGCATTTGTGCCATACATAGCCGAGTGTTTAAGGCAACTACAGCCTGAAGTTTCTTTCTTTCCCCTTGGAAGACGAGCAAAACTTTCCTCCCCAAAATGCTCTTATGTCAAGACAATATTGAAGGGTACTGGTCAAAGTTAGAATTTTGAGTTATAAGAGGACTGGAAAAAAAGTCTACAACAATTCAGCCCATTAAGTAATCACACAGGCGCATAGAAAGTCTTAGGCACATACAAGGCTCTAATGGGCGCAGCTTGTCTGAAGTTTTCAGGGTCACTGAAACATGCACTAGGCACATTTACCCTTGCAGGGAGATAAAAACATCTTCCCTTCCTTTGCCCCCTCCCCATGCCCGGAAGAAAACCAAGTATCTCCTATTCTGACTGTCTGCACAATTTTCACTACTTTTCATATATCACAGGACTTATGGTACATAATTGATGGTAACTACAGTAGGGCGTGCTTCACCAGCAATCTTGGGGGACAGAGCCACTGGAGCCTGCTAATGAAAACGCAGGCGTGCAGACAAGAAATTAACAACAGAGGGAGTTCACATGACATGACGAAGGGTGCTCAAGGTTGCCATTTGATGAACACCGCAAGGTCCACACTACTGATTCTATCCTCACCCACTGCACACATCTCCCCACCCTGTGTGTGCAGCCGCGCAATGAACTAGATGAGGGAGCTTAATTTGCCTGAGAAAAAACCAAAACCAAATAGAATTCCCACAAAACAGCTATGCTACCTAACAATTTTTATAGAGACCGTTCTCTAGCCATCAACTAAAAACATGCTTTATGTTTTAATCTGATAGAGGCTCCCCAGGAGATAGATGTAGGCATTAGCACGTTTGTGCTTTATCACATGAAGCCATCACCCACGATAGCTAAAGTAAGTTGCAACAAGCTTAAAAAAAGCCTGATTTATACGTAAACAGGAGCTGTAGCTCTTTAACTTTATAGCCCTGAATTTAATTTGACATGAAAAGGAACCCCCCCCCCACACACACACCCACCTTTGTTAACTTTCTATCATTGTTGAATATGGAAATGATCATACACCTTCATTCACACAGTTTGAACCACACAAGTTTAATTCACATCCAGTTTGTTTCCCTAAACAGATCTACGTCACTTAAGCATCCTGTCAGAGGAAGACTTCGTATTTAATTGAATATTCATCAGTTTTGTGATGACCCATTCAAAACATAAGCTTGCCATTCAAATTATGTTAGTAATACTGCACATAAACGATCACCTCTGCCTTGGGGAAAATCTTTTTGTTTTGTTTTTATGCAATATTCAAAGGGTTTTTTGTATGCCTGTGAAAATAACATGTTTTTTGTTAAAGCTCTGTACCTTTTGAGATGCTGTAGCTGCCCTCTGCTCTGCCTGGCTTAGTCGTCTTTGAAGCCTACTGATGTATTCTCGATATTCCATCATTAATTTTTCATCCTGAATAAATGAAATACCTCATTACAAATGTGAAGCTCTCTTTATCAGCTCCATACATTCTGTAGTGAGAAAGCTTACAGCAACAGGAACTTATGAATTTAGTTGTTTACCTCCTACAAAAAGAAAAGACTGAAGACACACTGCTGACACATAATAGAGCATTTCCAGATCAAACATACAAACCGGAGTTGATAAGATTACACCACTTTTCCCATCACAGTACTCTTCAGAGGAAGTTTTATTTATTTCACCATCTTTAAGGCAGATGCATAAAAGCTGACATTTTAATTCAAGTAATTTAGTTTACACAATCTTACACTATTTTACAGTTTTAGCTATTCTCAAAGTGGAAAAGAGTTTACAAAATAATACAGATGAGATCATCTTTTGTGTTAGATTTTTTCTTCTGTTCATCAAAGGGAAGATATAAAGTCTTTATTAACCATCCTTTACTTAAACGGAATTTTTCTCACATCAGCCCCTTTTTTCTCCTCCAAATAATACAGCATTACAAAAAAACAACATGTAAGGACTTATCCCAGATAGAATTAGGTAGTATCCCAGATTTATGAGGCAGACTGACAGGATAGCTATTTTCTAAAGTGACCATTAATTATTAAACAACGCACATTCCAAAACAACCCTGCCTTTAACCTTCAATGGATAATGCTTTATCTATATGCATATACCCACAGACAGGAATTGTAAATTCTACTATACATGTAGTATATGAAAAATTTTACCTCTCTGCACATGCTACATTATACATAACACAATGCCTCCTCCCTTTCAGAGGCAAGCATACATAGCAACAAGTGTCTTCAGAAACATTTTCTGAATTGTCTAAATTTGCAGTAGTAGGAACCGTGAAAGAGGATCTCTCCTTTATTCAGTTTTATAATTTCAGAATAAAGTTAACTTGTCTTTCTGTTCCATTTGAACATGGCAGCAGAAACAGAGCGGGTTTTTCAAGCTACAACTGTTCCTGACAAAAATACTTAAGTTTTTAAAAACTAGCAACTTAACTCATCTAAAAAAAGTTTCTGGTAAGATCCTAGTGTATGTGCATCAGGTTGTAGCTGAAAGCAGTTGCCACGTTAATCATTATCTTACCTCAATTACCTTCTCATTTGCCATTTCCAGCTGAGAAAGGAGCTCTTGGGAGCGAAGTTTCTGTCGACTCAGTTCACTTCTGTTAATCAGAAAAAAAGATGCTGATGAACACACAGTAGTACATCAGGTACCTGAATATTATCTCATAGGTACTTTCTTGAAGCATTGTAGGGGTTTATGACGCATTTATAACATTGCTCTTAACACGTTCATTTCTAAAGCACTGCAGCTTGCACCTCTTAACAATGCATATTCAGGACTATAATGGCAGAGGAACGAGTACTTGTTAAAATCAACAGTCAACTGGACTCTGCCAAGAGCATTCGATGTTTTACAGGTATATTTTTTGCTGTTTATCATTTTATTTTACAAGCATATCGTTAAATATGTTGGTTATAAACATAAGCTGCATTTGTAGTGCATTCCATTTTTAGAATAACCATCTAATTGATGTCCTATAATCAGACTTCAATGTGGACATTTCTGAAGATGCTTTGAAGTACCTAAAACCAAATCATTGTAAACTTTCTGACACGCTGAACAATGCAACATTTCAAAGCAAAAAGGAAAACACGTCAGCTTCTTCAAAAGTGGTCTTTTCACTTTTGGATTAATTGAGTTCTAGTGATCCTAACCTAATTTGTACAGTAGTGCAGACACCAAATATCTGGGTTAAGATGGACGTCTTTGAGTTGGTACTCAAAGGGAACAGCTCTTGCCTTCGGTTATCAGCAAGCCACAAAAGAAGGAGGTTGACACAAAAGATGGAAAAGAAAAATCTCTGAACTTGGTAATTTCAGGCAGAGGAATTTGCAAAACCAAGCAGGCTGCTATAACCTCTATCTCCTCTAGCAACAATGGTAAAACTATAGTGTGATCAAGATCCTTACCCACCAGTTTCACCTTCTGCTTTTGGGTTCAAACATATTTGTGAAGAACAATTTTCAAGTCTGTTCTCACTTTATCTATCCCTCCCAACTCGGAAGCATGCTGAAATACAACAGCTTTCATGACTATATAAGCACAACGCTCACAAAGGCAATACCTAACCTTTAGGTGCTCGGCTGGTTACCGCAATGACATGCCCTGTAGAGGAAGCTAGAGCTCTATTTTCTTCTAGAAGAATGGAGGTAGGGTAGGGGATTTTTTAAACTCAAACTTCCGTCTTCAGAAAGCCTCTACTGTTTGTGATTTACTTGCAAAAACCTTTAAATTTAGTCTTTCATAAAAGTTGGACTGAAAACTGTTGTATAACACTTGACCGACCAAATAATACAAGCTTGCAAGGATAGCTGACTGGTAGTTCCCATTCTCTTGCTCTCTATCAACCTTCTTAACCAATCTCAACTAGATATCATTAAAAACAGCTCACCATCTTTTGACTAGCTGCTATAAAAATGAAAATATATAGGCAGATATTTAAACCGTGTTAAACAATTAAAATTATACACACATAACACTGTTACCATGTGAATATTTTTTCTATATAACAAAGAGAGTAAAGATAGATTAAAATTGCAGATATTATGTTAATACATAACATTATGATTGCAATTTGTCCTCTATAATCAATATGAAGCATCAAACTAAAGCACTTTCACTATGGGAATCCTAACGAACAGCTAGATTTCGAATGTGGTCTTCAAGTTCATTTTTTATCAACTGTTGTCTTAGCAAATTGACTTGAACGTTCTTCTTCACAATGAAATTTCATGCAATTCATTTCAAATCTGTAAGACAGCAACATACCTTTTCAAATGAAACTCCCTAGAAAACTGTCAAACACTACCGCTTACAATGTGTAGACTGCTAATGTTCAACTATGCTAATAAAATAAGTCTTTGAAAATAAGGAAATTATTACATTCTGACAAATCAACTTCATCGTAATGTCATCTTAAGGTGACTATCCAAATAGAGTGATTTTCTAAATTCAAAATCCTTAATAAGTCTCTGAAAACAATCTGTTTCCAATATTTGTATAAGGTGTAGAAATAGTATCCTCAGCAGCACAGACTAGAAACAGTGTTTATGTTCTCATGTGCAGCTGTATATCAAGAAATTATTTTTATACATCACACTGAACATGTGTCTAACGGAAACAAATAGTTTAACTCTGTAAGCATAAGGAAACATTGCAGCTATTGGTCTAGAAAGCTGATCCATCCTGATGGTTAACCCTCCCCCAAACAGGCATTATGAGGTTTTAATATTGAGAGGTAATCCAAACTTCTGAATGATCAAATCAGCCTCTGCTCCATATTATCTTTGTTAAATGAGCAGGAAAGAAAAGGTGAGCTTTTAGTACTTCGGCAGACAGGTGATAAATCTGCCAGCTGTAGCAAGTACTTTCTGCAAAACTCTCATACGACAAATATAGCATGTGCCAGATGTTTCTGCAGTTGAATTATACTATAACATGCTTCAGTTACTCTTAGTAATTATGAATTTTGTATACTTCCAGTACCTGCAGCTGTCTCTCATCCTGTTAATATTTTTTTCTTTAATGAACATCCTAAAATAAGCAGCTATGGCTGCCAAACATTAGAGAAGTGCAGCCAAGAATAATGTTTTAGAAATGGAGGAAACATCTTCAGTTCAAGATGCTGTGTAATTCAGCATGTAGGGACAAGGCAGCCCCGGCCAGCGCTTCATACACTGGCACAGAAAAGGTCATTCTTCAGAGGCAGATTCTTTTCATTTGCAGAAAAGACAAACCTCAGCACTCTTACAAATGCACACAGTTACAAACGACTCAGGGACCCTAACTTTGACGCAGAAATGTTTCAGAAGCAGAAACTGCAATAAAGACACCTGAAACAGCTGCAAATCACATGAGAACAATGTTAAGAATTAAACACACTAAGCACGGTATTTATATTAAAAAATTTACAGCAAGGATTTCATTTTATAAACAATTATAATGCAAATGAATTTAAAAAATTGAAGCCATTCAGTAGAGTTTATTTGATCAAATATAATGGGCTATGTTACAACAAATATTTTTGATTTTTTTCCAGAAAGTTATATCTCAATACTAGACAACAGCGGCAGATGGTTAGGATTATGAATTTACCAACACATTCAGACTATGTATTAGTATTTATCTTATTATTACTTCTCATTCAAATCAAGATTTTTAAGTTAAGCTACCGCAAATGCGCTCCTACACGAAAGTAATTTCTAAAGTACTTACCTTCTTTATTATTTAAGCCAATGTTTACAGATTCTTTCTTAAGTGTTTTTTGTTCTGCAGATTCAGTTTATATTTCTAGAGAGAGAACAAACTTGTGGCTACCTATTACTACCTCTGCACACAGGCTGAATGCCTTCATTGAGTGGTCATTCACACCTCTGAGAGAGCAAGGTAATATTCACAGCAAAGTTGACAAAATCATCAATTTCCTGTAAAATTTTCAAGTTACAAGATCTACTTTTTTCATGTCTGCAGTTTTCATGTTCTACTCTACTCAAGGCCGTCCTGTGGTGTCTCAGTAATCTGATTCAATATGAAACTTATCTTTGTGAATCCTGTTCTGATCCCTGGTCCAACCAGAATCCTGTTTGACCTGGTCTTGGCCTTGGTCGCAGGTGAGGATTCTGGTAAGGGATTATGTGTGGCCACTGATTATCTGCCAAATTCTTTTTCAGTTTATCCCAATTCCTTCCTTCACCCTCAGGATCAGAATATATAAATCTATAAAAAATACTGATATGTTAATTAGAAGGGATTAGCCACCAATTACTTCTTGTATTACAATCTTGTTTTATTGACCTGTTTAATCTAGTTAGCATATGTACAGACCAGTCGGGGCCCAGCACTGGACTTTACATAATAAATGAACAATCTGCCCTTATTTTTTAAATTTGCATACAGAGTCTTCCACTTGTGTTTTCTTTTAGTAAATGCTGGTAGATTCAATTATCCTGTTTTTGCTTAAATTCTGTTGTCAGAACTTTTTCCATTTCTCTCTCTCTTTCTGAATCTAGTCTTCATTATTTAACTGAGGTTTGTTCCCTTCCAATTCACATATTTTCTCAATATTCCTTTAGTATTGATGATTCTGCTTTTTATCACTGCTGTCATATGCTGTCCTCAACTTAAGTCTGACGAATTATATAGCTTTATATGCAATGTCATACAGTAATAAGAATAGATCTATAGCCAGTCCTCTCCCTGAAAAACATGGCCATAACAGCTGGTTTTCTAAACTATGCTACATCTAGGAAAGCAAGAACCTTTAAAAATATATGCATGCATCCCTCATTTCTATCACAAGTGGTTTCTTACAGATGGAGACAACAAATGCAAGAAGTGGATCATTTGATACCATTATTTTACCACAGCTATCAAAGGCAGATCACCTATGTCCAGTGAAATTTTGCCATGTTCAAACTGACAGTGATCTTAGAACTCACGCTTTACGGTTAGACACTCTACATCCCACAGATAAACAAAAAAATTGACTGCTTCTATTTCTTGAAATACTACACAAATTTGTGGAAAAGAAGTGATACTGAAGATCAAACTAATTTTTTAACATTAAACCAAACTCCGATTTAGTTATTTAATTTCCTAAACCATGTTCAGTACATAGCAGGATTAAAAAAAAAAAAAACCAAACAAATAGAAACTCAAGTAGGTGTTTGCTACTAAATTACTGAACGTTTGCTACTAAGTTAATGAACAGCTAATAGCTAAGTTTTGTTCACCAAGACTTAAAAGCTCTTCATGCGTCTTAAAAAATTACCCTTAGAAATAAGTTTGCTGGTTCTATAGAACGTCTGTATCTCTCTCATTACTTCTTTCCATTTAAAACCTTATAAAAAATATGAAAGATAACCTTTTGCCTCTCAGAGGTTCACTTGGTTCTACTGATTATTGCCAGTCAGAACTGAACTGGTGGTTCAATCTCAGACCCTAGCAGAGATGCAACTGTCATAACACAGCACGTATCTTCTGCCTAAGAGAAATTCAATCAAGATTAAGCGTTAATATGAACTTCTGTCTCAAAATTCAGCTCTGTCACTTGAGGCAGTAAATTCACCTGAACTTAAAATTCAAAATCACCCACAATTTCATCTGAGGGTAACAGATTTTTCTGTCTGTTTATATATGTATATAAGCAGAGATAGATAACAATAATTTTGTACATACATATACATTCTTAGACCAAAAACTAATCTTAAACTTCAACAGAAAGGCCTTGGAACAACTCATCTTGAAATAAATATTTCAAGATATACCATTTTTTATAACCTTTACCAATAATCATTCATTTACCTAACTATTTTATAACTGGAAATATTTGCTGTATTTTTCATAAGCTCACTGTAGTCTAAGTTCACTTCATGCAAGTGTCATCAGAACTCAAATTACATCTAAAATTCATGCAATAAAAAGTCAGAAAAACGTTAACTGTACAGTCTATAAGACTATTTAAGACTTTTTGCAGGAATGAACAGGACAAATGCTAGTCATGAGTTGTTAGTCATGCTGCCAAGAGCAATGTTTTTACTTGGAAGCGTGACCTGTGTTGCAAGAATCACTGACCTTCTTAGCTGCCTTCAAGATTGTCTTTTGGCACAAATACATAGAAGCAAGCCTGGTTCTTTGTCCTCTTGCAAGGCCACAGTGAAGTCTATTACCAATAAAAGCCTTTCAAAAACATATAGCATCTTACGATGCTTCGCTGGGAAGAAAATAATTGTCATGAAGGAAGACTATGTTGACTATGTTTTCACAAAGAGAATGGTGGAATTTAGTCAGCAAGTACTCAATGCATTGTCCCCTGTTTCACCAAACTTATTTTGGGTTTTTAATTCCAAGTTCACTTTTATAGGCAAAGATTATTTATTCAGCTTGAAATCAGAGAGATCCAAATGTCCAAGAAAGCATACAAAATTTTCAGTGAAGTTTAAAAGTATCAACATATTTTTATCTACAGGTTTTTCACTGAACTACTAAATTATCTTGTTATTTTAAAACACGATCACTTTGTTCTTCTTTTACAGGTCACAAAATTTACTGCTTAAATTTTTAAATCAAAAGTCAGCTAACGTTCACTGATGTTGTTTCATTTCTTAAAAGATTTATTTGCTGTTTCCTTTATCTATATGGATCACACCTCACAAAACACTGCGGAACTGAAAAGATGGCAAACGAGCATTACAGAATACGGAAAAATACTACCCAGCTGCTGTTGGGAAGTTAGCAAGGAAGTCAAAATGTTTCAGACACTTTCATATGGAAAATGAAAGTAATGGGGAGAAAAAAGAAAAACAGAAACAGATCATGAATTTAAGGCAAAGGAATGGGAAACACCTACACCAACAACTGGGACTGTGACGCAACGCTTACGAAAGTTGCACTAACAGCAAAGTTCTGGTGAAATTCGATACAAAATGCTTTTATTATATAAACCACCCCCCCCGTATACAGGAGTATGAGTCTCTAAAGCAGTTTATAACTACATACAAAATATGCACTTACAAAGGACATTACTGTGCTGTAAGAGTAATAACTACTAAAAACTGAAATTCTGCTATATGTCACCAACACAATCCCTGTATTCTCTAAAAACATGAATTGCATTTATCAAATAGTAATTTCATGAAGTTCCACGAAATATCTCAGGCTGTCCTCGAAATTTACTAAACAATCACGATACGCTGTTATATTTTGAGTGTTCTGCATTTAAGCCCAAACGGATAGCTTGATATCTTCATCTAGGTTCACAGTCTTGCTGCCCTGTCAACACAAGATTAAGTGTGGAAGGAAAACATTAAGTTTCCCTTATAGATGCTCACAGCTTAACTAACCCTCTCAGAAACATATGCACTTAAGAGGTATGTATATATAGGAAAGCTTGGTGAACATCAGCCACTCACTTGGACCTCGCTATAAAGCTTGCTAACATCAAGAGGATTTTCAAATGAAGCCTTTAACTCAATAGATTGTGTTTACCCAGCATCGCTCTATTATTTAGGGGTTTTGCTGATATTTCTGTGATAAATCTATGAATGCACTGGCCACAAAATTATTTTGTCTTTTAATTAAGCAAGCAACACTATTTTGGGTCACAGCAAAATAACAAGTGATTTAGTGTTCTGTACTTGCACTCAAAATATTCACTCAAAATGTTACTGCTATAAGATTTTAAAATAAATATACGATAATTATTCCTTTGTAACATGAGTGAGGACTTTGCATTGATTAACTTAACTACTACTGTGTGGGCTAATTTTTATACCAACCTCATTCTGTACTACATAGTCAAGTATAGAGTAACGCATACAGCAAGTAAAAAATAAGCTGTTTTTAAATGTCCTGAATGATACTTACTTATAGGTATCAGTATAGCACTTGCCAACATAGCGTCAGAGCATCACTGCGCAGATTTATTTATGAAATTTCTTATGTCAGTTTAAATCACAACCTTCTTTTAGCAAAGAACTAACTTGTTTCTGTTACTAGCCTCCTTCTTAGTTAAAACAAATGTGTCTGACAAAAACTTCTGTTCCTGGCTTTTATACAATAAGTATAAACATCATCTTAAAAAGTAACTGACTTTGCTTTCAGACTTGCACCAAAATATCAACCAAAGGGACGGAGAATCGTGCGGACTTGGCGTAGACTTACAACTTTTAACATGAAAAGCACATTTTTCCTCTTCTAGTCATCAGGCAGTATTCTCCAATGAAAAAGCTATTGCACTACTAAATGGGATGTTAAATCATTGCAGGACTTTTCCAGATGATGCTACACAGGCAGCCACTCACATAAATAAGGACATTTTCAAAATTTGCTACCATTTTTCATGCAGATTCACAAATCAAACTTCCTCTCATGTCTGTTAGATTTTCTATGTCAGCACTTTGTTGCAGATAAATAACGTCTAAAGCTTTTGGCCCGCTAGAATAACATTTTAACATTTAACATAAAAGCCTTAAGAAGGAAAGCAGCTGTTTCGCAGACAATTTCAACTGCTTTGGAAGTCTGCAGCTTTTTCTTTTAACCAGAAGTTGCTGAACTACATTCACCATCTCAGTTACGAACCTAGATGCTCAATTGTGACAGTTTATACAGTTTTGTTTCCTGAAAATAAACCACTTTACTTTGTGCTTCCTAGTATAACTTTAACAGCTTAAATTTACTTTAGCATGTAACACTACAAAATGCTTTTCTTCTTTAGTTACAGCATTTACAAAAGATGCTAAAAAAGCATCAGTACGACCTAACTAATTACATACAGTAAAGCTATACTACTAAAACTGAAAGAGAGTAAGCGTAACTCCCGATGTCTCAAAAAAAGGGTTTCTAGGTAGATCAGTGAGCTGATATTAAAACAGAAACACTGATCAATTTTCTTATATTTCTAGTAGGATAGAACTAGTAGTATTCCTCTGTTTGGACAGACAATAGGTACAACTAGTCCTGATACTAGAAACTGTGCCACTTGAAAGACAGAAAGGAAACTAGCTTCAGGGGACGAACAGCTATATGTTAGCAAAGCTCACTGCAGGTCAAATTCACATACTTCTCTAGAAACAGGTAAAAATAAGTTAGCTCACTGGTATGGTAAATCTGCAGGAGGCAACATCTTCAGGAAGTTATTTGCCTGCTCATATTTAGAACCATGGGTTCTAATTCCAATCACACCATAAGCGTTCTGTTTCTCTCAATTAACAAGTGTTAAATTACGATTAAAAATTATGTCCCAAAAAATTACCTCTTGTGCAGTTACCTAGTGCACAGAGGATATTGGGAGTATTACAGCTCAAGCTGAGAATATTTAAGCCATTAAAATAATGGCTTAAACACAGCCATTTAAAACAAAACCTTTAAAATAAAGGCTAAATGGACTTACTCCATTGCATTCTTCTCTAACCATTTTAAATTTAAAGAAGTGAGGCTTACAAAAATCAGGCTTCCTGGTTCAGAAGTTAGTGTACTAGTTTGTCAGTCTCCTTCAATTTTCAACCAATTTTGCAGAGGAAGAGATCTCGAGGACACAAAAATCTTACAAGCTCTATAAAAACATCAGACTAATTTGATCTCTAATTTATAGGCTATTTGCCCTGACTGATTGTCGCCCTTGAGCCTAGGAATCAAATAAAGCATGAAGCAAAGATATGGTATCTTTGCTTCCATTGACAGAAAGTCTGTTACTTGGCCTCCTACCTCTGACAAGCAGCAGCAGCAGCTAGCTGGCCAACAAAGGTGTGGCGTGTGGCAGCTTGTAACTGGCCACGCTTTGGCTGTTACCCACCAGCCAAACACAAGACACGGGAGGCAGCTGAGGTGGGGGAAAGTAGTACCTGAACAGGAAAGACACTATAAATCCACTGTGCACAGATACATTTTTAAATGTTAACACTGCGCAACATGGCCACACACTGAAAAACAAAACCAGGATGAAAGTAGACATCACATCTGCATATTGAGTTGATCAGTGCGGACCGTTAATATCTTTAAATGGAAATTAATATATAAGTAGAAGCAAACACTTTATATAGCATGAGTATGTATGTAAAACAGTGAAAGGTTTGTAGAATTTATTTCAAAGATGACTTGCAAAGGGCTTATTTCTTACTGGGCTACTTCTTTCTCTACTCAGCCATTTCCAATAACTCCACTGTAAGTCTCATTCCTCTAAACAAGTTGATGCCTGTCTGTATATAGGCTCACAGGCACCACAGCTCCTGGTATTCCCCAGTACCAAGGAATCGTATGCAATCTGTATCTGTTGTGTGAGATGCCCTTCTTATCATGCCCTCTCCAAACCGAAAATATTCTTATGCACTGCGCTGAGAATACACCTATCAGTCAGCTACCTGGCAACCTGTATGAATTAACAGAAAAGTAAAGTTTATATCCTATCTTTGCTTAAGGCAATCACAAAACTGATTTGTATCCTCATTTATGAGACCAAGTATTCAGAAAAAAGAGCATTAGATGTGCCTCCCAGTAGGATTTTTTCTCCAGATTATTTCAGAAGTCTTGAGACTCATTCCACAACTGATTTTATGGAGACTATTCTGAATGGCTATAAATATAGGAGCTTTCATAATCCAAGGCTGAAATTTCTAAAACTGAGCACACTATATTCTGAAAGAGGAAATTAAAAAATATATATTCCATTTACTTTTTGTCATTACAAAATTTACATACATCCACAAGATGTGAAATTTTCGTTTAGTGCTTAGTTACTAACTTCACAAAAAAATGCCCCAACGTTTCTTTTTGGAACACTCCTCCTTTTTAACTGGAAGCACATCATCTGGTCTGGATGGTTTGCTCTTCACAGGTTTTCACCACAGGTATACTGTCATACCAAATGGTAACTAAAACCACAACAGCTTCCAGAAGAAAAAAAAAGGTTGCACTTACTTTAGCTTATTGATCCTGACTTCTGTAGTTTCAGTAAGATTTTTTGTTTCTTCTTTCCACCGATTTGTTGCTTTTTGCTGAGCTACCAGGAGACGTCTCAGTTCAGCAGTAGATTTTTGACTGGTGTCTTCCATTTCCTTAAGTCGAGCTTCATATCCATGTTCTTTCAGAGAATGCTCATGTTCCATTGTGCTTATCTAGAAAAAAAATACAAATAGGATACAATCAAGTTGCTCACTTCTTTCTTTTTTTTTAAACCCTTCAGCTAGATTTATAAACATTTGCTGTAAGCATGTAACATACAATAATTAAACTTGTAATTATATGCTCAAATAGACACGTGTTCCCAAAGCCAATTTAAGCAAATAGTACAACTGACAATAAAGGATAATGAGCTGGGTATGCTTATTTTTGTAAATAATCTTTATCCTTCTCCCTTGTGTTTTCTTCTCCATAGAAACACATTCTTTCTTTTCATCTAGTTAAAATGCGTTAGGATTTTCTTAACTGCATTTAAAACCCTTTGCACATCAGAGGAAAATGGAGGCAAGCAATAAATCTGATCTGTGACTGTAATGGAAGCCTGTCTGATGAAAATACGACAGACAATGATCTGTTCTACACTTTATAACCTCTACCTGTCTGTTATGAGACCCTGATCCTTTGTTTTTAAACTATGTTTGACCAAAGGGTTCCGGAGTTGGAACACGATTTCCTATTTCATTTGACTAATTTTTACTTGGTAGATAGCTTTTGCAGTTTGTGGTACAAAGTAGTAACGGGATTTGAGATGGTTCCCATTTATAGGCTAGTAAGACTGCTTACTGAGGTCTTCCTCATTGCTGTAGATTCTTAGATCTCTTTCCAGTATCTTTACATTCCTAGAGCTAAGAGCAGAGGGGAAAGTACCGGGAAATACCTTTTCTTTATATAGTTAGAAAGCATGCCAAGCACCAAAACTGTTATTCCTTTCAGGAGTCAAAAGTACCTTGATCTGTTGAGGTTAGCTATTAATGCACTATCCCACCTGCAGTCTGTTCAGGTGCGTTTAATGGAATACCTTGAAAAAGAAAATCCTTTTTGAGCTAAGTATCTTGTTTGCACCTATTGGTCCAAAAACCTGTACTTTTTGAAGAGATTTGATCCTATTCTTCTAGTCCTTCTGCAAATACAGAACCCACGTTCGACAACCATGCTATTAAATTATTTATTAGTAAAAGCACTGCTCTGATAACGTGGTGGACAAAAAAGCAAAGGAACAAAAGCAGAGCAAAAACTCTGGACTGAAAGGCATACAGAGATTCCTAATGTATCATAAATAGTAGATAAATAAAGCTCTGGAGTTGGAATAAGCAAAATCACTTGAAGGAAAATATGTTATTGTTTGAGCTGTTCACCTTATAAAAGCAAAGAATATCCGGGATCTTCTCCTTAAGTAGAATTCAATACATACTAAAGTAGAATTTAATTAGCACAGGCCAAGCTACCAAACAGATCCCGAGAACATACAACGTTTCAACAAAACAAAGACACTTGCAAAGCGGAAAACAGGAAGCATGACTGAAGCGTTCACCCCCAACTTAAGCTTATGTTCATTTTTCCTTAGAAGTGCTGTCTTATTAAGCAAAAATCAGTTTTATGCCAAAATAAAAATAAAACACAAACAATACTTTTATTTTAGCTTTTTGTTGAGCCTCCATGGCCAGTTTTCTTAAGCCCTCCATCTCTTTCTGCAATTGTTCGTTCTCTTGCTGAAGTTTTAGCCTTTGCTCACTGACAAAGCCAGTCTTTTCTCTTTCAGAATCCAGAATGCTTTGCAATTTACAGATCATTTCCTGGAAACGAGATTTCTCTTCCTCAGAGCTGAAAGAGAAGAAAAATCTGATTTGAAGACTTATGCAAGAGTTGAACCCATTCTATTTTTTTCTAGGGCAGCTTTGCTGCAACTGCGATGGTCTGAAGAAGAAAAGGAAGACAAAGTTTGTAGACAGCAACAGAACCTTAAAAGAGCAATTGTTCTAGTAGGGTATTGCCTCTACCTACAAGGCTGATCAGAAGTAAGAAACGGCTCCCATGAAAGGAACAACAATGGGAAGCAAGGAACTTGCTAGAGGTTTACAAAATTCACAAATGGTATGGAGGTGGAAAGCAGGAAACTGTTTCTGCCGATAAAAGAACAAAGAGCTATTAAAGGAAGCTACCAGGAGACCAACTGAAAACAGACAGAAGTTCTTCACACATATTTCAGCTATGGAACTCACTGTCAGAGGATGTTGCGAAGTATCTATAGGGATTCAAGTAACAATGAGAAATTCATGGAATAGTAATAGTGAACAGTGAAATCAGGGGCACCTCTGGATATTTTTAAGCAGCCAATCACTGCTGGAATGCCAGGAGAGCATTCCAATGAAGCATCACAGTCAGCTTGCCACAGTGTGCAGTTTTTCCTCGGACAGCTTCTTTTAGACAGTCCTGGAGAAAATATATTACGACAGGCAGATCTTTGGGCTGACCTAGTACAGCTGTTCTCTTGTTCCTTCCTGAACTTTTAGTTTATATTTTAGTTTTGAAGTTTATACGCACCGATATGTTGCAATCGGCTTTACAGCTGGGACTACGTACGAAGTCAGCAAAGACCTTTATCAAGAAGAGGGCATTCATAAAACAATCTAATATTGTAGCAATCTCACTGAAATGCTAACACGAAGCAGTACTTTTTTTTATTTTTTATAGAATTTCCAGTTTCCCAGCTGGGGATTGCTCTAGGGAAGAGGCAGGATTTATGATTATCAGAATGCAGAAATGACTGAAACTTCTAGAGACTCCTACACTTTTCATGCTAAAAACAATCTAGTCTAAAAATTTGGGGCATTCTGTACTCTTTACCGCTATATTATCTGAACTGCAGTAATGTCTGTGAGCTCTGAACATGGACCTGAACTTCACTATGCTACGTAACTTAAAGTGTTCTGCGTGGACTAGGAGACACCTCAGCACAGATGAATTTATAAAGTAATAATTTGTCTGAATATATCACAGAGAGCAACTTTCCCGACTAACAGTATTTAAAAATGCAGTAAGATGCCAAACAATAAACTCCTATTTTCATTCCTTCGTAAAACAATGGCTTTCAGCTCTAATCCTGTAAAGAAAATCTTAGATTCTACAGTGTTATTCCCCTTTAATGTTTTTATAATGATTCATAATTGCCCTTGCTTAAGAAATTCAGAAATATGATAACTTACTACTATTCCTGTTACTGGTTAAAAATATATCACAAAAACCAATCAGCAAGAGGCTTTAGATTAGGGAGAAATAATTTCACTAAATAATTTCATTAAATAATGACCGGGAGAACATCCATTACTTACTTCATTTCCAGTTGCTTCAGTTTATTTTGTGTTGTCTGCAGACTCAGCTGAAGGTCACCTTTTGTACATTCTGCAAGTAGATATTTTTGATGCAGTTGCTCTAGTTTTCTATTGTCAGATTCACGTCCTCTGTCTTCTCGGTAAATCTGAAGAATAAACGTACATGTAAGATCATCCTTACCTTGCACTGGTGATTGACAGTGTAGCACTGACAATGAAGCTACTCCTCATTGTTTCCCAGTGATCTAAAACAAAACTGAATTTCTATCAATGCTGCTGCTAGTGGGAAATAAGTTTTCAAAGATCTTGCATTCAGTTACTTTTCTGTCTATTGAGCTTAAGCTTATTTGGAACATGTACCTACATTCTTTTGCATTATGCTGAGCATCTCCTTTTACCTTTTATACTTTCCAAAGAATCATCTTTTTCAGTTTACTAGAACAGCTTTCAAATGCCTTCCCAAAAAGGACTTAAAAAATTACGAGGTGAATGTTTACAATCAAGAAAATTTAATGAAAAAATAACATATGAAAAAATCAAGGATCACAGCATAATCTTTCATCCCAATATTAGGGAGAAGCATGGAAAAAGTCAATACATCTTTTTTTTCTGAAGAGAGATCTTAAATGCCATGTAAAAATGCATGAAATTGTCGTACCTTTTCAAGCTCTTCTTCCACGGCTCGCTTTTCTCTAATGATTCGTTCAATTTGACTCTGCTTTTCTCCACATTCCTTTTTAAGAAAGTCATTTTAAAATATGTCTAATCAAAAAATACCTCATAATAAAAACATCAAATTTGCAGAGGGAAGCAAAGGTCAAGAAATCCCAAAGCCAAAAACCTGCCATTGCAAATGTAATTCTCACTGCTGGTTATGTATGCATTAGATTATATTTACCTGCTCTTTACTTCTTCTATGGGATTAGTCTCATTCACTCCATAAAATTCAACTTTTAAAAAAATTTAATTCATAAATACGGGCTTACTAACCAGGCTCTTTTGATCTCCGATATGATTTGCTATAAATTCCTGGTTCATGCAAGAAAACGATAACGATGATGCAAACACTTTCTCTTTAGCATACTTTATCAACTTTCATACATTTCATTTCTACACATCCAACTACGGATATACAATAACCACCTTTCCACGATATATCTATCCCTGAAAGAAACAGGGATGCCATCACATGGGAAATATTTGCTAGAGCACAGAATTTTGTCACGTACTACTCTCAGTGTAAACACGCTTGTGAACTACGATTAAAGCATGTATAATTCAAGGAATAAACTTGTGCAAAGAAATTGCTGTATTTGCAAAACCATGTTATTTCCTGCAGAGCCAACCAAGATTCATAGTAAATGTAAGATATGACTGAGTACACCTAAGGAAAATCTGCACGTTAGAAATTAATTTTCAAGGCAAAGTATCCTTTATGCCTAAAAATGAATCTTGTGCACTGACTGTAAGACAGTTGCTCTTGTCAAAATGAAAGACACTGAACAGTGTATTAATGCTTGGAAACCCACAGGAAGTAAAGTGCTACACAGTAATGAAACATAATTCTAGACAATTACTTCTCTCATTAATCCTGACGGACATGCAGGACTCGCCTGTATACAGGATTAGTCAGTCTACCTTATTTGCTCACTGTCTTTTATGCCAACCTAACATTGTCAGAAGAGCTGTGAAGATGCTCTACAAGGGTAGCATGGAAATGTTTACACAGCAGTACTAAACTGTTGCCCTTACTGCCTCTGATCAGACAGACTCACTAGTCCAAAACTGATGCAGATGTCACTATATGCAAGATAACAATAGAACCTGGAGAGGTCCAGAATTGGGTGAAAAGTCCATTTCATTCCTCTTCACCTGAGACATGCCTTCACAGCTGAACTTCCTGAGAGATCCAGCACAGGAACTAGCTCACTTTTTACCTATCTGGTGAGAACTCCAAACACTGTAAATTCTAGGGTCTTTGTCATATTTCTCTTCCTTGGTCCTATTACAAATCTATGCAGGTATAAGAAAAGAAATCAAAACCTGTGGTGCAGAAAAGCTGCAATTCATACAGACATGTACTTTGTTAAGAGTGACTGGAGTGCCATGACCGCAAAATTTAGATCAAGACTGTCACCAGAGAAGGAACCACACAGTATTTCTGCCTATTATGCACAGCACACATGCGCAGAGAACCTATGGGACTTTTGAGGCTGAAACAAAAATTTTCATACGCAGTTAGGAAAATTACTGGTAGCCATTATAAAGATCTACACATAATCATTTCCGGACTACACTGAAAACATAGAATTTCTAGTAAAATCTCTCAAGTGGGATAAAAAAAAAAACAACCCAAACCTACTTCTGATGTACTTCCAAACAGAGTTCCATTGACTGATGTACACACATGAAAAAAAAGGACAGTCATGATCAATTGTCTGGCAATTAGTCACTAATAGCTTCTATTTAATAATACTGAGGAATACCAGCCTAGAAACAACTAAACCAAAGTTTTGACAGTCTTGCCTAAAAGTTTCAAAACATATATCTAAAACCAAGAATCCACTCTTCACAAAACTGCTAACAACGTGTTTCTTAATTTTCAGTGCTGAAAAACATTTTAGGTTCTTTTCTTATGTGGCTTGATTTTAAATCACAAATAATAAATGCCAGAACGTAGTACTTCATTTGATCAGCAGAAGCTAGAATTCTCAAATGTTTTGCTATCAAACATCTTTTCATCAGTCAAGACCATACCATCTGAAGAGCAGAAAGTTCTTCTGTTAGTCGAGAAATCTGCACATTATATTGCTTCTTTGCTGAGTCTACCTGTAGTCAAAAAAAAGAGTAAAATTAAAATGTAATCCTGTAAGGTCAACTGTGACTCCTGCATATATATTTAGTATTCCCTCCTGCTTCTGTATAAAGGCAAGAGGCTGAGCAGTCATAATCTTTACTGGATCTCTCTCATTAGTTGAAACCGCCTCCAAGGCATTTATACAGATCACATAGCATAGTATTTGCAGTGCTAACAATTCAAAGAAAAACAGATCTGAATCTGTGAAGGCAAGAAGCTCTATTCAGGCAAGTCTAGTTCAGGCAACAGAAACTGCTCAGGAGAGCTGACACAGAATATCAAAGACTGTAAGACTTTTTAAAATTTACCTTGACTTAAAATGAGGTCAGCTGCAATTGCCATGGGCATTCTATGGAAATCTGAACCTAATGTGAACTGCTGTACAGGCACATGAGGTGAATGCTTGACCTGCACAAATACTACTATTATTATAAGAACTCAATCACACATATATGGGCATACGCCGATGCATTCTTGAAAAATAAGAACAAAAAATCCTGCAATAAATTATTCTGGAATCAATACGCTTCCTATCACAAACACTGGAACTTTTATTTCAGACTAAACTCTGACTTCATAGCTGATTCTGTATGAACAGGATAACTTACTGCCTTTCTAATTTTTGCAGCAGTATCTTCTGCAAGTTGGGACATTTCATCTTTCATCTTTCTGATTTCCTCTTCCTTTTGTTTTTCCCCAAACAGTGCCTAGAAAAAATAACAACTTGAAATACTACTGCTAATACTTCAGTATTATCTGGCACTGAGAGAAGAAGCCACACAGAGCCACTGTCCAAAAAGTCCTTTTTCCTTCTACTTTGGAGTAGCTGAAACAGGAACACAAGAAAACAAAATTGATGAGAACCCTTTGCACAAAATGCGCATTCCTGTGAAACAGAACCATTCCAAAAGTTTTGTCAATGGATGCCTTTTTCACTGGGATTTAGAAAAAAGCATAGGTAAGAATACTCTCCAATGTTCTTATTTGGGGCTAGGATCTATAACTAAAAAAAAATGCCAGGAATCACACTGACCAAGTTTTTTACTAGGAATCTGAATATCCGTATACACACACATACACATTTATCCACGTGTTCCTATGTATAGCTGAGTGTTTTTAATGTTGATATACTAAATTACTCATCTCCCAGAAAACTAAAGTTAACAGAAAAAAATTAACAAGCAAATAAGGAATGTGGTAGATAACAACGGATCAAACAGCTCTTTATAGCGTAAAAGGAAGGTGAAAATTACAGAAAAAGGTACAGTGAGAAACCCTGACAGATGAGGATGGAAGAAAGCTACTGAAGTTAGAATATAGTGCATATATGTAAAAGGAGATCCCGGCCTGGAAAGATTACAGAAGGTAAAAATGGTTACAGAATTCCTGATGGGAAAGCGAGAAAAAAAATCTTAGGTGCTACCTAGAGAATACACAGATGGATAGAAAGACACGAAAAGCAGCCCTAATGACTGGTATGAATTCAGCTACAGAAGGTTACTCCCTTCAGGCAGTAACATGCCACTTCATCTGTCATCTTCTCTTTTACTGCTCCCATTCAATTCAATTTGGTATTTTATTTCTCAGAGTACCCTATTAAAATTCTTCTGGTTTCTTTTTGTAAGCTTAACTGTGTGCGTTTTACAACGTTAACATAACAGAAGCACCGCCTTGCATTATTACGATAGGCTCCTATTACTTCCCCCACATAATCTCTTAAAGAGCAAAGAGAAACCTCCTTGGCCACAGTTTAAACACACAGACTTACACTATAATTCTATATAGTATATATACTATATTCTAGGCTGTATTTTGATCCTGTTCATTCATTAACTTTCCAGTTTGCACAATTCAGAAGAGTATTTTAGTTACAACAATAAATTAACAAGTTTCTGTAACTTCTTACTACAGGATTATACTCAACGGTTACTAATAACAAACCACATATTTAGCTGCATTGTTCAGTTACTGTCTCGAGGTATACTTTAGAGCATAGTAATTTTTATGGGGCTGCTTCTTTCTGCCAAAACACTTCACGTGAGTTCATAGCAGGTGGCATCTAACACTCTGCTAAAGAAATTTTGGATGAATACTTGCGTTCTAACAATGCTCTGATGTACTAACACTTCACAGACTGGAAATGCGACTTACAGCCCTTATCAGTAATTTTCAAATAAAAGAGTGTAGGGGGCATGCTGTTAAGGATCAAATATTTCCTACTAGGAAAAAGGAGCTGACAACTCTAAAGGCATCCAGCAAGAGCAGGAGGATGTAAAACTTCAACTTTTTTTTCTTTGTGAACAAGAGCCTAACAGGTTAAGAGAACTGCAGAAGATCAGTGTATAAAGCAAATGAGATGTGGAAAGTTATGAGGAAGTTATAAAAATGAATCAGCATGATGGAAAGATGCCTCATAAGGGTTTCCTAAATGACAAAAAATATACGGGAAGACAGTGGAACTGCAGCAAGATGAGAAGGAAATGCTTGTCAGGCATAGTTAGGAAAACGTGGGGCATACACTAGAAAAGATCTCTGTTCCTTTCTAATAATTTATCTCAAGCAAAACAACACTTCCTTCACCTGCAGTTCCAATCGTCCCTACCCGTCTCCTACTTTTCAGTTACTACCAAGCGCTCATGTTTTCAGTCTTCTTAGGGGCACCACTTCCAGCTATAATGATCCTTTACAGATCATTCTGATCATGCTTCTCTTCTGTGTCATAGTAAGAACCACAATAAGCTGCTAACTATTGTAATAACTATCAGCGTCCCCAAGTTTTGTTAATATTTTAATCAATTTTGGAAGACGGCCAGACGGTAGCAGGATCTGTTAAAGAAGTTAGTCCTCTTTTCTGGCAGACAGGATCTAGCTCCTTTGTCACAGAGCTGAAATCAGAAAGAGCAAAAAGACAAAACATTGACTTTTATATTCCAAAACATAAAACTTAAAAAAACTAGGTTCCCAGGAGAATACTCAGTTTGAAAAGTAACTTCAGATTAAAAGGGTGTGTCAATCTCCTTAACCGTTCTCCTTAACAATGTCTTATCCTGAACAGAATAAATTCTAAGAGTCTCCATTTTTTCCCCACAGGCATTAACTAAGCTGGGCTTCATTTACTGATGGCTACACTCTATTAAATGCATTAAATTCTGTCTTGCCAACAAACACAGTTCTAACTATTTTTATATTTCCAAAGGCCTGACCTGACTGAGCTAAAGCTTAGCATTAAAACAAGAAAGGGCCTATACTAGGCAAAAGTTTTTCAAAGCCCCGTATCCTATCTCCTGAAGGGGCCAACAGCAGATATTTCAGAAAATATTCAGACAAATATTTAAGAACTGGGAAAACAGGGTGATTTTTTTTTTTGATCAATTGATGTATCAAGACCTCCTGGATTAGAGACTGTCCTTAAGAGAACCTTTGGGGTGGATTGTTCTGTCATGAATTTGATTGTTTGTATATGTATACTTTTGGCATACGCATATCTTATGACAGCTTAATCCCATATTGTATAGAAATTGTTTTAAATCCTCTCCACTCCCCTAATCTGCTTCACTGACCTCTCTGTACTTTCTTAGTTCATCTATGTCTTATCTGAGATGTGCTGAATAGAACTGCACTTGAAGGTACACTGTGCTTAAAAACTTATTTTCATTTCTCTTTCTTAACGTTCTGTTCGTTGTTTTGACTATCACTGAGGACTGAGAGAACTTATTCATTCAAAATATCTGCAGCAAATCTGAAATCTTTTTTTTTTTTAAATCGGTAACAGTAAATTCAGCACTTAGTATGGCATACGTGAATTTGAATTTCATCTGCTCCTTTATCATCCACTATCAAGCATCTCTGCAATTTTTCCTTGACTGCAAACTTCACCAGCTCATTCCTCGACCACTCTTCCAGATTTCTTACAAATAGTTAAGATCTGAGCGCAGAACTCAGTCTATTGGTGACTTATGTTCATTATACAAAAGAAAGTCCCTTTAATTTTAGCTCTTCTTTCCTAACTATTAACAAGTTATAAATGTATAACAGGAGCTTCCTTTTTCCTCTGACAAACAAATTTGTTTAAAATTACTTGATAAGAAACACTATCAGAAATTTTTCTATATTCAGGTTCAGGTAGAGTACACTTGGATCACCTTTTCCCAGACACTCACCATATCTTTGAAATTTACAGTGTACAAGTCTGAATAACGTATGAACATATCACAGTTTGCTCTCTTCTGCATTACTAACTTAAGTATAACAGAAAAAGAAGAAATTTGACTGTGTGCACACGTATGTGTATATGAAGACATTATCTGGCACTTAGCAATTATAAGCGACAAAAGCATTCCAGTATCTAGGAAATACCTTCATTGCCTTACCTGACTTTTTTGTAAGTTAGCTTCTTCTAAAAGCTGTATGCTATCTTGGACTTTTGCAACAGCATTATACTTCTCCTTTTCTAGATTAGCACACTTTGTCTGAAGCTCTCTGATTTGCTTCTCCAGGGCTGCTCTTTCTGTTCTCAGGTGTTCAGCGTCTTGGACGGTAACACGTAATCTACAAGAGAGCAACAATTTTACTCATTTAACGATAAGATCCCTAACTAAGACACGTTAATTCTTTCACACTACTTTTCACTTGTAGAAAATATTTATTTATAATTTGCTAAAACTGCATTACTGGTTTTCTGCTAGTGTTCGGAGAAATCCTTTAAGTTTCGTATTCATCATGTCCTAGAAAGAAATGGAACTAAAGGAGTTAACACAGATACCTAGTCTCAGAAGATCCTTAGAAGAATGTTGTTACCCAGGGATACATAACTGAAAGTGTTTTATATTAAAACAGAACAGAACAACCCCAGAAGGGATAAAGTTTTCCTCTGTAGGAGAAATGGAATAATTAGATGTGGGCAATGAAGTTTCAACTATACCATTAGAACAAGAAAAACACTGGTAATTTTACAATAGCTCAGAAATTCTTACTGTTTAATTATGATAGCCAGTATTGGCCAGCATGAGAAAGGGCCAGAGAGGCTCTGTGATATCCTCAAAAACAATCTCAGGAAGTTCTGTAAGTGCTGCTCATTCAATAAAGTGCATGGTTCTAAATGTCCATAGTGCAATGCTTGGGCTGCGTCCTCAAGCAGCCAGGCTTTCTACTTTCTAACATGCGTATGATAAAACACACAAGGAATGAGAACAACTCTATTAAGCACAACTTTTGGAGAACCAAAAGCCTATAGAAAGTAATAAAGCTAGCCAATTCCTTAAGACATTCTAAAATAAACATAAGAGCCTTCACAGTGCTGAGACCAGTACAATTCATTAAGCAGAGGCAGCCACACACATCTGTGCAACCTCGAGGCAATAACTGACCACAGAGTCACAAAGTGCCTAGGCAATTATTTGGGTTCTAGAGTTATTGAAGAATCTGCTATTAAAACCCACAAGGCTGTGACCAAGAAGAGAAGATGAATAGTCACACAAATATTTCAGTAAGAAATTTAAGAAGTCTTCTTAGCTATCAACTCATTTAACTAATTTTAATAAATAAGCAATTGCTTATGATACCTCATTCAAAACTAATGTGTTCAGCTAACTGCAATAACCTTGTGGGGCGGGGAGAAAAAAAGAGGAACCACAAAATAAAACTAATTGAGTCTTAGATCTTCCAGAAGACAATGCTGGAATTAAAGTTCTATTCCTTATCAGGCATTCATACAACTTTTATAGCTAGCATTTGCTGTTAAGAAGTGTGTTTTAACAGTGTTATTAAAATAATCTTTTTAGCATGAAGAGTGCTGATCTAAGACCTGAAACTAGATCTTACTTAATATGGAGAAAAAAAAACTCCATTCATCCCTAAACCAGCTACTTTACATAAATGATTTCAAATTCCAGCACAAACCTTTTTTTTTTTAAAAAAAAAAACTCCACCTAAAGTTAATGAGAGTTGAGTAACTGCAACTCATGCATTAAAATGAAAAACACATGCCTCATTTTTCCTCCATTACAGTCAATAAGATGAGGTGGTATGTTTTATAATTTTAAATACATTCATGCCAGAAACTGTTCTGAAAGGTCATAGACTAGAACAAACATGACAAAAAGCAGCCAAACATAAAACATCTGTATTTTGATAAAACAAAACTATGTAGAAATACAAAATCCAGATACTGAGGAAAAGATCATATTTTATATCAGCTGCACGCAATCTGTTAGTAACATTCAAAAAGATATCATTACCTTGTTTCTAATTGTTTTATACTAGACTGCATTTGCTGCAAGCGTTTGTCAGATGCTTCTTCTCTCTGCTGAGCAGATACCATGTCTTCCTCCTAGAAAGAATATACGTGTTACCTAGACATCATCTGAGCTTTGCTTAACAACATAAAGATATACTAGCATAAAACAAATTAGAGAACAATTTGAGATTAATTCCATAATATCATGTCACCACTCAGGTAACTGACTAGCCATTCAAACGCATCAGAAAATTATTCCTTTCTCTACAATACCTTTCTCTCCAACTGTCCTTGAAGCTTCTCTGTCAATCTGGTCATTTCATCAACCTTCGCAGTTGCTGTCCGCCCATCTATTTTAGCTTGCCTGTATAAAGAAAATAGTCTATGCATTAAATTTCAATTATTACAGGGAAAAACAGACTCTATTACAACTTCATTGAAACAGGTCAATGAAACAGCAGTCAGATGTCATAATAAAACTGTTCATTCAGGGCAGAACCTACTTCCCCCTCCACTCACTTAGTATGTAGCAGAGCAAGAGAGGAACGCTAAATTCATTAAAACATTTGTCTTCTGGAAATGACTTCTTAAACATGGCTAAACAGGAAGGTGTGCATGTTGAATAAACATTTGGGAGGACCAGGTAGTCAAAAATCTGAAGTGATTCATCACCTTATGGAATCAGCTTCAGATAATTTAGTACCAGAAATGAGTATGAGAAATGTTTTTCAGAATTAGATTTCAAATTTTAAAGCAACTTGGACTGGGAATTCAAAAAACAAACATTTACTTCTGTAGATTTGGAGTGACAGGCTTTGTAATCTGAAGAGGCTTGCCAAGAGACCTGAAGCAGAACAGTAACAAAAAAGGACTAGAGCTAAGGAATCAGAATTCCTCCCCAGTATAAAAGCTTACGGAGAGGAGCACCCCTGCTACTCCTCTGACATGGGAACAGAAAGACAGAGTCTTTTGACTAGGGTGTGACCAAATTATTCAGGCTGCATATTAAGCTAAATTTAAAGATCAGTGAATACACGTATGATAAAATTAAACAAAAGCACATGTATTAGATAAACTATTGCAAACCTGGAGCACTAACAGCTATGAAAGAAGCTAGAAGATATTTAATACCTTTAAGAATGAACATGAAGTAAGAATTGATTTTAGAAATAATAACTAATTTTTATTTGGTGGCATAAAAGGCAAGGTCACACCGTGCCTATGTGTAAATATTAAGCAGTATATACATTTCTCTCCAATTCTGCAGCAAATTTCAGCTTAATTCATCAGTAAAAAGATTCATTTTGTCATTTCTTAAAAAATATAAAAAGGAAGATAAAAAACCCTGTTTCCAGACATAAGAACCTCACTGCAGGTCTAAACCTTAAATCATGCATCATCACGCATTAAATCATAAATCATTTGAATCACGCATCTACCATAACAAGCACTGTAAAATTTACAAGGACATTAAGTTGCATTTTGCATTTAAAAACCTGTAAAATGTGCTGTAAAACAAAACAAAACAAACCCAACCCCATCATCAGGAGGAATAAATGAGAGAAATATATATAAAGAGATTTCAGAATGGCTTAAGTATTAAAAACGTATTTTAATGACCAAACTCAAACTCAGCCCAAATTCAGAGGCGTGTGTTTATTAAACAGTAATTTGAATCTAGAGGTGTGGCTTTGACCTTTCACTGTACAACATATCTTTAAAACAATATCGGAACGTTATTAGATCTCTGTTTCAAAGCTTCCAAATTGGGAAATGTAGATACCTCCCACGCCCCCAGAGCAACGCAAGGATTATTAGTTTAGATGTTAACATAAACCAACCGTCTGATAGACAACAATACTACTTTACATCCGTCAAAAATTATCTACAGATCTTAAAAAATGTTTCATTAACACAGAGATTAAAACAGTTTTGATACTTGCAGCTAAACTTAACAGTTCATTTCATTGGGGTGGACCATCTGACCACTGAGGATTCAGTGACCCCACCCCAGAGATGGCCGCTATTAATGCAAAGCAACATAATACACTGAACTAAATGATTAACAGTCTGCAACAGAAAGAGCTTCAAAAAGCTGAAGTGATAATAACAGTTTTAATAAAACTCTAGCATACAGAGGAAGAAATTAAATCTTTTCAAACCTCAATTCTCTACACAAATATATCAAATACTATCTTGTCTACACACATGGCACATTATAACCCTTTGCTAGTTGTGTACCTACACGTGTTTTTTATTGAGCTTATGGTAATATCGATAAGCAGCACTGACTCAGGTCTCAAAACTCTTCTTAGGCAGTTTTCACCCATATTTCCATTTTTTGTTTGGGTAAGGCCAGCTTCTTACCTGAACAATAAAACCTAATATCCTCCTAAAATTAACCTCCAGCAGAATCCTCACTTTTTTTTTTTTCCCCAGATTACCCACCAAAATCTGATCTAGTAGGCTTCCTTTAGATATAGGTATTAGAAATATAGGATGACAACCTGTCAGAAGCATGTTTAAAATGTTGCATGGCTACACATAACAGATTGCATGTTACCTATTACTCTTAAAATACCTAAAATGCGTTAAAATGTACTTTTACAGTCTTATTTATAAGCAACTTCAAAAACTCTCAAGTTACACTCAGTCCAGGTCATACAAACCAAACTTAAATTCTCCTGTATGTAGGTGTTTTTTCTGAACCTACTTTTCCTCCTCAGATTTGTTATTCTATCATCTTAAGTCAATATAAACCTATTAAGACCCCATAAATCTAGTATTAGAAAGAAGAATCAGAATTATTAGGAATATATGCCATATAATCCACACAAACTACTTCTACTTAACTTCACATTAGAGAAAAAACAGCTTGTGAAAATATTCTTGGAGCATCACTGCAGCACTTACCATAGAGCTATACAGTGCTGCTATGTCATAAAATTTGTGAATACGGAAGTACTGTCTTCACTATTTCAAGAACTTAAGTTTCCTTAAAAAAAAATCATTTGAGATCTTTTTAAGACCTATCATGAGGGAACCCACATAGCCTCCTCTTGCTTACGTGGCCTGGATTACAACAGCTCGTCTGAGAGGAGCAAAAACGTAATCAGTACCTGTAACTGGAGAGATAAAACTGCTCTGAAAGAGCGTTTGCCCAAAACTCATAGTTCTATGGGGAGAGGTAACAATGACAAAGCTTGCTTATGAGAACCACCAGCCTGATCAAACAGTAACCAAGAGACTTCTGAGAACAGGAGGATATAGCTTGAAAAAAACCCGAACATTTAAGATTGCAGGGCAGAAGGACCGTGAAGGGAGAAGATGGCCCTTGAGCAGCAGTTAAACCACGTTTGATCCTGCCACAAGTTGTCCCATGAACATCACCACCCTGCCCAGGCCTGACAGTGCAGTCTCTCTTCCAGATGCTATGAGCAGCCTGCATCTAGCTAGCAGATTGACAGTGCAGGGTGACCCGAAAAGGGATCAACATCTCAGATTACATGAATTCATGGGGTGCTTTCTCAGAAACATGTAGATTAGCAGAATTCAGGGACCAGTACAAGTACGTAACTAGAGTACCCACATATCAAACAGGAGCGATATGTAAATAGGGAAACCAGCACACCCAGAAATGAGTCTACACGTCCATGCTTCTTGTGAGAGAGGATATGTATACATAAGAGCAAGAGCGTGAATGTGTGCTTACAACTTTATACAACTAGAAAAGTGTTTAATTTGTGAGCATTTATTCATACTTTGTAAATGTCTGGTACCATGGTTTATCTGTTGCATTATTGATATTCATCATGAATGTAGAGGTTACTGTCAGTAATTACCTGCCATTAAAGAAATAATAAACTCCTTTGATCCAAATTTAAACCCCAGTCTTCCCCCGCAGGACCCTATTAAATCAGAAATCTAGAGTTCTGCAGTAAGAATGTAAGACTGCTCCACCCCAGCAGATACATAGAGGGGATAGAGTTACATACATAAAGATCATACATTTATGCATGCAAATTGACTCACTACAATTTCTTATTGCTATTTACAAAACAGCAACTAATCAAAATATTTCATATGAACAGTGGCATCTGTGGGCACAAGTTCAGAGAATGTTCTATTAGCTTTCAGATCCATTTTTTGGTATGCTGTGCTTCTACCTTTAATAACTCTCTTCCCGAAGTAGTAGACAAAAACCACCCAACTGGCTGCCCAACTGCATCCAGAACGACTTCATTTTTCCCACTAAAATTGTTGTGTGTGTTAGAAATAAGGGACAAATAGATTGAATGTTGACAACATCTGTTTATTGCATGTCTAAAAAATAGGTTAAGTTCCTGCTAATTGATTTCATATCCACTTACTAGAAGAGTATGTCAATGCGAGACTGAAAATTTACAGATGAGTGACACCACATCAGTAATTCAGTACTGGTACCCTATGCAAAGAAAGAAATTCCCCAAATGCAGAGATATGAAAACATACTTTCCTTCTCAAAAAATGGAACAGTAGCAGGCACAAGGAACTTGCAAAAGATGACCAAGTTGGAAAATACTTTATTTTAGCAAACACCTTGCATAACACCTTAATCACACCTTGTTCTTCTGTCACAGTTTCTTCTCTAAACCAAGCTATTTTTCAGAATAATTTTTTTCTGGGGAAAATGTTGGCTAATAAAAATCTGAAAACTGCTAACAGTTCCCCTCAAAAAATAATTTCATTTTCAGTTAAGTCAAGTCTGCATTTGTAAGCAGATCCTGGTCCTAAGTCTACTATACAGAAGAAATGTAATTTAAAAAACAAACCTAAAATTAAGACAAAGAGTTCTTATGGCAGCTAAATCGTAACTTTTTCTAACAGTTAGTGAAAGCTTACTGCTAGAAGCAGCTAATTTTTATTGCTCTATGAAAACTGCAAGAAAGTTTGGATACAACCAGTCTTTAAGTGAGCAATTTTTAAACCAGTAAATAGTGAACATTAATGAAGCTGTCCAGTCACTCTAAATCTTTGTCTTTTACTGTGGATATTAGTACACAATAGCTGTCAGAGCTGTAAGAGTGTAAGGGATACAGTACACTAGACTCTTTATAACAGATGCTGAACTTTGAACAACACTGAATCTTCACAAGGATAAGCAGTTAGCATTACAACAGATACCAGATGCTCTTTGCGTAGTATTTTGTGCAGGCTTTGAAGAGAGGAGAGAAAGAATAGCTGTATCAGACTTTCACTTAAGAGTCATACAATTAGTACCAGCACACATTTAACCAAATACTAGCATTATCTGTAAAAACAGTATACAAAATTGTGTGCATGAACACATCTGCACACAAACACACATGTAGACAGCTTTTACTGTTTATATAAAGTGTGGTAAATTCTAGAAACCTGTTATACAACTTCTGGTGTGAAATTCTTTCAAATCAAAATACTATACAGAAGATGACCCAACTAAAACACAGCAGTCTACTTTGAATGCTAATTACAGTATCAAATGACGATCACAAAAATCAAAGGGAAATTTAGCAGATAAACCAATATTTAAGCGCATCTTTACCTGTGTAAATGTTTTACATGCATACTTTAGAAAGCTTTAGGTAATGCAACACAAAATACATTGCTGGCTGATGATGAATGTTTTCCCTTTTTATTGTCAGCGCATAAACCCATTGCTTAAAGAAATTAGGTTTCAGTTTCACCTCCACCATGACTATTTTAAAAAGTTAACAGATACTGGCATTGAACAGGGCTTGGCTGTAAATACAAATAATCAGGAAATTGTTTCAGGTATTTTTCCTCATTTTTCCTGCTATACTTCATGAATATAATTAAAGCTTCTCTTACCTCTAACTTCCTAATAGCCTACAGTTTATAGCTCATTTAGAAATAGTGAACAGAAATTTTATTAAAACACTAAAAATTGAAAAACTACTCTGAACATGTAAATTTCAGGACAAAAATTGATAGCTAATTACCCATATAACTGGATTTTGTGAAAATAGTCTTCTAAAACAAACTGTAGAGTCAATTCTGTTGCGATACTAAAAACTATTCCCTTTAAACCCAAGGTGAAAAGCACTGAATATTTCAAGAAACAGCCAAACCAAGGTGAACTGGAAACATTCTACACTATCACTACTGATACACACATTTTTAACAAACTGTTAAGAGGCTTTAACTGAAACCTTTTTAACTATCACTATCATGTCAGTTTTTGTGGTACACACAAGGTCCATTATACAGCAGTCAATATAAGAAGGCATGGAAAAGATGCTCAAGCATTTTTTAAATGGCCCGATTTATACCTCAGTTGTTTGCGTAGCTGCTCTAGTTCCACATTCTGTTCTGTTACTGTTTTCAGAAACTGTTGATTGCTCTGCAAAACAAGGAGAGATTTGTAACGCGTTTTGTGTTTTGTTGAAAGCGTCATGTGTTCGAAGTCATAATCTGTAGAAGTGTCCTATAACACCATAAAGACAGCTGATAAGACCTATTTAACACTGTCTGGTCTCCAAACCCCAAGGCTTAGGGAGAATATTACTGAAGGTCACATGCTGAGTGATGTCACCTAATCATCCTCTTCTCTCCCCATATTTTGGTAGCATGAGGATGTCCTGAGACAAGGGTTGTAATTGCTCAGACTTACCCTCTGCCTTTCCCATCTAGCTGCTCTAGCTATCTAGAACACCCTGTGGCAATGAGCACCTCAGCTGAACCACACATTGCTGGAAAGAAAGAAGTCCTTGTTTTAAATCAGCTAATGACTTATTTAATGGCCTCTCTTCCTGACTAGTAATGAGTAATTGCTCCTCCTTCACTTTTTCTACAACATCCGTAGTTTTGGATGTGTCACATCCTCTGTCAGTTGTCTTTTCATTCGAAAAAATATTTCATATTTGTTACCCTGCTAGCCTTTCCTAGCTCTCCTAGCTTTCCTAGCTTCCCTTTTGAGATATGAGATGACCACAACCATGGGCAACATTCAAGATGCTAGTGTACTGCGGACTTAAGGGCTATGTTATATTTTTTTAATTTTTCCCTTTCCTAGTAACTGCTAATATTCCACTTGCTCCTGCTCTTTTTTCAAACTGTTGCTGAGAAACATTTTCGTAAAGCTACTCCTAAAATACCTATTCAGAGTGGTAACAGTTAATTTTGAGACCACTGCTGAACGCAAACAGTGAAAGTTTCCTCTTCCCCACATGCATTGTTTTGCTTTTACTAATACTAACGAAATGATTAAAATTTAGATTAAAAGATTAATATTTACTCAGCTACTCAGTAGAAAATCTTTCTGCAAGTCTGTTTATTTCAGTTTCCATTATGCCAAATAGTTTAACATCAGTAGCAAACAGTATCACCTGATTACTGAATTTCATTTCCAGAACTTCTACAAATATGCTGCACAACTGCAATCACAGAACATCTAGGGTGTACTGCTTTCTTAACCGTGATAAAAAATGAAGAAAGGGCATGCTCCTTTATCCCATGACACTTTTGTGCCTTTTTTAACAGCCCTTGTCAAATGCTTTCTGGAGAAAGCAAATACAAACGGAATGCAAGTACACATTGTATTTGCACACATTGTACAAATACAATGGAATGCATGATTTTTAAGGATCTAGTAATTCTATTTGAGATACCTTCCAGCGATTTGCTTAAAACAGTGATCAGATCAAGCACTCTAACTTCCAAATCAAAGCTGTTTTTAAAAACCTCAGCATTGTATCTCCTTGAGACTGTTTTCAGACAGCTACCCCCAATAACTCTGAAGTAACTATCCTGAAAGGACACTTAATTGAGCCCATCACTGAATGCATGAGGTGAATGTTCCCTCCCCTCCAAATGCATTATTTTGTTTTTATTAATACTAATGAAATAACCCTGTATAGCAGGGCAACTGCTTGCAAGATACAATTCTATAGTAAGGGCTTGACTGGAATCCTACATATTGTTTTGGGCACCACAGTTCAAGAATGTGACAACTGGAAAAAATTTAGAGGTAAGCAAGAAGAATGATTAGAGGCCTTAGGCATAGTCAAAGAACAAATCAGAGCTGACTTCCTTTACTTAAAAGAGGGGAAGAATGGGGGAAGAGAAGAGATGCAAATATAACAGTTTTCAATAACACAGAAGTACTGCAAAGAAGAACAAAGTAATCTTTCCTTCACAATTACAATATTCCACACAAAAGAAAGAGGCTTAAATTGAACAAAGATAAGGTACACAGTAGGAAAAAAGGTTATAGTAAAGACAGAAAAAGAGAGCAGACTGCCTAGGGTAGGTCGAGCCTTTAACACTGACAGCATTTAAGACAAACATCGATCAAGAATCGCACGCACTTCAAGCCCCTTACGCTCCTTTTTTACTATAACAGTATTAAAATTGCTTGCCACTCCTGGAAGTCTTAGGCTAAAGCTTTGAGACCAAGGTCTCAGTTGAAGGGTACTGATGATGCATTCAAGGTTTATTAGAGCTCAGAAAAATCCCTAATAAGATCAACCGTGAAGGCACTGGTGCCAGCAGTGACAAGCTAGGAATCAATAAGCATGTAGCAGAGCCGGCCTGTATAAGACAACCTTATTTAAATAAACTTTCTCCTTGTGATTTCCTTGTGAAGATAGTTTTGAAAACGTGACCAAGTACATTTAACACGGTAAATTCTGAGTGCAAGCTTACCACTGAAAAAAGCTCACATAAGAGCTTACCTCCCAACCACTCTGACCTGGTGTTTAGACTCCAGGTAAAAAGCCATTTATCCTTGACTCCTGATTGGTCCTTAAAGGAGTTTGCAAATCCCATTAGCACAAGTTCTCTTCCAATGAGATACGTGTTTTGAGTGTTCTTTTCTGCTTTTCTCCTATACTTTGAAGCTCCAGTAGAAAAAAGTAACAATTTACTAATTTGATCACTGGCCAGGTTTCACTTACCAACTCTATTTTCTCATTGGCTACATGCAGTTGCTGAGTCAGCTGTTGAAAGCCAGTCAGTTGATCCTAAAAAGAGAATTCACAGCTTCTAATAATCATCAAGGACATAATTACCACAGTTCTACAATCAACTGAAAACATTTTCAAAAACATTTATGCATGTTGCAGAGAATCCAATGCGTCTTTGTGGATTTAAATTAGCTCATTTTTAGGTGCTGACCTAGTAATCTGGCAAACCAGATTTACTAATGAAAATGTATCTGAATTTCAATCAGTTACAAATTGTCTCCTTCCAAAGCCCATACAGTTACTACCAAAATATGAAAACTAACTGAATAGTGCCTTCAAAAAGCCACACAGACTGTGACATTACTGTGACTATTTTTGCTAAACAAAGCATGCAGGCATGCACTCATTAAGAATAAGAAAATGCTTATATGATAGGCTCGATTTGCTCTTAGCAACAGAGAAACATCTTGTGTCCATACCTAAAATGGTTTAGTTAAACTCTCGAGTCCCCAGGCTTGAACTCTGCCTTTCCAGGAACAGTAGGCTAATACAAAAAAATCACCATCATATCATGCATCTGCAAAGCACAGCCAAGACTCAATTCCCAGAACTGGAATATCCACTAATTGTGCTGTCTTTATGCAACAGTCCCAAGAACAACCATATGTAAGCAATCTATTCCAACTCCTCCCTTATTAACCATGTCTAACCCTTAAAATCTCAATTCTCATCTTCGCTTTCAGAAATTTTCTGGAGCTTCGTTGATTCCCATTCCATTCAGTCTATCTCTACTGAAAGGTACTTTCTAGTCCTCCATTAAAAATAAAACCTGAAATGGAAAGTTTATTCGATTGAAAAGCCTTTTCTTTGTAGCAGATCAGTAGTGCTTAAGAACAAAAGGCAGCTCAACCTCAGTCTTGTTACAATGGCATGAAGATCTCCTGAGAATTTAGTTACCAATGAAGAGTCTTGCAGCCCTAAAACCTCCAAGAGAGCTCCCTGTGACACTGTTCTCTGTATGTTACAGTCTGACAACGTAACATAAATAATCTAATAGAAGAAATAGATGGGAAAAGTAGCTACAGATAGATAAAATGTAAGGTTCTCATAGCTATAACTTGAAATAATTATGAAACTTGGTTGAGCACAATAGCTACAGAGAAGAGAAAATATTGCTTTGGTGGACTTCAGTCTGTTACTAACAAAAATTCCTGCTATGTAGGTGAGCCATAGTTGTGCTTGAAAATGGAAAGCAAACTCCAGAACTCTGTAGCATCTCCTTTTATGAACTAGGAAAAGCTGCTGTGAGGCACATCTGCATGATGTTTCTATGAATTCTTCAAATACCAAGCATCTTTTCCTATAGCTCATTAGAGTAAAACATCTTCACATGGTCTGAGTCTTTTCTGAACTAAGACTTCCTGAAAGGTAACCAGGCACTGCATACTTCTGACATATGGCTTAAAGGCCCTCCCGAAAAGCAGAAGAGGAGGAACAGGCTGCTGAACAAACTACCATTAGAAGAATACTGGAGAACCTGATCCTTAGGAGATTTTTTTCATCTTTCCTTTTTTCATCTTCCATCATTTTACACATGCTTGTTTACTGAATTACAACCGGAAACCAGAAACTGAGACTACTTTTCCCAGCATCCCACTCCAATCTTGTGGACAAAAAGTCTAGACTCAAAGACAGGAGGAAACATGAAAAAGATGCTTCCACCTTAGAATTTAGAAATCTTTAGAAGCTTTTTCAGAAGTTGAATTCTACTGTAGGTTTCTGAGACCATCCAATGCAAACATATGATTTTATATGCGTGTGCATTTTGTGCATACATATACTTGCACTCAAAGTCCATTCCCTCAGTTACTGTCCATAGACACACATGAAATAAAACTTCTCTTTTTCCAGTCCTAACTATGCTTTTATCTGATGAATCAGCAACTACATCTGAGCACTCAGTTTTAGATGACTATTACAGAAACACGTTAATAGTACTGGCAGAAGCCCCCCCTTCAGTTTGACTATGTACAGACCTAGAACCACTACAGTATACAAAGACTTTCCGGAGTTAACAATAATATAAATTAAAATTACTTTCTGCTTTTGCCTTTCAGCCACATGAATTTGTGTTTCAGTCATGTGCTCCTGGTATCGCTGCTGGAGTCGATCAAGTTCCTGTGAGACAGTCCGCCAGAGTTCTAATGCGTGTTCTTTTTCCTAAGAAGTTGCAGAACAAGATGGCCTATATTAAATATTCTATTAGAACACATTTATCTTCATATACCATTCTCTAAAAAGATAGGTCTTAACCTTTAAAGAAAGGTTGTCTTCCGTACTTTGCACTGGTTTTGCAACCACAGGAAATACTAAATTCAGAGACCGATAAACAAAGATGCTTACAGGTTAAAATTCCATCTAGAAGTGAATTACAGTTTTTTCCATAATACTTAACAGCTCTTTTCAGAAGCTGAACTCCACTAAAGTTATGAAACTGTCCAATTCAAGCCTTCAGAGATATTTATACTGTAGGGTCATGGTATATACCACACTCATTTTTCCAAGTCCAGCCTTCAAACTAACTTAAATTTAATCCTGTGCAACGGGATTAATGTATCATTGTAATAACTTCAGGAAATTCAGGTGATGCTTACAGCTTTAAATATTAACTTCTGTATTCCACATATGGTTGTCTCGTTTCACATTACAATGTTTTTGATCAAATCTGCTAGTCACAATGACAAGCTACCACAATAACTAAACAGAACTTTATTTCTTGGTCAGGAATTCAACATTAGAAAAGTCAACTGAGTAACCACAGGCATAAAATAATATAAAAATCTTCCTGAGCGTACAAAATCAGCAATTCTTTTCAAGTCAAAGTCAAAAGTGAAAGTGCTTGTTTTTTTGGCTACAGAAAATTAACAGGGCCTCAAAATTGTCTCAAGAAACTATTACAAATTCTTAACCAAGAAATAAAACAGCTCCCCCCTAATCTGCCAAGGGGGAGCATGAGAAATAAATCAGTACAAATGTTTCATTTCACATACTTGACTGGCCAGCTGTAGTTGTTCTTGAAGATTTCTCACTATTTCTTCATCTGCAGGAACCTCAGTCCCCGTAAGCATGAAAGGAAGAGCCTCCAGTTGCTTCTCAACAGCCTCCTTCAACTCTGCATGCAACCTGAAATTGAAAGAACCAAGTTCAGTAAACTATTTCCTTAACAAGAACTTTTTGAACAACTGAAGTACCATACCTTCCATTACTACACGCTATTTACATCTAAATGGTATGTAAGTGTATTAGGTTATATTCTATAAGCATGATAAACATTTTGAAACAGTTTAATATCTAACACTTTTTAGACAGGCATATGGCTAAAGCTCCTAAATCTAGTGCTGTAACCCGTATAAAGAACTTTAAGATTCTAACACTAAGCACACAAGTAAGAAATCTTCAACTATTTTAAGTAGATTTGAAAGATATCCAGGTCCTAGAGAAATGTTGTTTTAAGGTTTAGAAAAGCCCGCAGTAGTAGTACAGCGATACAATTATTTACCTTTCATTTTCCTTGGTGACTTGTTCAAATTTTAGTCTCATCTCAGCCATTTGTGCCTAACAAAAATATTTAAGAGTGAGCTCTCATTTACATGACATTTAAGCTTTGATAATTCATTCCTTCATCTTAATTCTGACTAATACTGTAAAAGATGGACAATTTATTTCCGTATAATACAGTAAATAAAAGTAACATTTTCTTTTGTAAGAAGAATCACAGGATGACACTTACATTTAACAGCTGCTAAGTCGTGTTAAAGTTAAGCTTGATCATTTATAAATTACTAGTAATCACCACTAAACTCAGCCTTTGAGATTCTTTTTCACTTCTTGATTTTTAATTAACTCAAGTTCTTTCAGGAATACAGAGGACAACTACCATCCAATGCACATTAAACTTTTACTAAAAAGTTTAGGAATTAAGGAGAAACTTCAGCTATATAGAAACTAAATGTACTACTTCGTTAACTAAAGTAGTATAAAGCACAACACTTCCATTGCTTTCCACTTTGCTTTTTGGGAATTATCTGAAGAATTAGTAGAATTTTTTTCTTTTTCCTGCCATTTGAAAGGAGGACCGTCCCTCACCAATGATAACAGCTAAGCATTTGAAGAAGTCTGAGAGTGTCTACACTTGCAGGAATGAGCAGGACTGCATGGCCAATATCAGACCAATAAGGGCAGGAGTGGTCTCTTCAAGAGAGGCTCAGCTTCCTCATCTGAGCATCACTTGCACTGATATCAGAACGTCTAGAGAAACAGAATGCACATCGCACGATATCATTTCTCCAAACACAATCTTCTGATCGCTTTGGGCAATCTCACAATCTCTTCAAAAAAAGCTCTCCCTTCAATTTCAGGCAGATTACAGTCCATGTGAAGCATGACAAAGACACTTTACTCTTAAAAAATAGTGGTCTAAATCTTAATACCATAAAATACTGAAAATGTACAGTATGAAATAGGATAGGCTCATCCACACCTGATAAAGCTGCAGCTGTTCACTCATTTCTTCCAAGTGCTTATCATACTCTGTAATTAGAGGCAATAACAAGCTAAAAAGGGGAAAAACATGCTTAGAATACATTTTATAAATGCTGCAACACTGTTCTGATAATTAACTGGTTTTACAATATTCTTAATCTAGAGAAGTGAATAAAACAAGTCACTTCTCTGTTTTTTCATGTCTACTCCCAAGGCCAACATTCATCAGAATCTCATCAACAAATGTGAGTTTACTTTTAAAGCATGATCATTAACTGCAAAATTCCTGCACATCAAAACTAGAATATGTGACACTATAAAGCAGCATTAATACAACATTAATATTTATCCCCATTTTAATATTACACATTAATATTTTATCCACATTTTATACACAGAACACAAGAAAAACAAAGATTTAACACTGAGTTTGCTGCTTTCACATACAATAGTATTTAAGCAGCCTACAAGATAAGGTAAAATAATGCAGTTCTATTTACATACTTTTTTCTTCCTTTTTTCCTAATGTTAATATTCGACAAGTTCCATATTAATATAGAGCGATAATGCCTTAAAAGCTAACAGCTCAGTAGACAAGACAGAAAGGGAGGATTATTTTCATATTACAGAAAGAAAATTGCCGTTAATGTTAGCAATTTACTAATGGGCATATAGAAAACTTCATTTTATGTAATGTCAGGCACAGCAAGCATTTTTAAAAACACTCATCCGACTTGTTCAAACAGCAGACAATTATCTGTGCTGCCTAGATTTGTATAATCTCACCTCTACCTTTATTTATTATTTTAAAATTTACAGTGAGGAATTCCTTGATTCATCCACCATCCTTTAGTTTACAAATTGGCCGAGAAAATTCATATGCTTAATTTACCTAATAAACACAATAGTATCTAAAAACAACAGTTACAGGAAAACTTTTGCAGACATTGACAAGTCAGAACTGTGAACGCCTGTACATAAACCCAGCTTCTTCAGGATATTTATACTTTTTAAAGCACACGACAATCTTTTGGATACTCCGCAGTACTCTTATTTGAATTGCTGTTACCTTTGGCTCATCATTCTGGATCCTGACACCGCATCGCGTTCAAGGACGTTTTTCTGCAACGGAATACTTAACATATTAATACTTACACACCGCATGCAGTTTTAGGTTTCTGTATGTCCCCCAAAGCTATTAGTCCTCTGTGCTGAAAGCATGCACAATATCCCATGCAATCACTTTCAGGTTTACATTTAGAAATTCCGGAAGGCTGCTCCAATTCGCAAAAGTTATCATTGATTCTTTTCCTGGAGGCTTCCTGAAATAAAGCACAACTGCCTGCAAGAGGAAATCAGCTCATTCTTAAAAAAAAATTACGATTTTGCCCAAGTCCTAAATTCATTTCCATGTATCTCAGCATCAGGAAAATGTTGATGCCCTAGGTTCTGCAGAGATTGTCAGACAGGCTTACAGTACTTAACACAAAAAATTATCTCCACATAAGACTAGTCTCTTAGAAAAGACAAGTCTGTAAAAGTGGAAAAGTCTACTCTGTAGAAAACAAGTATTCTTTCTGGGATACACTGCCTCTTCTGTATGATTCAAACTTTTGAAAACGTGCCCAAAACATCAGAATTCACTGTTACAGCAGTTTTATTCTCTTGCTGCTTGGTAAAACCACAAGCAACACTGGAGTGGTGCGATGAACCCACAGCTAGGCAAGATAACACTAAAACGAGCTGCAATTAATGCTGCAGATGAGCAAAGACACGCTATACCACTACAGCACAAAAATTCTTACTACTTCCATCCCTTAGTTCACAAACCTGCTCAGCAGTAGCTCTCAAAAACTTATCTGTTTCATATTGTCCAAAAGCCGCGTTTAGTCTCTGATCTGAAAAATACAGTTGAAGAGAATTACATATACAGCATGAACCATTACCTAGCTTAAGCACTGGCAGTCAGACACATTTAATGATGTAGCAGGTTAAAGGCACACAACATGCTTCATAAGATTTTTCTTAGTGCATTATTTTCATAAAAATAGGAGGTGAAGAATCCTATGAAGATTGTGTTACAATAAATATTCAATTCAATTAATTTCACATTCCTTTTTCTTTTTTTGTTATTTGAAAAATAACATTTCAGCCTAAAAATCCACAAATGCATATGGCACAATATCTTAATGGCTCATGAAGCCTTGGAGTGGAAGAAATCAAACCGTGTGGCCAGTTCAATCAGCTGGATGTTTGACAGTTAACCTGCTGTTAGGAATTGGACCCTGCAGTTCTCAGTCATTTGACAAACTTAGGTCAAAAGAGCTTTACTGATAAGTGAACCTGAGCATTCATATATATCCAGAAACCCCTCCACCTCCCCAAGAATGAAGACACGTGGTTTGTCAGCATCTGCATCTTCTGAAATAAAGAAAAACAACATTATATGATATGACTTAATGAGATCTCACACTGCTGAGTGGGGAAGGTCAGCTAAGACATCAACCTTCCTTACTCACCTGAGTTTAGTTATTGGGATTTCAGAGGCTACTTGTACTACAAATGAAAGAACAGCTGAGGGATTGAAGGGAGAAAGACTAGCTTTCCTTTTATGGAGAGCGCCTTCTTCAGTCTGATAAATACATAAGACCGAGTGACACCTTTGTACGTGGAACAGGTAAAGAGGAAGAAAAGGGAAACCAAAAAGGTAATACAAATATTTTGATTTAAAACAAATCTTGCCTACTTTTTTCTTGATATACATCCCAATGGTTCTTTTCGTGGTCTTAATCCAAAGGAGGTTATGGAAAAGAATTATAGTGGGGACAGAAAACAGGTAACTTCAAAAAGATGTCAAGGAGCAGAAAAGGCAAAAGCAGCTGTCCCAGCCAAAGCAGTTTGCAGAGATGAGAGGCTATAGGAACAAAAGAGGACAACCTTAGGCACCACTTGCAGATGGGCACACCTTCCATGGACGTTCATTCAACCTATTCTGATAAAAGTTATGTTTATTCAGTAGACTATCAAAGGCACAACTAAATGGAAGAATTTTCATTTGTAGGACTGGCTACTGATAATTAAAATCATTCAGGTAAAACTCAATTTAAGACTGATCACAGTCAGGGAACAGGACCTCATTATAATGCGGCCCTTGACCACTACCTATTTAACAGGACAACTATTTACATTACAAAGCCAAATTTAGCAGTGCTTAAAGGATCTTGCTTTACATGCATTACACACATCCAGTACTTAAACTTTGACTTCACATTCATGAAACAAGAGAAACATTAATCCACGTATCAAATTTAAAGTAGGCCTCAAAGAAATTATGTTTGAACTGGCATATAAATTAATTTCAAATTTGTCACTTGGTACCTTTAAAAAGGGTATATGACTTTTCTAAGAGATAATTAAACTCAACAGAAAGGACAGCTCTTATCACCCCACAGAGGACTTGATCTGAACTTTATTTAGAGCATCAAATAATTAAGAAACTATCCCCAAATACATCAAATACATAGAAAAAGGAAAACCATAATATTTGAGCACAGACCCGATGGTTCAAAATCAGAGTTAGAGTAAGTGCTCTAGCAAAATCAAATTCAGGTTTTTGAATCAGGATGACTTAGTTGGCTCAGACACAAATTGTTCTTCTAGAGGTTCTTCTTGGTTTCTAGAGCTGGTATTTCAGCTTTGGCCACCCAAAGCTGTCATATAAAACTTAAACTTCCTACCATCAGTAGCAATTTTGAGCTTAAAGCGTCAAGCAGCCGTAGCACTTTTTGCTCTCTGATCCTGTTCCTACCTCCTGCAACGCAACCAGCTTCAGCTTTGTAACATTCTTGGGACACACCAACTCACTCGCTATTTACAGAAAGAAACTCTGCAGATGCAATTTCTGCCAGTATTTTGATAGTGATTAAGTCACATTCCAACTCAATCAATTTAAGCTTAACTTGAAGTTATCAAATTTAATATACAGAGCACGCATTTACAAATACCAGTTTCAGTCTGTTAAGTAAATCTCATGAATAACTCAAAACATGGCTCTGTTTGCCTCTCAGGTGTAAGCTAAGCATATGAAATGCAATTTATTTACTGAAGAGACATGATTACAATAGACACACGTTTCTTTGGCTATTATCCTCGTTACCTTTCAACTACAACTCCTTTACTAACTATAAAATATTTTTTGATACTGTCATTTACTCTAGCCAATACTAGAAGAATTAGAAGAGGTAACTCCTCATTGCTACAGCTGTAGGTGAGAGAGTTTCCCATCTGCATAGAAAGCGATCCCAAGCCCGGAGAGGAAGCGTCCAGGAAGCTCTCGGCTTCCCTTGCTCTGTCCTTCAAGCAGCACTTGGGGCACCCCGCAACGCCCGGGGGACAGCCGGGTACCCCACGAGCCCGCCCCCGCTCGCAGGGACCTCACCTGGCTCTCCCCGACTGCCGAGGTCTGTGGCCATGTTTTCAGCCGAAAGCTTCCCCGCAGCTGTGACTTCCCGCTCCCGCGAAAGCCTGCAAAACCCCGGGGGATAGTCGGTTATTTCAGCCGTTGCACACCCCCCGCGCCATGCTGGGCTTCGCCTCACCAGCAACTAGGTAGGCTGAAAGCCGTTGGGAAGCCGGGGGGGGGGGGGGGGGGAAGAGACACGGCGGCGCCGGGAACTGAGAGGGGGAGGGAGAACTCGCTTCCCTCGCCTAGCAGCTCGCGTTTCTTTCAGGCAGCAAAGCTGGGGCTGCGGGGAGGGCAGCAATCACAGCCTCACTCGCCCTTCCTCCAGCCTGCCCCTTAGTGCACCGTTGCCGGCGAGGCAGCCCCTCCCGCGTCGCGGCCCCAGGCGGCGGCCGGCACCAACGGTTACCCCCTCCCCGCGCCCACCCCACCCAACGGCTGACCGACGCGGCGGTACCTGCCGGCGGGCGCCCACCTGCCCACCCCCCCGCCAGCCGGGGAAGCCCGCGCTGTTCCCTTAGCGACGGGCCCGGCGCGACACGGCGCAGCGATCACGTGGCAGAAGAGGAAAGCTGACAGTGGGGGGGGAGGCGCATTCTGAATTTAAATCCTTCGCCCCGCCCCCTGCCCGCCCACGTGAGGGCGCGAGCCTAGAAAGGCGGCGGGCGGGGCAGGGGGAGAGCGGTTGGCTGCGCACGCGCGTAGATGGTAGGCGGTTGTGGTGGTGGGGGGGGAGGGGCGGTAGAGGGGCTGTAGGCTCGCTGGGGAGGCAGGTGTTCTGGAGTGGGGGGGGGGGGCGTTGCCTTTTGAGGTCTAAGAAATCCGCGTTCAGCTTTAGGAAGCGTTTATGTTGAGCTGTGAAGTTTCCGTGCTAAACTTCTCTGCAGGAAGCGCTGCTCCTCCGCTTAGGGGCTGGAGAAGTTGGCGGGGGGAGGGATCTGTAACGTCTTCTGCGAACTCCTGTCTGCCTTTCATAACGTAATTCTAACTATAGCCGAAGCTCCGGCCTCTCATAGGGCTTCCAGCTTTTCCCCGTCCTGTTGGAGCAATTAAGAAAAACACCGGTGTGATTACTTCCTACTGGCTTCTGTCCTTGTTGCCGATGTAGATGGAGCTTAGGATGGAAGACCTCAAGCTCTGTGGCACTTGGAGAAGTGAGGTGTTTGCAGCTGCAAGCAGCAGTAGCATACTTGTTACTGTAAGATACAACACTGATGTAGCTGAGACCTAAGTGTGCAGGGCAGATGCTGTTTTATCTAGCTCAAGGCTGTGCAGTATTTGTACTTTCACATGGCTAAGAAAGTAGTTGCTAGAGAGCTTCTTCACTGGGAGTTTGCGTCTCTTTACAATATATTGATATTTGCCTGAGTGTGCTAGGTAAATACAATATTAGAAGATTATTGAGCTTCACTTGTTGCTGTTTTAAAAGACTTGTAGGCTATTGTTGCTCCTATTATTATAATTCAAAAGGATGCTGGTGATGACCTTCCCAAAGTCTATGTAGTGTAGTGTGTATTCTCATCAAGACTTGTGCAAAATTGGGAAATCTTAGCTCGCTACATGTTACGTAACCTATTTTAATGCTAGTCAGGTCTCTAACGAGAATTAATAAATGTTTTGTAGTCTTCCTTATTACTTTGTGGTTCTTGAAATTGCATGTTCTTGCATTCACAAGTGACCTTTGCTTGCAATAGGCTAGGTTTCCTGTCAAAATGGACCCTTTCATACACTGTAAGTTGTCTGCAGGAGTTGATGTTGTTCTAACTAACTAGTTAAGCTAACTACTTGATCTTACTAGTTTTTTAGCTAACTAGTTAATCTTTTTTAACTAACTAAAAGACATCCCTCTCTCATAGAGGTGCAAGCAGCAAACTGTTAAGTGTGTTGTGTCCCATCTTCTGTAACTTCACTCTAGATGCTATAGTTACGGTAGATAGTTTAGCAAGATATGTTATTCTGCTGCCTTTTTTTTTAAGCTGGCTATGTTATGACCCGTTTCCTGAGACAACCTTTGAATCTTGTGTGTGTTCCTTACTTCAGTCAAACTGTAGCCATCTACTTGGGATGTTCATAGTCTTATTAATGTAATTCTCGCCAGATTTTAAAATTCCCTCAGGCTATTTCTCTTAGAAGGCCGTATAACTTTAAAACTGTTGAAATCTGGCAGTATTCTCGTATTTTCAGCTAGGTGTTTCAGATTTGTCTTGACTAGTGAATGCAGAGAGTTAAATATGTTAGCACAACAAAGATAGAGTAAAAGCAAGGGAATGTTGACTTTGAGCTGCCTAATGATTATTTATTTTTTTATAGTGTAAAACAGGATCATGACACCTTATTTTATGTTCTGAGGTGCACGCATGCAGTCTTGTACCCTGAGCCTATTAGAGTAAGCTTGTATCCTTGTGCCTTGCTTCCCCTCACTGTAAGCGCACATAAAGTATATAGAGCTCATTTACAGTTAACAGGAATTTCTCCATTTGTTTCAACAAGGATTGGGAAAGATCTTGCTGTCCGTGGAAGCTTCGTACTCTTGCTGCTCAGTGTTCGAGGCTTACATTCTAGCTGTAGGATTTATGCATATACCTTTTGCACAACTTATGTCTATGCTTCCTGAAGATGAGTGTTTTCTAGATCAATTCATGATTAAATAGCCTATTGGATATGTGTAAGCCTCTGTTTGTGCTGTGACAGTATGATGATTTTGTTTTAGCATATTGCATGTTTGTTCGGTGGTGTACATTGTAATTATGATAGAATTGTCATTGTACTTGTTTAGAATGCTTTCTCTTAACTGTTTTTTCTATTGCATGAATCATTTAGCTTTGCCTGTTTGATTTAAGGTATTAATAAGACTGGACTGAGTTTGTGTGTATGTTTCTGCTAACTTAATGTAATATGGTTAGGACACTACTAGGTGTCACTTCTTTTACATCCTTAGGTCACTGAATGTTTTCTTTCAGCATGTATTATCTTGCTTCCAGAAACTGGCCACTTGATCTGGAATGAGCATTAATGACAGTGAGAAGTCTTTCACGGTTTCTAGGGCTGTCTCAGGTGTCTTGCATGTAACCCACCTGATGCTTGTCTAGTTCATCATGCTGACTTAAAGGCAGTTTAATTAGCTAATATCTGACTTTCTTTTTTCACAGAATGTTTCAAATTAAGATGACTTTGGTTACACAATGAATTGCTTCATATTTGCTTTAACCTTTGTCATGTTCCTTTGATCACTGCAGCATCTCCTTGTTCTTGAATATACCTACATGTCTGATCTCATACTGGTTACTTTACTAACTTGAATTCAAATAAAAAACGTTTGGTCCTTCTCAGTATGAACATCAGTTAGTGGGAACTGTCTAACAGGACTGTAGCAGAGGGTGGCAGACTTGAAGTGTAGTTGTAACAGTAAGGCTGACTGTATAGGGAGGTGAGATTTATGTGGTTACATTCTGTCAATTGTATTACAATTGCCACGTGTACTAGCTTAGTTTACGCTTAATGCCCTATGAGTCTCAATAAAACTGTTGTTTGGGTAGGGCGTGGATCATGGACCGAAACTAGGGTTCCCCGCTGAAGAAAAGATAATTAAACTTGGCCACTGCGATAGCCATCAGGATTATCGGCATATGTACTGCCACTTTCCTTCCTGTAGGACTGGCAGATATGTATGGGAACCAATCAAGAACTGCTGTTGTGGACATGGGAAGGAGCTCATAATACTGAGGAGGGGAGGCATAGGGGATGTGCGTTTGTTGGAAACAAAGACTACGCTAGTTCTTTTTGTTCATGGAATAGGTTGAGGCTATTGGTAAGGCTTGTACAGTTTTATTTCTTCGACGCAAAAGCTGTTGAATTGGAGTGTTCTGTTTGTACTGCTCTGGAACCAAGTGTGTTTAACAAGATGCGCTTGCAGTTTGACCTAAATTCTTGAGTTTGGTTGGTTGCAGTGACCACTAAGGAAAGCTTTAGCTAATCATTTTATCTTCCTGTGTCTGAGATTCATGGAAGGCTTTTGTCAACTATTTTTTCAAACTTCCCAATCATTTAATATGTTATATATCTTACAGTTTGTGAAGATATTTATTGCGATTATGCAGCTGGAATGCCTTAAGCTTGGCAGGACTTCCAAAAATGATTTGTAACCATGCAGGTATAAAAACTGCTGAAAAGCATGCAGTTGTGTGCTTATTTAGTCATTTTATACAACTTAATTACTTCAGCTCTTTCGTATGAAGTCCTAATTGTAAAAGTGAACCTTATAGTTAAAGGATTTACAATAAAGCACCTGACACTAAATTACATGGGTGTTAACAGCAATGTTTTGTTTTTTGCTGTGCTTTAAATCCTGGCATCAGTTGTTTAAACTTATCTTGTTTAAAATTATTCTATAGCAATAGATACAGCTGTACTTTATTGACAGAAATGACCCATGTGGTTTCTGCCCTTGATTTTTTTTTTTTGTAGCGTGTTTCTTAAGGTAGTGATGAGTCATGCAGAGTATTAGGACCAACTTGGACAATAAGATGCCCCTGTGGGGATGATTCACTGCCTAGGATTATAGAAGGATGGCTGTAGGTGGATTTAAGAGTAGTTCTACCTCTGGTCTTTCTTTGAGTCTGTCTTAATTGTTTGGCTGTTGTGGACCAGAACAGTACAGAGGATGGGGGCAAGTACGTGAAGTCAGGGTGTGGGTGGCTAGGACTCCATTTTTAGAAGCAGGCTATATTTGGATGCTGCCTGTGCTGACTGTGTCACAGTAGGGCTCCTGTCGAAGCCCTAGCTATAGACACTCTAGACTACAGACCCAATGTATGGAAGCCGCTTTTGTAGCGTAAAAGGCAGACACAACTGATCTGTGCTGTTAGGGGGGAGACAGGGTTTTGTTTGGCTATCCAAATGCTCAAGCTTTGAGTGGAGGATACAGATAACACTGCACAAGTCCTTGGCTCCTAACATTTTGCTTGTTCTACAGAGAAGTTCAACCAAAGAATAGTCAGTTTTAAAACAGTGACTCATGCCAGTAGATATCTTCCGTGACTCTAAATAGGACTGAGAACAAGTCTTTCTTTTGGGTCTGTCTTGTAGTTTGATGCTTAATAAAAGCTTATTTTTCAGCCTCTTGATTTGGCAAGGCCTCTTCCTAGCCAAGCGAACTGTGCAGTTGGTGCTGAAATGCAATCTTGAATCATCTTTGAAAGCTTTTCTCATTTATCTTGTGCAGAGTATTAAAATGGAATTTACAGTTCAACACACATGGGATGGTATACCTGTGAGCCACGAGCCAGTAATGGTCAGCCTGAAGTCAGGCAACGCAGGACTGCTAATGGAAGTTAGTGCTCCCTTCTTTAACGATCCTCCAGCACCACTTGGAGAGCCAGGGAAACCCTTTAGTGGACTGTGGGACTATGAGGGTAAGTGCAACTGTTCCACTGCAAGGATATCTGACTTGTGTAGACACTAATGTTCCTCTGTGGTTAATGCATCTAGTCTTAATTAAAATGAAATGAATTTGAATGAATAACTGTCATGGAACTTGAAGTGGTGAACATATGACATCTACTAATTCAATTCCAGATCTTTGACCACAATACCTATGCTTTTGAAGGTCAGAACTGAAAGGTAAAGTGAAAATTTCTTTTCTGCTATATCCTTAATGCTCTGGGAAAGAATTTACTTTCAATCACAGCCTTACCCTTAAGAAAGCTCCTTAAATAACCATAAACTTTATGCTGTATTAAACTCCCCCAAAGTGTATTTTTCTAGATGATTTGCTTTCACCACAAGCACAGCTAGGCAGAGGGGGAGCAATTGTTTTATAGTAGCATAATGATGCAAATGACTGCGAAAAGAAGCAAATATATTGCATTGATGTCACTTAATGGATACAAGGAGGTAGAGTACAGTGAACTAGGGCTGATTTCAAGAGTGGTAAGAATGACTCCTCCTGATCCTGTCAATAGTATGGTCTCTCAAACTTGGTTTCTGGATTATTGATATAACTTTTGGAAGAACAGAGGCTTAACGTCTTTGAATATTAAAATAATTGTGTGCCATGTATATTTAAATGCCTTTGGAATGAATAAACAGAAATGAAATCCTAAAGAGAGGTCCCGCTTTCTCTTTAAGAAGCAGAGAGCAATAGCTAAAACCATTGTCTATTTTGATCACTTGTTTTCCCAAAGTCTTTATGAGAGATAGGAGGATGTGTAACAAAAGGTGAAACTCGGAATGTTTCAAAATGTACGGAAGTGGAATGGGGAATATTCTTACAGTAGTGCTGTTGTGTTTCTCTTCTTTCCTGATGATACTTTCATTTTTAACTGTTGCTTTGAATAACGAAAGATTTTCATGCTTCCAGCAGTTCTCTAGTTCTTGACTACTGAAAAATTAAGGTCCTACCAGGACGTTATTAGGACCTTTTTGATGTTTAATATACAGAATAGGCTCATGGAAAATACAATCAAGATATAAATCATACCTTTCTATTGCTGCAACCAGTAATTTCATGGTTGTTGCCTTGAACGAATATTCGGAAATGTTCTGGTGTACCTTGACAGTGCACAAACTTAACCCTAACTAAAGCTTTCTGATAAAATGCCATTTCTGTGTGAATCACTATTGTAATTCTACCTAGTGTTCCTGAAAGGTGATTAAGTATTCACACCTGGCTTCCAGGTGTGCCTGGAATTCCCAGTCCAAAGTATGTCATCTGCAGTGAAAAGCCAGTTAAAACCTAAATGCTCTCATACTGTTTCTGAGAATCCGATGAGTTTTTTTTTCCATCGACAGTTGTCTTATAGCTTACTCTGAGTGTCTTTTCAGTTCTGTCTTGTCTCTTGTTTGGTGGCTTGTGGATTCCGAGCACCAGACTCCTGCAGTTAAGTACTTGACCTGGGATGTTTGCTGTGAGTATGACTGACTAGGATTACTCTGTTCTGCTCAGCTTCATTCACAGGAAGCAGACTAGGTGAAATGAATATGTGCTGGTGCTATTCTTACTCTATTGACAGCTAACATTAGTTATCAGAACTGTCATTTTTCTGCTGTATCAAAATGAGTGTCTCCAAAACTGGCGTAGGTAAAATAAAATTAGACCATGTCTTATGTCTCTTTAAGGTAGTAGTCATTAAGTGAAGGCTGCAAAAAACTGGATTATCATACAGTGCTTGAAACAGCTTGGAAGCTGTCAATCACATGTACACTGGTCAAACTCTGGAATAGCATGGGCAAGCCTCTTTATGAAAACAGAATATAATACTTTTAGTGGGGAATGGATATCTCGGGATGCTACAAAATAGGTAAGCAATATAAAGTACTGATGGCCCGTCTCTTTTTTTAAGTTGTAGAAGCATTTTTCTTGAGTGACAGAACCGAGCAGTATTTAGAAGTTGAACTTTGTCCGTAAGTACAGCACTCTTTGAAGAAGTCTTAAATGTTAGTTTGAATTTCCAGTATCAATTCTAATGCTTGCGAGATGTATGTATGAGGAATGACACGAGTGAATGCGGCTACAGAAGTTGCCTCAATGTAGGGAGCGTGCACGTATTTGTAGAAGAACAGTATGCATCAGTTGGGCATCAGTTTAAGAAAATCATGGCTCTGATTTTTTTTTTGACAGCCATGGGCAACACTTGTTGCTGCTTCTTTCTGGCAGAAGAAGAGTATGGAAGGTAAGTGATAAAGTATATAACATACGGGAAAAGTAATTGCTGTTAGATACCTGTTGCCTGGCTGGAAGATGACATTAGCTTTCTCTTGCTCCTTTAACAGGAAAAACTTCCTTTAGAATTTGAGGTGACCAGAATGGAAACCAAATGGGAGGGTAAAGCTGTTCTTCCTTGGAATTATTTTCCACCATGCACTAACAAGTTTAATGCATTTGCAATTCATGGCTCGGGAGCAGAGAGAAAATATGAAGCACTTCATCCTGTGCCTCAACATGAACTGCAAGAAGGACAGAAACCGGACTTGTAAGCATAAAACTAGCTCTTCTGTAGCAGAATTGCGCTACTTTTGGAGTACTTAAAAAGGAATTTAATATTGTTTTCTGATTGAGCGCCACTAGTGCTTGAGTTACATTGCCTAGCCCCAGATCCATTGGCACAGTACTTGACATTAGTTACAGCTATCTGCTACAGCTTTTTTTTTAGTGCCTGGTGTTTATACTGTCCCCTAGGTGCATAGCAAATGATGCATTCAGCACCAAAAGCATCTGTTTTATCGCCTTCCTCAGCTAAATCATAGACAGGTTGTTCCCCTTTTTTTCTTGCCTATGGCACCTTCTGAAATGCCATTTGGTGTTAATCTTGCCAGATGTATTTACAGTGAATCTCTTTGGTTTCTCCCCTACTGTTCTAAACAATCTCACCTCTAGAGATGACTCCATGTTATAGAAAAAATTTGAAAGTGCAGACTAAATTGGAAAATATAATGCCAATAGAAAGCTAGAGTGTCTTGATCTTTACACTGTGCTTTGGGCTTGTTTGTTTTCTTTGACTCTGAGGCTGAGATGAGTTGATACAAACCGCAGCTTCTGGGTATTTGTATAAGTGAACTGGCTCTAGGGGCCAATAGTTCTTACATAAACTTGCTACTCGACATACAAAGAGAGCAAAGTAAGGTAAATTGAGGTAAAGATTACTTTTTCCTTTATTCAGGAAATCCTTAGCTTCTGCAGTTGTTCATTTGAACAAATTCTAAGTTACTGTTAATTAAGTATATTCTCTCTATCTTTGTTCTTTGCGAAATACATACTTTTATCTTTGTGTAGTAAACTGTAGAATGCCTGTAATATTTTTCCAGGGAAGGATTCTTTGACTTTCAAAAAAAGTCACTTTTTCAGACATTAATTAGAGGCGCATTGATGTGAAGAAGTTACTCCTTATAACTTTTGTTTTCGGTTTGTCTTCACTCTTCAGAATTAACACTTCCCAGTAAGAGAGAGTTTCCTTTGCCTTTTTAAGTGAACTAGTTTAGTGTCAAATGTTTTATTTACAGTTGGCGATTGTTTGATGTAAACATAAATTAGAAATCAACATCAGTCTGTCTTCTATTGATCCTGTGTGGTAGCCCACAGGAGAAATTCTTAGCAAGAACTGATTCATAATGTTTAAGGAAACAGGACTTCTAGTCTATGGGGGAAAAAGATGGTGTTTATTAACTTCATTATCCTATCCTGCCTTTCTCCTTTCTGTAAGGAGGGGATCTCTTGGATATCATCTTTTGATTGCTCAAGAGTTGTAAATGACATCTACTCTAATACTGCACAGATAAGTCATAAAGTAGAGTACTTTTTTGCTTTTACTCTAATTGAAGTTTGTGGCAACATAGAAGTTGGGAGAGATAAAAAGATGAAAAGTTTGATAACTTCATTTTATACTGTGTGGTGCTTATTTATAGCTGAGGATTTTCCCTTGTGTTAATACAAGATTTGCAGAAGTGCTGTAGTGTTCTTTATTTACAAACTCAGGTTTTGGAAAGTGAGTACTTAGACTGTTGGTCCTGTCTTTCTTCAAGAAAACAAGAAAATAAAGACTAAGCAAGCCTGCTGAGGAGATTTCTTTTTTATTAAGACATATATTACAAAGACCATAACTATTTTTAATTTTTTTCTTCTCTCTCTATAGTCATCGCCTGGAATTTTTCAAACAGTTGAACCTGAAAGGACTAATGGGAGAAAACTGGAAGCAGCCTGAATCAGAGATATGGAAATCTGTCACTGATTAGCAAAACAGAATGAGAAATCCTATACTTTGACAGGATTAAGGTTGGATGAAGCTGTATGGAAATAACATCTTCATTTTAAGTAGAGTTTCAGTATGTATTTGTAAATATGTGATTAGCAAGGCTTTCCTTGATTCCCCCCCTGCGTGCCCCCCCCCCCCCAAAAAAAAAAAAAAAAAACCAAAAAAACCCATTAGTTGCTCTTACAGTCAACTGCAAAGCATCCGGACCAGTTGCTTCTAGATGTATGAAGTGTATAACTATATTTACTGTCATGTAGGTATGGAGCTTTTTCATCTGTCTGTCCAGTAGTGATGAATCTGCTGCTACCAATTAATGGGAAAACTATGCCAAAATTAGAGCTGTGTTTTCGTGAGAACTCTCAGCTTGACAAAGCAAATATCTGGCTTGGAACCTTTATCAGTTTCCTGTGGCTGCTATATTTCTGCTGCGTTCACTGCTAGTTGTTCCTTGGCTGTTGAAAATGCTTCCTGTTTGCCTAAATTATTTTTTATTGCAACTGGGACAATGTATGCCTCCTTCAGGAACAAAAGAGAACACAGATCCTCATACCTTTTTCTGGTCCAGGTCTCATGTTGCAAGATGTTCTGAAGGGATGACACTAACCAGCCCCTTTCCTCTACCTTAAGCTTTTTCTTGCACAGTGCTGAAGGGGGAAGTCAGTCTGGCTGTTAGCTTATTAGCAGACCTCTTTGCTTCAAAGTCATTGTAGAATTTTTAGTGATGTTTAGGTACAGAGGCTAGATTTCCAAGAAGTTTTATGCGCCCCAGGCAAAGTTTCTGGGAGAAGTAATGTTTAGTAAGACGTGATATAATTGTGTGCCTAAAACAATGTTTGTTCCAAGGCTTTTCTCATGTCATTCTAAATATTCAGGTCAGATATGAGAAACTTGAAACTAACAAACTTTATTTGCTTGCTCCCAGACCCTGGAAACACTCAAATGAATTGTCGGTGCCTACATTTCTACGTATTGGCATGCATATTTTAGCAGTATTGCATACTGTTAGACACTCACGGAATGGTAATAGCTAATGACTATACTCCCATGGGATTTACAATGAGATTTTCCCTTCCTGTCTTGGCCTTGTGTCTAGCAGAGTAGATGTTCTTTAGTCATGACTGCTGATTGCGTCCTGTATAAGGTAACTTAGGAAATGGGAAGCTTACCCGATAACCAGATTCTTCATATGAGAAGTGGGTAACCTAAAACCAAACTTTTGTTTAATTCAGTGTGGGGGTTCAGACCAAGATATGGTCATGCCTCTTTATTAGAAAGAGGACTTCCTGCACTCTGAAATGTCATCATAGAGCTATTTTGTAAGAAGTGGACACTTTCTTTGGCTGTATGACAAAGATTGTTTTGGGATTCTGAGAGAATATGACTGAGTTGCAATGCGGGGGGGTATCTTTCAGAAAGATTTCTCCTTGAGATGTAGTGTTGGGTCTTGTCTGTTTGTGTAACATTTCCTACTGAAAAACTTGAAACTTCCTGGAAAGGGCCTCTGGAGTTCATGTAGACATCCTGCTGAAAGCAGGGCTGTCTCCGAAGCTAGATTAGTTTGCTCCAGGCCTTGTCAAGATGAGTAATGAATATCTCCAAAGAGATTCAAATGCTCTGTGTAGCCCGTTCCGATGTGTATCCATTTGATCCATCCAGTTTGATGTGCAAACTTTTCTTATCAAATAGCAATTTCCCATGCTGCAGCTTTTTCATTGCCTCCTGTCCTTTTTCTGTACACCTTCAAAAAGTTTGACTCTTCTCTGTAACTACTCATCATTAGCTCTCCCTTGGGTGCTTTAAGTGTTATCTGTCTTGGTTTGCTTTTTGTGAATCGCATTAAGTACCTTGTGGTCAGATATTTAGAGACAGCTTAAAAGAGTAAATTGGGCTGTAAATCGGAGGTAGCCATATTCCCAAGCCACTCTTTCATTTAGCTCATCAATGGTTTTAAAAATCCTGTATGTAGCTTTATATATCAAAATGCAATAAGATTGCATTTTGTGTGTGCAAGTGCTGTTGAAAGGATCATCTCTTTCGAGCATTCATGCATGAGTAGCCATAATCTGACAGTCATGCTTTTCTGTGCTATTTTTAAAACTAACTCTGCCTGTAAATTCTGCTTGGGGGAGTGGGGCTGGAATATCCTAACTGTATAAAGGATATCTCAATGTAACAACTATCTCCGAGATAGAATGCTACTTCAGAATTCTTGTTTGGTTTAACTTGCTTCTTCCTACTTTCAGTTTTATAGGATTACACTTTCTAACCTAGGATACTAGTTTCTCAGACAAATTTTGGCACATTGCTGTGTACTTAATCATCCAGTTCTTTCTACCCTCTTAATTAGACACTATAGATTCCTTGCTATAAAGTGCCATCTGTTGAAAATTATGAGTACTGTACATGCAATTGTTTGGCTTTTCTACCTCTAATCAGTGTGTGGTTTTCTGAAGAGTGACATCATAGTCTAAGATATACTGAATAATCCAATAAATGTTGATTTTAAAAAGCTGTGACTTCTGACATCTCAAAGCTGTTTTTGAAACTTTAGTCAAAAGATATTTGACTACACTTCTAGACTTCACTTTAAATACATTTGACTGTCAAAGTGAGTGCACCTGGGTTGGGAGCACAACTCTACTGTTGCTCTACAGATAGAGACTTCAGTTTTTAGAAGTTCTGATAAAACATTTTAGGACTGTGTAAGCAAGCTACCTTTACATAGACATGTACAATATTACACTAGATTTAAGGGGGTTAATGAAGGTCTGTGTTATCTATTAATTTACTGTGTATTTTTCTTTGTGTAAGAGACCTTCATTCTTAATAGAATGTGTTTTTAAAAAAAAAAAAAAACTTTTGAGATGACCCTATTAAGCATCTTCTCTTTTATTCTTTGAGGCTATTAGCTGTAGGATTGATTTCCATCATGCTGTATTGGGAGAAGTGAAGCACACCTGTTTGCTAGCACTGGTTAAGTCTTTTTCTTCCTCCCTTTTCCATAAGTATCCCAAAACATACTTGCAATAAGAAACATCTCTAGATTTCAGGTGAAAGCTTGTTCCATGCTTTTGTTATAGAGCGTGAGCGTGCAAGCTCCTTGTTTGCTCTAAGACTCCATTGCTTCAGTTCTGAAAACCTCAAATATCCAGTGCAAGTCTAGAAAATAACTTAGCATAAATGACCCTGCCTGTAATCTGTTCAAAGCTTTTCTTTTATAGCAGCTTTTCTGTTTCTTTGAAACTGCAAAGTTCCCTTCAGGTTTTTTGAAGGTGTTTTTTAATGATTCAGTTTCCTGGGAATTACCAGATCTCTTCTCACTGAGTGTTTTTTCATTTCTAAGACCCATCTGTGCTGGGTTTTATTTTTTTTCCATGTTGTAGTTTTTTTTCTTGTATGTTTGTATTTCTGGTAAGTTAACTCATTCAGGAGCAGAGTACTAGTTTAATAGTTTTGGTAATCAAGTAAGTTGCAGAATGACAGCACAACTGTCCTATGTGCCCATGCTCTGAAAGGGCGACTTCTGGTATGAAAAACGTAGTCCGGTTTCATAGGCCTTTTTAGAACAAACGTTCTTTTCAGCTTCATTGGGTATTCTTATATGGGTGAAAAAGGGAATGGCTTCTCTGGGATAGTCTTCAAGTCATTTTGTGTTAATATAAGGTTTACAAGTTGTAGAGTCAAAAGGGGCTAAGGCTTTCTGTTTGAAAAGTTTCTGTTGGTCTTTATTTATATCTAATTAGGCTATTTGAAAGACTAAACAATGCCGTTTGGACAACCAATTGGACAGACTATCATAGGCTTTATTTTAGTGCCTAGACTAGATTGTTGTGTAGTAATGTGGTAGTTTTTATTTATTTTTATTTAAAGTGATGAAGTGATTTGAGCTCTGTCAAGAAGCTTTTTTTTCATGGCCCTACCTATTTGGCATGGATTAGGGATATGAAAGAAACTAAACCTCCTCACCTTATTAGACACCTGAGTAGAAAAGGCTCTAAAGTCTCCTTTTGAACTCCTGTTGTTACACAATTAGCAAGAGCTTACCAACTGTCATATGCATGTTCACCTTCAAAGTAACTGCAGTGCAGACTGCAGCAGGAGTTTGTGTCAGTGTCCTCAGGTATTCCCTGTAGCTTCCTTACAGAGTTAGCACCCCAGAGGCCAGGGAAATCCTGTGGTTCAGGGCTACTTAGCCATACTGAGTGATTTGGTTCTAGATGAGTAGGTCAGTGCCTGATGGTATTTTTCAGTGAAAACCCATCAAGTGACCCTAGATGGGGAAGCTCTGACAGCTGTTACTGCCAGTGCTTGGGAATCTGTGAAGCAGGGAGCGGAAGGAGCTTATGAAGAGCCTTTCGAGTAGGGATGGAGAAGCAACCCGTGGGATTGCTGAGGGACTGGGGGTGGGGTAATTCTCTTGCAACTCTGACTAATTATGCTTCTTGGAAAGAAAAGTAGAATGATTAGATAGATGGTTATATCTGGGTTGTCTTACTTTGACAGACTCTTACCTAAGGCAGCTTGTTTTTCTTTATTTGCATATTCTTTTGAAGCATCACCTTTTAAATTGGCATGTGTGTATTACAAAGCATTATTATTAGTAATTATAGTAAATGATTAGTTTGTATTGGCTTGAAAATAACGCCTAAGTAAATTCTAATCTGCCTAAAACATCTCTAGGTCTGATTCTACTTGCAAACAATATTACACTGATAATAACCCGTGTGACTTCAGTGGAATTATACTTTTGCATTGCTCAGAGTGCAGGACTTGACCAACCTGTATTTCTAAGCTTAATACTTAGCTAGGGAGCCTAACTAATACTAAGTTAGGGAGCCAGTGTTTGATCTATTGGAACATTTTCTTGGGCATATTGTTGCTAGTGTTTGTTTATAGCTAGTACCACTAAATGAATAACACTGTACTGCACGCTTTATGCCTTTATCACTATGATTAAGGGAATTGTTCAAAACGAAGTGAATTGCTGCCTGTAACATCAGTATAGAGCACTGCTCTAACAATTCAGTTATTAGAACATTGACAAAGATGATAGATGTTAGTTATAACTAGCAAGAAACAGCAGAAATCAGAAGTTGTTTGGCTATGTTAACCTAAGCATAGAGTGTAAAAGTAGAAAATTGATACATATCTGGAACAAACAGTGTCTGTCAGGATTTCCATTTTTACTGCAGGGTATATTGCTGAGCCTGTTCGTCACATCAGGCCTGTCAGGTCCTGGATACTTTTCTGTTATTCTCAATTATAGTTCAGAAAAAGGTTGCTTTAGTTCTTAGAGATACAAAATTACTATACTCTTAAGTTTCCCATAGTTTGTTTACTTTTAAAAATCTATGTTAAAGGTGAATAACAGATACTAGAAATAACAAACTTCAATTCCCTGTTCCTGACCATTCAGCGGAAGCTCCTGCACAGGAGAGAAGGGACAGTTTCCACAAGCTGGAACGTCAGGGTTAGCTGATGAGGACATAGCATCAGATGACTCTTACCTCTAAAAATGCACTTGTTTAATCTGTTTTCTAATACATTATATTTTGTCATGACAATGTTGAGCCTGAAGAGAAAGACTAGTGGAAAGCACTAGTCTTATTTGGGATTACAGTTGAGATAATAGTTATATTTCTAGTTCTTACATAGCATTCTAAGTGTCCTGGTTCTCTTCCACTGTGGTGAGATAATTCAGCAGAAACTTTGAATTGGTTTTTATGTTCTACTCCAATAAACCCTCTGTCTGTAGGGCCGCACCTGTCTGTCTTAAATTGTTTGTGCTATTGTGGCATTTGAGTTGCTTTAATGAAGTGCTAAGCAGTATGGCAGTTTCTTAAATTTTTTTCAGATCTTCTTAGCAGACACTTGAGCAATTGAGTCTGACTGCAAAGTTGGATAGTGACAGTGTATTACTTGGGAAATGGTTAGACTCTGAATAATGTGTAAAATAATACTAGGCTCAATGAACGGAAAATATACTTGTAGACAGAGCCTTGCCTTGTTTCGACAACTTTAAGTGGCTTTCTAACTTCTTGTGACAGTATGTTTATCGTTTAGGCACTTAACATTAAACATTAAATTCAGAATTTCTACATTACTCAGCCCTCCTTGTTATGTGAATGGCTCTCTAAAGAGTTGGGATTTGGAAACATCTCATGACAGTGTTCCCAGAGATCTTGTTTTTAATGCTTCTTGCCACTAGGTGGAAGAAGAAGGTTATGAAACTATGCCTTTGTGCTACCAGCCCAGTTATCCTTAACCAGATCTACTCCTTATCTCCTTTTAGAAGAAGATATTTCTGTCTTACTGATGATGGCTTATTTTGAGTTCCTGACCTTTGAGATTTTACCAAAAACATTATATATACACCCACACCCACATCTTGCATTGTGGTTACAATTCTAATGTAATGTTTTTTATAATTGTGGGACAGTTACCATAAGATACAATCGGAGGAGGTGACTGTCGGTAATATATAACATAGTATTGTGATGCGCAAATGATTTGAATATTCGTTTGTTTTTCCCAAATGTTTTGAATGGTCTCTTGCAAACCTTCCAAAGAGGCTATAAATGCTTAATTATGAAGAATAAATGTTTTCTTAAATACAAACTGATTTGTAAGAAATGAATTTCACTCCTGAAAGCGTGACGCTCCAGAGGTGCAAATACTTGATTGAAGATTGAGAGGAATATGAAAAAAAATCTGAAAACAGTAGCCTCGGATGGATGGAAGGAATTCTTCTTTAAAGAAAACTTGCTCTTTTTTCATTTCTGTATTAAAGAAGTCTCTCATCTCAGATGCAAAGAGGGAGACGCATAGGCTTTGGGGACCGGTAGGCAGTAAAATCTAACGCTGCAGTGAAACCGCAAAGGTTTTGATGCAAAAACTCTGAGTGGGAATAAAGTTTTGCTGATATTCTTCCATGTTTTTAATTTCCTTTAATAGGATATCTTTATGGCAGGTCAGATGTCATCTTGCGCGCTCTAACTTTAGGCTTGATCACATGTTGTATTTGCTGTGGCTGGCATAGCTACTGTACTATTTGTTCTAGTTAACTCCATATGCTAAGACTAATTCTGTTGAAGTCAATGTGATTTTTTTCCTCTAATAGTGACAATTAATTTTTTAATGGAAAAACTTTATTCTACACATTTAAAAATTACGCACACCCACACATACCCATACTCACCATTCTCTCATACAAATAGTTCCAGTGATCAATGCAACTGTTAACAAAATACAGCATGTCTCAATATATACTCCCTAACCAGCTAGGGAAACCAAGTTGACTAAACAAGATGAACTGAGCTAACACAGGCTCTGAAAGTTCCATATTTGGCCAAATTAGGATTTTGGCCAAATGATAAAGATCATCTTTTTCATCAAATGATATCTTTATTATCAAATGATAAAGATTCTCATTTGGCGAGATGATAAAAAGATCATCTTGTGAGCCTGGCATAGGCACGCTGGAATAACGCAACCCTGGGGAATTTAGTGTAACTTAAATAACTTTGCAAGGCTACCTCAGGTAAGTTGAAGGCCTCTTCACCTCCCTTTAGCGCTTCATGACTGAAAGAGCATGGATGATTTAGAGTTACTGTTGCTGCTCTTCCCCTGGCTGAGGTGCATTTCATGCCTCTAAAAGGCACTGCACAGAAGGTTACACTTGTATTTTAAATTCCAGCTGTGTAAAATACTTTCAAAACATGCACAGCGCAGTGCCTAATTTACTGCACATATTTAGGTTTAAAATTATTCTTTCAATCTGTCAAATCCGTCTCCAAAGTGGACTTCATTGCATTTAATTACAGTGCATTTACAATAATGCTACTGAAGAAGTTTGATAGTTAACCCACATTTCTTTTACTGACAATTCCCTTGTTTTCTTTCGGATAGTGCTTTAGCTTGCTACTGTGTCCCTGAATGGTGCTTAAGCAGAAGTACTGGGAAGTGATTTAAGTCTGATAGAACCCTTATTTACGCTGGCTGTACAAACAGCTATGCACGTGCTCGTGCAAGTAGTCCCGGTGAGATCAGTGCAACTATTAATGTAAGAAATTGTATTGTAGTTAGGTGCTTTCCATTTGCTTGTTTATCTGTTGAAATCAGGCTATCAATATTATCAAGAGAGTTCTGTTCTAGATGCTAAGCCTATACTAACACACTGCTTGGCATTGCTTATTTTCTTTTCTCTGGCTTCCCTGACCTGAAGGTTCAGTGGGAGGGTTTTATGTAATGGCCCAGGAGGCCCAGTTTGTATCTGTACTAGCTATGAACATATCAAAAGATGTGTTTATAGCTTTTAGTTTCAGAAATAATGTCAGAGTACCACCAAGTACATAAATACCACTTGTTGTGCAGTATATTTGCAAATACAGATATATTATCATGGCAAAAGAACTAATTAAATTTTGTTCAAATAGCATTGAAACAAAATGCAAATTACTGTACCTTCATTGCTGTTTTAAAACAAAGTTAGCTAGCCTAATTTAATACAATGCCTTTCTTGGAATATGCAGTATAGTCTTAAAGAAAAGGCAGCAAAGAAATTTTCATATGTAATTTTTAAGATACAGAACTGCCCTCTGCACAGCAGACTTTTAGCCAGTTTAATCTTGTCTTTCATTTCATGAGTTCCTTCTTGAACTCAGTCACCACAGGCAGCAAAGTTTATATCTTGATGTCAGTAGTAGCTGTTATAAAATTATCAATCCCCTTAATTCTAGGCAATGTAATTGGTTCCTTTTCTTACTGCTGAGTTTGCTTCCATCAGCAAATTAAACACTGTAGAAACTAGCACTTTCTCAATGCTTTATAGCTTACATAAACCGTGGCATTTACATTTAATTGTGTCTGGCACTTTAAATAATTAGTTCTTGTTTTTAAGTTTCTTATTACTTTTCTAAATGTTAACAGGTTGGTTTGGTTTCTTATGTCAGGTATCTACTTCACACTTCTTTTTTTAATATCAGCAAAATCCCTTAGCTGTTTGAGGAATATATTTCATTGCGTTGGGGAAAAATGTTGGTGTTGTACCTTCTTAAGACCTCATTCTAAAAGTCGTAAGAATTTGAGACTTGGTGAGAGGTCGTATCGTCATCTGGAGGAGACGATCAGGAGGATTACAACAATTTTGTAGTCTCTGAAACTGAACTTTTAAACTCACTCTGACCATCCTCAGTTTTCCGCCACTTGACAGGTGAATTCTCTGAAGATTCTGGTGCTGGGAATATACCAGTGGCCAGTGGAATTGCCCAGTTTTAAGTTATTCTATGTGGAATGGTCATCCTCCTTTCCAGAGACAGGGAGGCAGGGAATATGATGAAGAATGGTTTTTTTTTGCCAATTACCCCGTGCAAGGGTTGAGGCTCCTGTCCTCCACTCTCCCCTTGCAGCAGTGAGCTTCTGGGACTGTAGCTGGAAAGGAAAAAAAACAGGGCCCATGAGGGGAAAATTCAGGGTAAAGTAAGTTCAAGAAATGGAGCTGTGTATGCTTGTGTGTCTGGTTCCTCAGTGTCAAAAAGGGTTTATTAGAACAGGCAAAGATTCAGAGAGGTCTGAGAATAGTTTGGGGATGGGACAGCTTCTTTATGAGCAGCTAGTGCTTAGGCTAGGACTCTCTTCAGTCTGGAAAAGAGACAGTTTGAGGAAGTGATGTAGGGCTACAAATTACTGTTCAGAGTTTGGATGGATGTAAGTTGTATGAAGAGGTTGGAGGGGGTTGACTTGTTCTAATACAAGGAGGATGGACCACTAAATGGAGCTCGTGAGTACCATGCTTGGAAGAGAGGAGGATGTTGCTTTACACAAGAGATGGTATTGCTAAAAGGATATTGTGTGTTTGAGAAGTTTCTATGGGTTCAGTGAGACTGGAAGAGTACTTGGAAGAAAGACAAAGTGGAAGTTAGTAAATGTACAAAATCAGAAATCACCCTGAACTGAAAATAGCTGGAGGTTGGGAGAGTAGTAGGAAGAAAAGAAGGCGTATGCCTACCCTGTTCTTCCTTAGGCATCTCTTTATGGATAAAGACTACTGCTCTGGATGAATTTTGTTTTGAATACTGTAGCTGTTCCTATATCTGGAAGCCCTAGCTCAATGAATTGCTTTGGACTTTCCTGCAGTTGCTGCTTGTTACTCAGAAATTACAATAGAACCGTGCACTGGAACTGAAGGGCAAAACAACTCTTTGCTGGCGTTCTTGTGCTGAATCAAGGTAATGAGATCTGGAAGAAGAAACCTGCATGCTAGTATTCAGGAAGTTGGAAAGCTCAGTCTTGGCTATTGTGGGATGAGAATGAAGCATGGAATGAAGAGGACAATGGGATGTGGAGCTGCAACGGAAAACTAATACTGGGAAAAGGGTACAGAGGTAAAAGCAACTGCACAATCAGTCAAAACATGGCCGGGGAGACATGGTTGAAAAACAAAGGAGGGGCAGGGGAGAGTAGACTCAGCCTGGGAAGAAGTCTAGGACAGTCAAGGGAAAGCGCTTGGATGGAAAAGGAGATAAGAAATGCAGACAGGGCCAGGAGAAGAACAAAGAGAAAGCATCAGTAGTTTCTTAGAGGACGTTCTCTTTAGATCCGGGAATATAACCATGTTCTACTGCTGTTAGAGCCGCATAAAGACCAAGAGCAGGCTATATCTTTTACGGTCTGGTAGACCATGAAGAGGATAAATAGCCTCTTGTTACTATTGCTTTTAACCTGTACTGGAGACTTTAACTGGATAAAGTTAATATGGTTATAGAAGTGGAATATGAGGCAGGGGGGAGGATTACATCTAAGGAATGATGTGAAAGGATTTGAATTCTTTCTCCTTGTATGTATGATGACAGTTTTAAAAACTCTGTATGATGATATAATTAATACCACCTGTCATGTTCAATTGCAAGATGAAAGGTATTTACTTTGAATATTCAATATTACAGCTTTATTGTTTGTCAGCTAACAAATTATTTACTGCACATAAACTATACTGTGATATAAATTCTTATTGTTATAAGAGTTTTCCGAGATGCTCATCACTGTCCTCCCTGTGGTAGCTGGTATCTTTGCAAGCATTGCTTAATTCATCTTATGAAGTTGAGAAAATCTTGTGGCGTTATTACTTTATAGATCATGAAAATATGCTTCTAAATTAGTGTCAGTAGTGTTCACTAAGTTTATGTCCACTTAAACGTGTATAGTTTGGTGTTTTGGTTAATACATTCTGTACTTACCCTTTAGTTACTTAACGCTGCTGTTACTGAGGATGATCTCCATAGTATAGAGGCTCAGCTCTTCTGCTTTTTGGACATCAAATGTTTCAGATTAGAGACTGCAGATTCATTAGTAGTCAGTTGTGAAAAGTGGGGTTTAAAGGACTACCACATCAGAATTCTGTGTCAGAGGAAGAAATACAATTCTGTTTACCAAGATATTATTCAGCTTACTGAGCTGTGATTTCCTCCCTGGCCCTGCCTGTTAGAAAAACCTTACCCCTCCCGCCCCCAACCATTACTATGGTTTAAGGTATTTGCGAATGTGAGGCATTTGCTTCCTCCTTTGAAGAAAGATTTTTTTTTTTTTAGTACAGAAATTTCTTTAGGACATGAGTCCATTTCTGCATGGTGCATCTCTGTTTTCAGGACTTAGGATTTAGCTCTTGAGCTTGGAACAGAATATCTGAGCTAATGAGAAATGGAAAAGTACTTTTTCCTGCACCTGTTCAGTTTTAATAGGGGAGTAAATCGACTGCTTTCCATCTCAGTCTATGGAAATGTTGGGTGTGGCTCTCCAGATTGATTAGCAGGTTTAGTAAATTATATGGGGGGGACAAAATCAGTCTGTGTGTGCTACTATCACAGTGCAAAGACTTTTTCAGCCTCATGAGTCTACAGTGTCTGAAGTGTTTAGAATCATTACAGCATTGGTTAAAGATGCATAGCTTAATTTTTAAGGTGAGGGCTGTCCCACAAGTTACATCACAGGCACTGACTATATTCCCCCAATTTTATATTCACTGCAGTGTAGCATCCTGAATTCCCCTCCTAAGCTATACCTTTATGCCTTACGCTACATGATTCTTAATTGTGTTCTGAAATATCTGTATAATCTTCAACAATGTTAATCTGCTGCAATTCATTTTTTGCTGATGAGCAAGACCAGAATGGCCTCCTTAGAGTGCCACTCGGTCCAAAGATCTGTGCAACAACTTTCCTGCTCTGCTTAGCTTGTGCATCAAAGTTTACAGCTCAAAACATTAGCCATGACAGCTTTTAAAAATTTGATTTTATTTAGAAGAATTATTTGCTATATTTTTAAAGTTAATAAAACCTATTCTGTGTTTTCCTTAGGTTCGTGGAAAGCTGTTTTTTAAAAAAAAGTGCTAATTGAACAATGTAATGGTTCTTGTAAACTGAACAAGAACTGGATTCATAAGGACTGGATTGCTTAAAACTAAATTCCAAGGATTATACAAGATAAGACTTCTGGGTTTTGTAAGGCTAAATCATGGGAGACACCTAGCATTGCTTTCATTTTTTTTGGCAGTTGTGTTTTTTTCTAACTTTTCTTAGCTGTAATGTTCCTTAAAACATATCACAAATAGCAGTAATTGTGGATGGCTGTGTGTTCTAAGCATCTAATTAAAGCATACTCATTGCAAGCTGTTTTGTGAAACCTAGTTTCCTACGGATTTTTGTTTTATGCTCCCTGAGCCTTTCTGTCTGATTTAGCAGTCACTCAAGAATCTTGAGTCTTGTTAGAGCAATGACAGTTAAGGAGCTTGTAATTGCTGTCAGACTTTGAATGAGCTGAGTATCATAGTCATCTGTTTCTCACAAATAGAGACAGCAGGAATATATTGAGGGTTTTCTGGTAAAAGATTAATTGCTTCGTTGCTCACAAACGTATTGTCAGGTTTCAGCAAAGTCTGTGAGCTTGTGTCTTATGTCTCAGGAAGCTTTTCACATTTGCTTGAACTCCATTAACACTGGTATTAAAAATTATTTTTGGATCTAACATATAAAAGTTGGCAGAATCTGAAGTGATGTGTGGGTCTGAAAGGTACGCTGGAAGAGCTGTGTTCTAAGAAATCAACTGATGCCACCTGTTACCCAGTCTTCTGATGATTAATAATTATGATATATGCCAGGCTGTAAGATGCAATAAGTAGGATCATACAGCACAGGAGTGCCCATTAGAATCAAGCAGTCTTAAGTGCAAGCAAGAGTTTGAAAATGTTTAGTACTAGAAAAACCTCTATGGCAGATGGTCAAGTTATAATTTCAAATGTCCATTTCAGTTTTATTAAATCAATCCTGTTGTTCCCAGAAAACTCTGTTGGAATTGCTTTACTATAATGATTTGCATATTGATAGGATTTAAAGTATGTAAGCACCTGTAGCCTGAATCATACAATTTGGCCCTAATTCTGAGTTTTGTTGAGCAGCATATGTGGGCTTATGATTAGCAGCAAGTCCAATCTAATATTCTAGGAATTGGGGGTACTTGCTTTCTTAGAGGGTCAGAGCCTGTGACAATGTCAGAGCCAAGTTATTTAAAAAAAATATGTATGCAAATTGTATATCCCAATCTTTGCTGTGAACTGTGAATCCATCATGTAATGGGAACCTCTTACTAGGTGCCACAAACCTGTTTCTAAGTTTCTTATGCTTTTCTTTTTTCCCCATGTTTCCTGTGCCTCTATGTGCTGATACCACATACTAGGCAGAAGATGGTGTATGCGTAGAGCTTTGCACGTGCTCATGGGGCTGATGGGTGTATCTGGGCTGATATGCTGGGTGCCTGCATCAACTGATGGGTTAGCAGTTGTTTATTAAATAAAACACAAATGATTGAAAACTCTGTCCCTCCTTAGTTCAGAAGGACAATAACTTGGGTTTCCTTCTACCAATGCACTGTTTTTTTTTTCTCCGCAAATCTTTCAGAAGCTGAATTATTGTCAATGGATTCTTCTGTTCCCCCAAGCTTAGATGAGATTGACCAGTGGATTCAAAAGTTATTACAGCAGGATAGGTGGACAAGTACTGCAACCACGTGAGCTTTATTTCCTTGGAAAACCAGACCAGTTACTCATGTAACTGCCAAAAGATAGAGCCACCACAAAACTGTCAGGGTTACAATGTGTTTACTAGTTTTGTCAATAGGCATTTGTGTAAATTATCACCATATCACTGTCAAATAAGTAAAATTATCTTTCTGTAACATGTTATGCTGATTGTGAGGTGGTTGGTTGCTGAAACTTCACTTGACTTAAAATTTGTGTATATAATTTTAAGTTGTGTACAGTATGATGAGCAATTAAAATGAATCTAAACATCTGGTCCTTAACTTTTTTGCTCCATCAGAAGTTAATTACTAGATAGGGAACCAAATTTAAGTGATGAAGTTTTGATATATGCTCTGTGTATATGTGCATAACCTAAATTTCAATACCGTTTTAATTTGAACTTGTAACAGTTGCGGTCTGTTTGCATGGGGATAAAATAGGCCACTGTCTTTAAAGTGTGCAGATGCACATGCTTGCAATTGCTATTATTGATGGGAAACGAGGATACAGCAATCAAGTTGCTGGCTGAAGAGTTTAGATGTGAAATTTAACTCTATTTAAAAAATGAGAACTCTGAGTTTATTATAGAGCTTGTTTTGATAATTATAATTGAAATTTTTTCATGTGAATTTTTGGGTATGGAGGGATCCTCTCTGGAGAAGACTCCTGTAGAAGACTTTCCACAAAGTTTGCAGTGAGCAATGCTCTACAAACATAATGAAAAGCCAACCAAAACTAACGTCGTATCAAGTATTTATCTTAGAGGACCACCTTCGGTCCTCAATATTTTGTGTTCAGCTATTGTTAATTTCTATCTTGTTTATCCTCTTGGCATTTTTTTATTTCACTTGAAGAGCTGAAAGGGCTTTTTATTTGTGTGCTCTTATCAATCAGAATTTCCAGGAAAAATGGTTTCAGGAAGGTCAGATTTTTCAAAAGACAGTTCTCATTGTTTTCTGTGAACCATCTCCAGTGGAATGTCTTTAAATCAGAAGACTTCAAAAACGAAGTCTAGTTTCATTGTGTAAACTAAACAAGGGGGAAAAAATCAATTTCCAATTAATGAGTGTAAGACGACAGAAACAATGTTCCCTTCCCCTATAATTTCCCACTGTGTCTATGGAAAATACAACATTGAGTGTGGAAATCTTTGACGGAGTTCTAGATTTAGTGCATGTTAGTGTTCAGAAACAGTTGAGATCCATGTGAATTAGCTCTATTCAGGTTATCAGCACATACCTGGCATATTCAGACAATAGATTGCAAGTTTCCCAAAATATTTTAAAAATATTGTCAAAATCCTCTCTTAATAGAGGGTAATAACTGGATAATAAATTGGATACAGCTGATTGGATATTATGTCACTTTCTTTACACTTATTTCTGTAAATACAGTGTGGCTCTGACTCTTATATGCGAATTGAGATTAAATTGTGCCTTCCTGTAAATTCACAGGAGGGAACAGAGCCCATGTCCTTTCTTCTTGCTAGCCGTAGTGTAGGAGAGTGGTTTCTAGTAACATGTCATTTTACTTTCTTAGCCACTGAGCAGGAAGTTAGTGGGTATGGGTCTAGGATACAATTTGGGCCTGTATGTTCTACTGTCATCGTGCGCAAAGCAGGGCAGCGGCAGGAAGCAAGGGACTAAATTGTTCTGAGGTATTGAAATGATTTCAGAACTGTCATTCCCCAGGAAGAAATCTGACTTAAATGTGATGACAAATTGCAACTGGGTGGTTGAAGGGGTTGCTGCCCTGTGCTGTAGATGTTGCCACTCCCATGACAGGAACTATGGGCTGCCACATCTTAGAATATAAATTGCAGCGATTAAAATAAAATTCTCTTTTAGTTCGAGTTAGTCAAGTTTTCCTCCAGGCACTGAAGTCTCAGTGATGAGTCCTGTGTGGACAGGTAAGCATGTGGGTTGAATAGATGCTCTAGTGCCCTAATGTTAATGATACTTTGAGAGTTTGTAGAACATTGCTGAGTGGATAAGGTCCAAATTTCTTTAGAACTATAGAAGTAATAGTTTTGTACTTATATGTTAACCATTGTCCTCACACGTGCGCTTTATGTTGAAAAACTAGAATAAAAAAGCAAGTTAAAACATTTTTCTTGATAGATCACCTTTAAAACAGATTTGGTTATTTAATTTAGGTGCCTAATAGGATTTGAGGATTTTCTAGAGCTAGGTTTTAGACACATTTTTCTGGACTCTGTGTGTGTATATGTATGTATGGGCACTGGACAAAAGACTCTTCCAGTCAAGAACTGCCTATTTGTACATGATGCTCTGTTTCCCCTTTCTTAGGAAGAGGGTTACCTGGAGGCAAGAACTAAAAATACGTGTGAAGAGTTCAGATCAGTTCTTCCTCTGATGGTGAAAACACTTTTGAACTAATCATAAACAACTATTTCCTTTAGAGCTCTTTGAATGAAGTTACTCTTTTTTTAAAAAACATGTAAAACATTGCATTTAGGAATATGTAAAATATTCCTAATTTTAAAACAAGTTCTGACTTTGCCAGATATTTCACTTAGATTTCCATATAAAGTATACTAGCTTCAAGGTTAAATGCAAATTTTTTTTTTAATGATTTAAAAATAGAGTAGAATAATCATGGTAAAATCTGTTTCTCTAATCTCTTATTTTTAAATGAGTTTTCAGTTTTTTCATTTGCTGACAGGTTTGCAAATTGACAATCATTGCACTTTACCCTCTTCCCCGTCATGTTTTCTTTTCTCATTATTAAAACCTATAAATTTCACTTAACTTGTTTTAGTGTCCTAATATAAATCACGGGAATAGTGCACTTTGAACAATGTCAGGATACCTCCATACCACTTTTAAGTTGACTCAAGTTATCCAGTCAGTCAGAAAACTCCTCTGTGGATATCTTTTTTTTTTTTTTTTTTTACATTGAATTTTATGCTTAAACTTTGTGTACACTATGTAATGACTAAAGCTGCTTTTTCTCCAATTAATAATTAACTATTGAGTAGTTTAGCCTCACTTTAACTCTTTGTACAGAATACAATTATATTTTTTCAGTAGTGTTCAGTGAACTGTACATCTAGATTAATGTTTTTATTTAGAGTAATAGAATTCCTGTCTTGCATGAAATTTTTGCATAGCTTTTAGAAGGTTTGCATGTATGTTAAGATAAAAGTTGTGAGGACCATTAGAGAGTGGCATTTACAGTGCGGAAACTTTAGCTAGTTACGGTGGAGTTTTTAATTATGCTTTTGTTAAGGTTGTAATCCTGTCCCTGCTCAATTAAGTAACAAAACTCACAGGGTTTGGGCCTATATGATTAAAATGTTGCTCGTATTTAAGCAGTGATGGCTCCTATGTTTTGCTGGTTTTATGTCTTTTTTTGTTTGTTTTAAATATTGCTCTTGTGGATACAAATAGTGCATCTGCTACTGCGGTAAAGATTTGCATGGTGACTCTCCCCGGATGGGTTTCTGAACTGATGCTTTCTTGTGCAGTCCAATAAAAGGCCTTGTCTGCAGCTGGGCAGGTGAACTAGTTCCAATGTTGTAATCCTAGACTCATCTGAAGCTTAGCTGTTGTCTTATCTGGAGGAAAAAAGGATACTTCTAGAATTGTACAGACAAATCTCTTTTGCCTTTCCCAACAGCATTTAATTGTGTCTAAGACTTTTTAAAGTAGTCCTCCTCCACAGATGACGTGGAGGTACTCTTGCACATACCTACAGCTTTGTGTGTGTGTGCAGGCACATGCTATTTGCAGCCTCCTGTTTTGACATGTACTTCAGTGTTCTTCTTGTCCTAATCTGTGACACTCGTATTGCTGCAGGTGTTGTAACACCTAATGCTACTGCAAGTAATGCTGAAGAAAAGTATAATTTTTCTAGTTTGTCTTGATTTTTGTGTATTTGCCAGTAGCTGAACACCACGGTTAGACCACTGCATGATTGTCCTTTTATTTTTAATGGGTCTCTAACAAAACTATGGAGGAAAGAAGGCAATATCTGATAAAAGAAGCATTTACTGTATGTGTTGGGCAGATGTATATGAACCTAAATGCAACCAAACTTTAAGTGGATAATATCCCTTTAATTTTGAATATCTGACAGTGAAAGAGAAGTTAAAGATATAGAAAATGAAATTGAAATCCTGATTGTTCTCTCACAGTATTTCTATATTGACAATATTCTTGCCTAAGAGTGAGAATTAAGCAACTTCTGGTTTTAAAACAAGTATTTCCATCTGGAAGAAAAAAGGTTGTATAATTAGGCTGCTCTAACATACTCATGATCCCTGTCAGTGTAGCTTTGCTGAAGTCAGTGGAATTATACTAGCAAAAGAGAAAACAGTGTGACTGGTTTGTTCTGCTTCTCTAACATCACTGCATCTTAACTATAAAGATAAAACAGATTGACTTCTTAGCTTTGGCTAGATAAGCCAAATAGGTCTGGGGAATGATGAAAGGTCTTTTACCAATAAAATCAGTGTTTTAGAAATATGACAAGACTGTATAGAAATTAGACTAAAAAGCTATAGAATGAGATTATTGGTAGACTTTCTAATCTTTATATAGAATTCTGCAATACAGCATGATTCTATATTAAAGCCTCCAGCACAGTATGAAGAATTATATTTTTTAATATAAACTGAACATTTCAGGAAAAGTAAGTAATACTGCTGATGCATACAATAGAAGACAAAGTACCTAAATGCCAAGTCAGATCTTTAATTTTTGTGTGTGTTGGGTGTGTAAGAGATGTTTAGTTTTCTACCAGCTCCTTTTTTGGTCTTTTTAGCCTCCTGTCAATGACAACTTAAACTGCTATTCTCCATTACTTGTAAATATGTTAACTGGATTTACAAGATATTAACTTGAACCTTTACTGCCATCTCCCACAGTAAAAGTACTCTGCAAAGCAGTGCTCTTTTACCACAGCAGTGGTAAGAAATTGTGTCGTAGCACCAATATATAGAAACTGTTTATACCTTTACATCGGTACTAAATTGAAAATCTGATAACTTTCAGACTAATATTTGAACTGAAAAACTGGTGGAACTACTGAGCATGTTAATAGAAGGCCTGTACTCTTCAATGCCCTTACTGACTTGATGAAAAACTTAGTACTGGCATAGGGAAGTAAAAACTGGTAAGAAAATATAATTTCACTGCAACTCGTAAGATGATACAGTGATCAATTTAATAGTGTCTGGAAATCTGGTTTTGACAGAGCGAATTCTTAGTATAAATGTTCACAAAACTTTTCTACGAAACACAGCAAGTCTATGAAGATTCAGCTAGATGTACAAAGCCAACTGCTATTCTGTATTTTCAATTGCCTAGCTATATCACGGCAGCTAAAAATATGACTTTAATGATATGTTAACACAATTATTTTAAGAGCAGGCTTAGGAAATCTCATGTGTCAGTTCTCATGAACAATTTCAAATGGGACAGAAGGAGGTATGTAGGAATGGGACTAGCTTGGAAGAGTTCCTGAGGGATTTGGAGCAGGAGATAATATGGTATAAAAGTCAGTCCTTTTGTCAGGCTGAGGCTCTTCTGCCTTGTGAAAAAGGTTTGAAAAATCTATATTGGAAAATACCACGCAAATATGTGGGTCCAATTCTTACTATGATGGTTTTCCGATTTTTAGATCCTTTAAAATAAGGGTCCTTAGTTGCAACTTGTTCTATTCGTCTCTATACTCATCAGAAATAAGAAAAATTGATCTTTGCTGTGTTTGAAGAAAAAATAAGTATACTATTAAAAATTATGAAGTACAGTCAATTTCTGTATTTCAGCATATGCACTTGAATAATACATGTAATGATAACATCCAGTAATTCTTTTCCATAGGTAACTTTCTATATTATCTAAATTTGTGCTGAATATTTTGCAGGGGAAGGGAAGAATCAGTTGAATAATCTCTAAATAATAAGTTATGAAACAGTGGAGAAACTTGCAGACCTTGTACGAAGAGTCTAAATAATACGGATAATTAAGTTACTTGGGAGTACTTGAAAATGTCTTAGATCAAAATACTTTGCTGATTTCGCTTTTTAAAAACAAGGCTGACATTTTAAATGTCCTGTAGAGGGATTGTTTTGCTATATATAAAGTAGACTTAAACTGTAGCAATTGGAATGGCCTATCATTTATTCATTGAAAGTGTTTGCCATCTGAGAATAATGAGCTTTGTTATTTGTGGATGTAGGATTGGACGAATAGATGAACATTTTATCCAATACTTGAAGCAGAGATTGAATTGGGCAAAGAACCTGGTTTGTGAGTACAGGGTGTGGTGTGTTTTTTTGTTTTTTTTTGTGTGTTTTTTTTTTTTGCTAGTAAAGCAAGATTGGGCTCTGGGGCCATTAAAGTCTGGAAATAAGTTTCTCTGACTTAAATGGGTTTTGGATTAGATCCAGAGTGGAATATCATCTGCCCTGAGACATTCCAGCTAATGAGAGTACAGAACATCCTATGCAAGGTGATTATTTACATACAATTACAAGGAACACCTACAGTAGAGGAAAAGTAATGTAGTGATATGTAACAAGTTGCAGATAATATATTTAGCTAGTTCTTGGCATTCAGGAACACATTTGATTTCCAAGTTCCAGGGCTGACTTATAAACCTAAGTAGCCCTGATTTCAGTAGTTTAGCAGGAATTTGTTAGAGGAAAAACTACGATAGCAGTTTTTGCTTCACCTCAAGTTGGATGTTTTTGCAGTACCCCAACGTTATTTGGCTGCCTGGAAGATGTTAGAGACATGCGTTTACCTGTGTTAGAGCAAGGTTCACTATTCACTTTTGCAACAAAGTACTTGTAAATTATGTTGTCGTTGCCATAACAGCATATTTATTTGTAGCTACAAATTATAGTATTTTGATGCCTAGTTACCTAGCTGACATGCATATAATAGTATTTATATTCTTAATATTGAATTTATACAATACTAGTTCAATTGATGCCAGTAAACTCTTGATAATTACTTGCAAAACCAACTCAAAACCTTGTAACAGGTCAAGCAAAATTGATTTTTGCTGCTATGAGAGGCCCAGCTAGGACGCGATTGTATCTGACTGGATATATATGTGCCCTTTAACGTCTACATCACTATACTTAACGAGGGGCTGCACACAAAACCCAGTGACTCTGAATTCTGGTTTTACCATATGTAAGAGAAATTAAGTTTACAGTATTGTTAGAACTTATGTTATTTACTTGCACACTGGGCTTTCCTGTTCCTGATTATTCTCCACTAGCTATTGTATGGCATGTTTCCTAACAGTCAGTCTAAAATGGATTACAGGAGATAACTGGGAACCAGCTGCCTTGCTATTGTGGAAATAGAGAAATCTGCTCCTACTGTCGAGTAACAATAGTAACTACCTGAAAACAAAAACCTAGTTCAAATCTCTAAAACTGTTGTCTGATAGTCAGTCGTGTTCAAGCAGATACGCAACTTGCGTCATCTAACAGTTTACATCTGAAGTACGCTTTATTGCTATAAATTGGACACTACAAGGATAACTGATGCTTTAAACTGTTCTTTCCAGGCACAGTGTACCTTCCTAAAACATCTCCATCACAGAAAATGTTTGAAATTTTGATCAATATTCAGAATAATGGTGGTATTCATATTAATCAGCTATAACTTAATCTAAGTTCAGAGACTGTCTTGTGCATGTCCCGTTACCATATTTTGTGTGACTAGTTGAATGAACACTTATTTAAAAAGCTTACTCTTAGCTTTCACTTCTTCCAAAGTAAAGTAAATTTTTTTCCCAAAACATCACTGTTTTATAGAACGCTGTCTTTCGGCTACTTGTGCTTTGTAGTCACAAAAGGTGTTTACTTGATTTATCAGACTTCCTGCAGGGGAGGAATAAGCCCCTTCTAACAGTTATGGTTTGTTTAATTGAACTTACTGTATGTCCATTCCTTTTGGATCTAGATTCTGACTTTGCAGACTTTCATGTAATGTATTTCAGAGTTACTATTGAGTAACCTTATGGAGTAGCTGAAATTTGGATTCTTTCCAATAGCAGAAACTGAATACTTTCCAATATGGTTCTCAGGTTAATGGAGCGACTGCACAGGTTCCTCACTATTTGTAAAATACATAATGAATGTAATTGTAAATAAGATGAGTGTTTATGAATTGTCTTCTCTAGACAGCCATAACTTATGAGTTTAAAATTGCTCATGATAATGAGTTAAGCTTTTTCATAGGTCCATTTGGATTATGTAGGATTCATGTTTTCTGGAATGTTTCATCTTTGCTGTAAATGGAGTCTTTAAGATTAAGCATGAGCCGATCCATAAAACATAAGGTGTTAATGCCCGACAAAAACGCTTGCTTTATACAGACCATACCTGTATGGTTTTCTGAAACTGCTGTTCTGAGCATGGATTTTTATAGATGGTTGAAAGTAAATGAAAAAGCCCTACTGACTCTTTTTTTTTAAAAGAAAAGAAAGACTTACAGAACAGTGGATATTCTTGTTTTATCCAGAATCAGACATTGGTATCATTATCATAAAAGAGGAAAAAAGAGGAAGCTTGACGTGTTTTGCTGGAGATAGGAGCTCCCTTTCACTGTGTGACCTTATAACACTGCAGCTGAGAATGCCCCTGCTAGTGATGGAGTTACTGCAATGCATGGGGTAGTAGTCCAGGAGTTTAAAAAGAAAAAAAGGGGGAAAAAAAAAAAAAAGAAAACCACATTTAGACAGATTGCTCCATTACCTTGTATACTGTGGTTTGGGTCAAACATAGTCTTGGTCACTCAGTACGCCCACTTTCAGGTCAGACATAGGATTGAATGTGGCTTAAAGTCTTTAAAACACTCCATGGAATTTCTTATAGTGCCACTTTAAATGTAAGTTTAGGAACTTTAAATGAAAGTGTGTTAAGTTTTCTTTGCAGAGTGTTATTAACTAGAGGGATTCTGAATTAATTTAGCAGCCAGGTCTGTTCTTTCAGCCATAAGCTGTGCTGTCAGGGAAACTTAATTACACTTTAAGTGGGATGCAAATGAGTTGTGACACTACATCATTTCACATGAAAGGTTCATTACTTACATTAACTGCACAATGCTCTCTCCTAAGCATAGGCCTCATTACAATTTTTCTATTTTTTTTTACACAGCTAAGTCTGAGCAGGGCTTTTACTTTTAGCATCTCTTCTTACTATATGTCCCTTCTTTAATCATTTAAGCTTAAAGTTGTTGAATTCATTAAATGATTTGAAGCTGAGTTGTATAGAAGATACTAAAATAAGGCTGGACTTTATAGACTTCCAGAATGCTCACTTTGAGTTCATTTGTCCTCCTTTGAGTTTTTATATGTTCAGAGCTGTCACATGCTACTTTGAGACATGTAACTTACTAGGGATGCGTACTTCTCACTTATTTCCCAGAAAAAAGAGAAGAAAATAGATGCCATTACTGATTTGCCGTGTTCATTGGGTTATGATGAATGATTGTTTAACAATGGAATAGTTATATATTTAGAATATTTCAGAATTGATGAATTTTGATTCTTTGGTCATTCTCAAATGAGAAAGTAACTTGTAATGGTATCTCTTAAACTCCTAGATGGACTCTGTAGTTGCTTGGTAGAACTGTACTGTTAAGTACTGCCTATGAGTTACTGAAAGAGTTCGAAAGAGTCCTTGTTGGAAGCTGTGTTTAGGATAGTCTTCCTTTTAAGTATTCATGCACTGAAGGCTTAATTTTCATCTTAGCGCTCCTCTGTATAATGTTCTTTTTGCTTTAAAAGAACAAAAATTCTTGCTTTTCTGACATAACAGCTCGCAGCTATTTAAGAATATGATTTACTCTTCCTTGCAAGTGTATCGCATTGTTATGGGCTATTATAGGATGTTTATTCTGGTTGTACTTTCAATTTAATGCTGAAAGCACTGTGAAATAGTATTGAAGCTGTGAACTGAAGTTGTTTGCAAGCTCACACTAGACTGGATTGTTGTTAGACCCCATATGGCTGCTTAGGTAGTCTTGAAGGCAAGACTCTGTCATCGCTTTGCTGCTAATTTAGTAAATACTGGTTACTTTATTAAAAGCCCACTTCATTTATTCTTCTGAATTTGGCGCTTATGAAAAATACCAGCTTGATATCCTTGAAGATATCTTGCAATCCAAGGTCAGTGTTTTACTGCACTTCTGTTGAGTACAAAGAGCAACTTTACTGCTAATTTTTTGTGCGCTCTTCAGGAATGTATTTTGATCATGGCTACAGAGGATGAAATAGTGATTCTGTCTCAGTGCCTACTCAGGCTGTTGTCAAGCACAGAATTCAAATTCATTCTTTACTGCTGTGAATAATCCCACTGAATTCAGTGGGGTTACAATGGAACGGGACTACTTATTGAAATCAATGGGCCTACCTAGGTCACAGGTTCATTAAGACTTAGTTAAAAAATGATACCTGAAAGACTGCTGATGGAAAGTTTATTAGGTCAGCAGTCTCACTTGGTCCCAATCTGATGCATCTCTGAAGTGTTTATATCAATGGCTCATTAACTATAAAACTGCAGTTTTTAAGAAGGGTATCCAAGTTCATGAATACTGTTTGGCATGCTGCTGTGGACTTCAGCGATGAAATAACTTGCCTTTCCTTAGAGGGACCTTGAGTATCATCAAGCTGTCTCTTTATTTCATCTTTATTTGCCTTTTATTAGATTAGAACACTGAAAAGTTGAGATCCCATGAGCTTCATACTAACTTTGAATCAATGTATAAATTATTTATATGAAACTTTTGAGAATGATTACCCAGAATTGATGTGCAACATTGCTTTGAAGTATAAATGCGCATATAGCTCTATTTTCTAGGTTGAAAATGGGCTCATGCAGAACTATCGCTGTGCCATCAGTTGACTCTTCATCTTGCCCCTTCCTTGAAAAATAATCGCGCTATGAAAAAAAAGTGTATTTTACAAATAGAGCAAGTTAGGAAATGGGAACAATTTTTTAACTTTCTGAGATTTTCTCTTTTTGGTTAGATTATTTCTTCTCATATTAATTTTTTTAAAGAAAGTGTGTATCTTGCCTTATGTCTTGAATTTTGTAGTAACTATGTGAACAAACTGATTACAATTATTTTCCAGAAACAGTTCATCAACCCCAATGGCTACGTACCTTCTTTAATAAAAGGTTAACACAAGAACTCAGGCGCTGAGTATGTAAGTGTTCCCAGAGCCAACAAGAGGTGAAGACAGACTTGACAAACTCTTCAGTTCAGTCATTCTCCCGTCACTCAGCTTGAACTCAGTAATGTGTTTGCACAGAACAATCGCACTTTACAAAAATCACATGTGATGCAGTTGTGAACTATCCTGGTTAAACTAAAAGCTGAGCCAGAAGTACTATTTAAATCTTCCTTAGGTTTTATTCTGATTCTATAAGCAATAGAGACCTCTAACTGCTGTCAGGCAAGGCTCAGACTTGTGACACTAGCCAGATCATTCTGCAATGGAGGAAAAGAGAGTTCATATGGAATCACTGGGTAAAACCTAGCAAGAAACGGGATGTTTCAGTTTATGAAGAGCTTATATATTTCCATTTATTGAAAGATGTTTTGATATTTTTGGACTGAAAACTTGAGAAAACTTTTTTTTTGGGGGGGGGAGGTGTTGATGGTGTGATTTTCAAAAATGTGCAAAAGCTTATTTAAATAAAAAGAAACATCTGTTTCCTTTAACAGAAACCTTTAAGGACTGAAATATTTTAAAATATCAAAATTAGCCTCAATCTTCAGACTGTTTTTTAGATGAGTAGTCCAAATAATTATGCCTAGTGTTTAATCTTTTTAGTGTTACCTAATACTTTCTTCAAAAAAAGCTAATGAAATCTTTTTCTGCTCATATCTCCAACTTCAGTACTACTTCTGCAATTATATATATGCAATGGGTAAGGGGCAGATACCCTATTCTAGAGCTGAAGAAGGAACTGTGACTTTAAAAGCAGGATATCATTTACTGTGTGTTACAATGGCTGGTACAGAGGAGGCTGGACTGGAAAAGGTGTGGGCAAAGGCTGTTTCCCCTCTGAAGAGGGAAGGGAGAAGATAAGAGGTGGAAGGCAGAGGCTTAGAAGTATGGGCTTTCGTAGATGCTTGGAGTAAAGGTCTAAGCATGTACAAAGGGCAGCTGCTAATGGGGCTTTGGGGGAAATTCTTACTCCTTTTGTTTTTCTACTGTGCGTCAGTTATCTGCATTGGAAACTTTTCCAAATTCTGAATGGCTTTATCTCAGTGTAGAGGAAAGGAGAGAGATTACGCTGTGGATTAAGGGAGCTGAATGAAAACTGAAGTCCCTACAAATGGTCTTCTAGGATGAGGGGAGAACTAATGTGACTGAACAGGTGCAGGCAAATAGAAACACAATCTAGCAGATGTAAATTAAATGTAGTGAAAGAAACACTGCATTAATCTAGCAATTATATTTAGGATTGCCTTTTTAATGGCTGGCGGTGACTAACATTGCTTGAACATGTCTTTTCTGAAGGGGCAACTGTGCTAATGGTCGAGCAGTTAGTAATAAAAAAAGAATGAGGTTCTTGAGCACTGCAGAAGTGACTCTGGCTTTGGACTCCAGGTTACTGCTGGAAGCGTCAGGGTCTTGTCTCTACCATTGTAACAGCCAGTTGTGAATCTTAATACTACCACTTCAACTTAGTTGATTTACTGAAGGGCTAAGGCTTAGTGCTGTGTACTCCTTTCACGTCTTCATAACTGTTAATATGAAGCATGAGTGTATAATCCTCTATACATATTGTAAATAAGTCTTGAGGATAAAGCAGTTTGCATTTTGGAATTGCTTTTCTCTTGCTAATATTCAAAACCTATGCAAGTAGTTCAGTTCTTGAATTTTGTTTTGCAATAAATTATTGATTGTTTTTTTAAAAATTACTTAATTATCATGGTATTGGATTACTTAATTGTAGTTAAAGTGGGGGGAAAAATGCCTTTTCCAATGTCAGTGAGAAGAGAATGAGTTTAGGCAGCACAGCTCGCTCCATGCATTAGCCATACTTGTATTTTAAAATGTATTTGCCTGCTGACTAATTACTTCTATTCAAATCACTGGACTTTATGGAATTAAATGGGAGTGGAATTAGACCAATGCTGAGAACTTCTGAAAAATGCAACCTCATTAGGTGCGTTGCAGCTGAACTAGTTTGAAAGTATTTATAATCCCTAAAGTGATTATTTGTATTCAACTAGCTGGCAACCTAGAGGTCACCTGAAATGATTTGGTGTAAAATATGCTGAGCTGCGTGGTAGTGAAACAAGATATTGAGAGAACTACTCGTGTCTCACTTGATTGTGTGTATTCTTGGGTGGGGGCAGACAAATGACACATCTGCCACCAAAAAAGGCAACTTTCAAAACCGAGATCTGCCTTTATGCGTTGTAGTAAAGTAGCTGTAAAAATATGCCTAAGGAAGGAGGTATTATGGGGGAAAATGGACTAATATAATAGACCGTTAAAAATTAAAGATCTCTGGCACTACTGTTCAGACATACTGAGTTAGAAATTCAGCGCAGTTGTAGAGAGCAATACCTTAAAAGAGTTTTGAGGAACAGAAAGTATCCCCATAAATCACTTGTCAGTGTAGATAATAGAGTACTGCATCCTTTTCTGTCAGGTGGAGTAAAGGTTATGTGCGGTTGCTTACTCAGACTGTGTGCTCTTACTGGAATAGCCAGCGTTGGCTTCCGTGAGTGCTGTGGGCTAGAACGCCTGCGAGGCAGTGGGTGCGTGATCTTCCATGCACCCTCTTACATGGTGGCTTTCTCTCTCTTCCATCCCTTTCCTGCCATCTGTTTTGTCTCTTACTTTTGCTGAAAGAGGCAAGTTGAGAGAAATGGGGAATGGACAGCAGTTACTTTATCCTTTCTTATGTTGGTCTTTCTAATTGGTTTTGGGGGGATGGGGTGGAAACTCAAAGTAACCCGTTGTCAGTAAAAGTTTTGAGATAAACGGTACCAAGGAAATAATTATAACTATTTCAGGTTCCCTCCCTCAGCTCTTCTTGAGGCAGAACAGATATGAACTGCCCAATTTACAGTTTACTGCCTGCTTTTGTGATTGCAACATTTTTACCTTTTTTCCTGCAAGTGTTATAATTTCAGAGCAATGCCATGGTATTTAGTAGCAGTAGTGATAAAGCTTCCTGTGTGGCATTTGAAAGACGGTGATTATTGAGCTAGGGAAGAAAATTATTTTTCTTCAAAAATAAGATGTTGACTGTAAATATAATTCAGAGTCTTCTGAGTAAAAAAGTGTGGTAATGAATAACTTGTCTTGCTTTGAAAAATAAGATGTTAAAGGTAACAAATATTTACGTTTGAAAGAGAAGCACTAGGATACTTCAATGTCTTTACAGCTAACGGTCTGTAACCAGAAAAACTGTTTTAAAGTAGCCTTTATAAGTATTATTTTTCTGCCAGGAAATTGCACAAAAGGTGGAGAGCATTATAAATTAAAAGTAAATTGCAGGAGACAGTTAAGACTAGACATAGCCGCTGTTAGTTTGAGTGGTATTTTATGGTAAATTAATTTAAATGGAACTGTCCTGGGACTTTCTTCTCAATGAGATTTAGTCTGAAATAGAGTCACAGTATGCCTAGAGTGGTCAGGAATTTTCTTTCCTTTGTGGCTTGCTTTGATCAGGATTTTTTCCTGTCTTCCTTGATGTCATATGAGTTTTCTGCCTTTATCCAGAGAATATAGGAAATCTGACCCCTTTGTGGGGTGAAATTTTAAGTCACACCTTTCTGTTTTTTTGTAGCTGCTATAATCTCAACATGTTTATAAAGCGGGGTTAAGGGAGTATTAAATCCTCCCTTTAGCCTGACCTGATACTATTTCCACTCAACCTCATGTGACAGAGACTTCTGCTTTAAAGGTGTCAGAAATTGTGATTCAGTCTCCACACTGGAGATTTGAACTCTTTCTCCCTTCTGTATTAGCTGTCGTAACAGCAGTGTAATCTATAAAAAGCCATTTGCTACTTTTTTTTTGTATTTTAAAAAATGAGACAAGAGTTTAGCTGGAAAAAAGACCTACTGATGATATATGGCAAGCAGGGTGTATAAACTGTTAGGGACATATATGCCTGAACGCTTGAAAGATCCTTGCTACCCTTTAGTTGATCAAAATAGCAAAAGCAACTTGATATATTTACAGTATTTAATTTTCTGTTGCTCTTCGAGACATAGAACGCACCTCATGGTGTGTTCCCTTTGGGTAGTTCATTGCATCGGTATTGAGGCCCCTGCTAATTTCATTCCCCTCCTGGATGTTCAAGAGAAAGCACAAGAAAGTGTTTAAATCAATGAAGCTAACAAATAAACAGCATGTGGCTGATGCATGACCTGTCAGATAGAAAATACAGTATGTAGATCGTATTGATGGTTTCTGGTGAAGAACCATACTAAATATTGACAGCAGAAGTTGGTATGTGATGAACATCTAATTGGGATTATGTTTACATAGAACTGTAGCAAGTTAACAATAGTAAGAAGAATGTGATCTAGCCTCCTGTTAGGAAAAGCTCTTCTGTCTGGAGAAAGAATTGTACCGTAATGGAGTTGATAATACTTTTTAGAAACATATACTTTCAAACTTAATTTCAGATATACAGGCTGTATGTTTATACTAGTCTTCACTCTTTTCCTTTTGAATTTCTAGCCTTTCCCTGGATCATAGACTTTTTTTTGTAAATCTTAGGATTTCCAGAACATGTAAAACAAAAAATCCCAAAGGAAAAAAAATACCTCTTACTGAGTAGTTGAATTTCTTCTAGCACACGCTTATACCATTGTCCAGATAATATCCACGCATATCTGATGTATTGATTAAGTGCTGATACACTATAAAGTACCACAGTTTTCTCTTTTGAACAGATTAAATTCATGTTAAATGTTAGTTCTTCAGAACAGCTAAATTCAAGAAGAACATGTGTTTTTGGGAGGTTTTTCAGGAAATCATGGTGTTTGCCATGGTTCCAGAATAATTCACCTTTTCAATTCAAGCTACTGGGGAGGAATTTCAGGTAGCTGAGTCTTTACTCAGAGTACAGTGCTTTTATTTTTGGTATAATTTATTTAGAAGTTCCGAAGTAATCTGAAATATCGGCATATACTTGCGCTATTTTCTGAGTATAGGGTCAGATTTTATCGAGTTACATAGACATTGTACTGAAGCTCATGGAGTAGCTCTTGTCTTTTCCTCCTCTCAATGATATCTAAACAGTTTTCTTCAGCTACCAAGAGGATAACATTTGCCATGTACAAATTTAATACCTATTCCAAATTCTGATCACATTGGAAGGTAAGTGAATTTCATCTAAAATAGAGGAAAATAATGGGATCTTTTGAATTCCGAAAGGCAAGTAGAGCTCCGTATTGTAAACACAATGAGCGCCTACTCTGTGCATTTTTGTGTCTCTAGTATGTTTGTAATCACAGTGCAGGAAATCAATGAAAACTGGTATTACTGTGCTTTCCACTTTTCTGGCAAGGTTATTGCTAAGTACTTCTAGAAGAACTGAGCATATGCACCTCATCTTTGGCAGCCTTAGTTAAAGACTTGTCTTTCAGTTCACTGTAGGAACTTAGATTGAAGTATATCTCAAGATAAATATAATTGTTTTCATTTGAGTAAATAACAGCCAAAAGGTAAGTACTAATGGAGACAAATAACTTGTCCTTTATACATGAAAACCTTGAATGATTTCTGGCAAAGCAGTTGAGCAATAACATGGAAAGATGTTTTTGTGTCTGTATTCTAGTTTGCCATTTACAAAATATCGTGAAAGCCGGGGAAAGTGTGATCCATGCAGAAGCATCTGCAAATAGCATAAACTTTGAGAGGGCTAATGGGAAGTGAAAACCTTGCTTGAATTTCACCAAACTTGTCTTGTGGCTTCTTGAGATACAGTACCTGTGCTGATATTCTCTACAGGGAAGAAGAGTGATGCTACACACGACTTCTGCTATACGGTGTGATATGTTCCTTTGCCTTTTACAGTCAGTCATCAGGGACGAAAAAAAGCTGGAGCGTTGATTCTGGACAGTGGAACTAGGCTGCATCCTATATTTTTGAGATGGGAAGAGTGATAATGGAAATGAAATAGAAAAGAACTAGTTTTGAATCTTTTTTAATGAAAACTAATTCATTAGTAAGATTTCTTTGAGCTTTTCTTCATCATTGCAAATTGTAACTTGAAGATTTTTTGTTAAAGGTGCAAGACTGCACAGTATGTCTACAACAAGAACATGCCTTCAGTCTTATTCCCAGCAAGTACTGAGAAGTACTTTTAAAAGCATCATAATAAGGTATCTCAGAATTTACTAAGTGTTGTGGTATATTCCTAGCTGGCTTGGTACGATGTGGGATGAGAATAGTACAGAACATTATTTTAGTTAATGAGACTACAGAATTGCATGAATGGCCAGAGAGTGATTGGGCAGTTGGAACTGAATGTTGAAAAGGCAAGTGATATGTTTTTAGGAGTGGCTTGATGTACAAATGAGGTTAAGGAACTCTTACCTGTGTATAGCTTATGTAAAGTATAGATTTGGGATTGTGGCCAAGTGAAGATGTGTGATGTAAAATAAAGGAATAAATGCTTTTATATACTGTCAGGAAAAATCCAAGAAGTAACAAGGAAGATTAGGAGGATGTAAAGATCTGTAAGAAGGGGAAAAATTATTGTTGCATATGACTTATAAGAAGTAGGTGTTACTAGTTGTATGGCATCTAAAATAGGTTTCACTGTAGTCTAATGTGTGCAGCTTTGCACAGAGAGACTTTTGGTTTCACTACGACTATTTTTGGAAAATGAGTTCCTTAATGATACCTGATATTCCATCCACTTGAACTTAACCACCTCATTCATAAAGGAGGAAAAAGAGGGTACCACTACTACCTCATCCTTCCAGAGGACTTTGAACCTTTGTTTCACCTGTAATCACTGCTTGCTTTTGAGAAGCTAGCAGTGTGCCTTAAATTCCTTATGCAACTTAAAAGACAAAAAACAACCTCAAACCTTTATAATAATTCCTTTTAAGAACTGCTTAGTATTTGTTTTCCTGACATTAACTGCAATAGCAATCATGACAGACTCCTCTGGAATGAATATGTCGTAAATATCTTTTTATAGGATTTCTTCTGTAATGCAGTATTACGCTAAATAGGCTATTATTTTAAAGCACCATTTTACTTGTCTAACAAGCAGCCTGCAGCTTCTGCATCTGTAAGCCATTGTGGAAACCCATGCCTGTGAATGCTGTCTGCAAACAGATTTCTGGTGTGTGGCTTTGGTTTTTTTATTCCTTAATGAAGCTAAAGCTATGGTTAAAATTTGAAATATTGCCCCTCAGAGCAAAAGCGTCTTTTGGGTCGATTGCAGTGTTTTTGTTTTTATTATTTATTTCCCCTGTTATAACCACAATATCCTGGTGGTGGCAGCAAAGTACACGCAAGGAAAGTAAAATGAACACTAAGGCATAAACAAGCAAGAGATTAATGATGCTGTGCGGTGCTGATGATGACTCTGACTAAATGCATCAGACTCTTCTAGCTTAAAATGGTAGTGTAGGTAAATAGAGGGCTGATGTATTTATCAATTGTTTTTTAAATTGTATTAGGTTTCATCCAAACACAAGTGAATTCCTTCTTTTAAGTCTCCATTTTTAGTGGAAAATGGGACTTTGTGTATTCTTTCCTTTGCTCTCCTGGTATCATTACAAGCTGCAATTTAGAAAGAACCCTTTTGATTGACACACAAAACTAAAAAATTTTAATCTAGCACAGTTCTCAACGTACCTTTACTAGTCTTACTGTATTTTCAAATAGCTTTTCTTAATCTGGGAACATGCATGTTTCAGTACTTTCTTGGTTTTCATGTCTTTAGCGTTCATAATGGCGTGCTTAATTGGCAAGGTGGTTCATACTCTAATGACAGATTGCAAAGGACATCATATTAGATGTCCTAAGAGCCCTCTTTATTCCAAAGTATACATACAAGGATGCCCCAGCAGACATGAGTTATGGCTGCTGTACCTTGAATAGCAAGAATGGTGAGTGCTGGCAGGAACATTACTAAAATGAAAGAGAACTCCTGGCTGCCAAATTGCAACTGTTGGTTTCAATGTTAAACTTGTTTGTCAAAATACTCTTGGGTGGAATCAATAAAAGCTGCAGCCAGAATGGTCTGCAAGTAAGCGGTCTAATCCAGGAAAGTTCATTTTAGATTGATCTAAATGGGAGTTTTTCGTAAAGAATATAGCGTAACCTTTTGTAAATGTGTGGCTGGCTTTGTTGGTGAAAGGTGGCGGCCTTGGGGCATGGAGCTATTTATTTGCAGACACAATATAGGCAGTCATGGAGCAATTTCTCCGTTTCTCTTTACCTATGTGCCGAAATCCCAGCTTGCAAGAAAGGCTTCAGGGGATCAAAGAAGGTTTCATGCTCAAGAGAAACTTGGTATTTGGCCCCTCTGAAACAGTATGCACACTGACACTTTGTATGAAGTGGTTACTGGGAGAGGCGCAGAGGGATATATCTAGCTAGCAAGAGAGAACAAGTTTTAAGGTCTCGCTTCTCTCCTTTGGTTTTTAGTGGTGAAAGCGTGGGGCAGCCCTAGCTCCCAGTGGAGTAGAAATGGTGCAGTGGGGCCAGCACAGGTGTGCATAACAGAGCTGGGAGCTCTTGACAGATGTGACTTTTGCTGAAGCTAAGTGTGACCTTTGGTGAGAGCCCATAAGGAGGCCTGAAAGCAGAGCCTAGAAATGCAAATACCTGGGATGTAAGCTCCTTTTCCTTAACCCTTTAATATATCCAAAGGGAAAACAGGTATTCCTAGCACCTGTTTGAAGAGGTGCCTCTTTGGCATGAGGGACAACTGAAGTAACATCTGTTTGCCACTCCTGGGTCTATGCATTCTTAGTTTGCTATTTTATCTAACCATTTTCACCCATGGCAGTTTGTCAAATAGGGCAATCGTGTATACTCTAGGTACTGATTCTAACTAAAGTGGTATAACAGTGTAATTCCTACTGTTAACTAGTGTGCATAAGCAGTAAGACCCGTGTATTTTAAAATACATGGTTAAGCAATAAAAAAATTAGCTTTAGAAAAAGGATTTACTTTTTCATTATTTAGGTGAATGACTAAAAAGCTATCATAGCTGACTTTCTTGCATGTGCTGACTATGCATTTGTTCCAAAGACAGGGATGAATGGTAACACTCTAATAGATTTTAAGCCTGTATGGGAGCATCTTGATTGTTCTGTCTTCCCTTCATAACCCAACTGTTAATCTTTTTGTAAAAAAAAATTACATTGGTTGAAATTCATATTTCAGAATAAACCAAGTTATTCAGTTCAAGGAAATGTCTCCATTAAGTCCCCAAATCTCTGCTGTTTTTAATACCCTATTAGTTTTAACTTCCGTAAAATTTTAGATAGCTTAAAACTTGTGTACTCTGGGAAATTCACATCAGTTTTACTTAAGCTGCCTTAAAGTAAGATTCGTCTTAATTCCAGGCAATTTTTTACAGAATATTAGCTCTTAGATAACAGGATTTTGCCCCCAACTTCTTGTATCGTACAAAATTTCTAGTTGAGCTAAAATGTCCCCTAAGAAGAGATCTACACTGTATTTAAAGACTTTAAGTGATGGGAAAGCTATCAAATCAATTGAAAGCTGTCCCAAGAGGTAATTACCTTACTTTGCTGTTAAAAATGGCATTTTTAATAACTTATTTTCAACTTCTACTCTCCAACCATTGGATCTGTTTGTGCATTTGTCTTAGATTGAGTTGCATCTTTGTAACTGGTCCTGTTGGCTGTTGTGGGACTACTTGTGGCACAAAATATGTGATCTGAATACTGAGGTCACGATCTGCCTCACAGCATGCCAGTTCTTTGGCTGAAGGGGGAAGGTAATCTGTTTACTTCCTGAACTTCCAGTCTGCATGCCAGTGAAACTGGGGTAATTTACGAGGTAACGCGTCAACAATTTTTTAAAAATGATAATGAGCAGGTGAACATAAACTGATATATCTTGCTTTGGTGCATTCATTCTTTGTTAATCAGACAAACCTAGAATTGTTTCCAAAGGTAAGTCACCTCCCCTAAACCAGATGTGCCCTGGGTGCATGGGGAACATTTTGGCAATGTTTTCCTTAAAAGAGATCCCTAAGTGACTAGGAAGAAGGCAAAGATGAAACAAACATTGAAGATGACTGTTAAATTAGTTCCAAAATAGGTAAAAAGTTTTTGCTCTCTATTGCTAGTTTTCTGTAAGAAAGGCAAATCATGCTGAAGATGATTGAATAGTTTTGATTGAAAATGCATATCCATAAATATTAAGGAATTTTATCCTATAAATGAGAGAAGCACTGCTAGTACGGAACCTTTAAATTGATAGGTTAAGCCAGGTTTTCCAGCTGTGATTGCAAATAATATTTGACTAAGTCAGTAACTTGTCAAAGGACCACCAGAACAGTTCTTGATTTATTTTATAATCATATCTTGTATCCTGCAAAAAATATCCACTGCTAACCATACAATCTCAGATTTTTTTTTTTTCTCTCTATGCTTGTGCTCTGTTATGTGCTTTCTCCTTTGTGGACCTAGTCATTGTATCTTTTTCCTAATTTAGGGCTCAGATGTTTGATTTGATAACTTACCATGCATCAACTGAGCTACAGGAAAGTGACTCCCTGCACATTTTTTAGCCTGATACAAATGTGAGTTTGCCTTTGTTTTAGTTAACAGTTTAGCTAACAATTTCGTGTGTGCAGCTGGCTAAAATCATGCATGTGCTGAGGCTGCAGCTCAGCTGATACATAGTACCTCATTAAGCTACAAGTACACAGCTGTGTCTATATGATATTTTAGTCTGAGACTGTGATAGGTGTCTATACATTTGTATGCTCTGCATTGGGCCTCTTTTTGCATTGAGCTGATGACATCCTAAACATTGAAAGCAAATTAAAATTTTTATTTTATTCTTTGATTTCCCTCCTTTATTTCTTGTGCACCTGGTTTCCCCACTGGGAGCGATGAATCAGATGCTTTATGGCAAGAATGAATGTTAGAGTTAGCAGGACTGTTAGAGCTAATATAGTGAGCTAAGATAATGTTAAGCTATATTAGGTATGGGCTTCTTAACAGTCTGCTTTGGGTATCTATTTCACCTCTGACCGGCAGTGAGTGAATCTAGAAGGAAGCAGAAAGCTGAGACGCAAAGAGAATGACCGGTCAATTAAGCAAGTAGAATGGCAGACTGCTAATACAAGCTGAAAGGAGGGAGTGCAGGTTCCTTGCAACTCATTTGCAATTTTCAGAAACTTTGGAGCATTGATCTTTTGAACCTCAATCCTGTGGTATATTAACCATCTTAAAGGAAAGAAAAAAGTTAACTTACTGAAAATATTCCTAGTGAAGGAGACCAAAATAAAAGTGGACAGCAATATGAAGTCTCCATACTGTTTTTACAAGCTGTTCTCATTACAGTTGCAAGGCTATAATGCTGTCATGCTATTCCTTGAATAATGACCTTCTGCTGGTGTTCTTCATCTAATGAAACCTGTTTGTATGTTTTTTATAAAGCATGCATTCAATTTTTCTGTATTTATATTAAATCTCTAATGACTGTGGTTCTCATCAGTTTCTGTGAGTGGGAGGAAAGAATCTGACCAAATTTGTGTTATCAAAAGGAAAAAAAAGAAGATACGCTTTAAGAAGGCATGTTTATATTAGGACTGTAATTTTTTTTTACCACTTTCAACACTCTGCCTACAACTGGGAAAGAAAGGCTTTACCTAAAGGATGAAAGGATGAAAAGCATCTAGCCAGAATAGTGGTTGATGACAGAGCCCTATTCTGATCTGTTATTTAGCCTAAGTAGTTCCCCTCTCTGCAGTCACATGGTTTTCTAGCTTGTTTCAGGGTATAGGTTGTGACTACTTGGATGAATTAGTTAAATATGAAGAACTTATGTGCCTTCAATATAGGCAGATAATTATACATTTCTAGTTATTCTTTCTCATGCACAAATGCTACTACCATGAAGATGCTCACGAGTTGGATGAAGTGGGTTCATAGACGTAAACCAACTGAAGATGAAGCTAAGAAACAAGTGATGTTGGGCACTGTGTTTTGAGACATTTGCATCTGAACTCTTTTGTAAAGGACAATATCCATAGTTTATAAAACTGGTTGGTGACTTGCTGTCATACAGCAGCATCTTTCAACCATGTTCTTGATGGACCACAGCTTGTTCATTTTTTTTTTCCTATCACTCCTTAGCTGGTCTAGAGCAGAGTTGTGTATTTGGGTATGGTATACTCAGTACTTAAGATGTCACCTCCAGTTAAAAACTGTGCAACAGACCTCAGCAGCATAGAGCACTGAGCTCAGATTTCTGGTGCCTTCCCACAGAGTTTTGATTGAAGACTTATTTCTTATCTTTAGTGGGCTCCGTGGCATGAATTCAGGATATCTGAAAGACTGATGAAACCTGCAGGATGAAGAACACTGTCAGCATTTGTATAAAGGTAAAGACTGCCTTTACAGAGACAATTTCTGTAGTAGTGGGCTGAGGACTGTGGAATGAACTGAATGTGACCTCTGCCTTTCTCTGTGGATAGTCACATTTCTTTGAACTTGCTCTGTTTTCAAAAAACAGTTTTTACAACTTTCTTGCACTGTAAGGTCCCTTGTGCCAGAAGTTTATAATATATTTCTTCTCTAGCCTTCAGAAGAGAAGGGGAAAATGACCAAATTTGTCTCGAATGTGGAGTCATGCTATGTATTGCATTAACGCTTTCTGGAACTCAAGTAGATGTTGATGTTCAACACACCAGGAATTAGTGCAGCATTTTTTGTTGCTACTAATGGCTATTCATGTACTCTTTGCAGAAATTTTTCTATTTTATTTTTATCTTTAAAGAATGAATTAATAGTAGACCTTAATTTCTTGAACATCTTAATCCATTGCGTTACATTGCATCTCTTAATTTTGAAGGGGATTTTTTTTGTTTGGTTTGTTTTCAAACTTTTCTGAACCTGGGTAAAGTCACTTCATTCACTGGGAAGAATTTGAGAATTCTCTTAAGTTTCTAGGCTGGGATTTCAGACACAACACATGAATGTGAAACTTAAAGTAACTTCATTGACATAGTGCCAATATCTTGGGACTTCCTACCCTGCTGATGTAAACAGAGGTCTAGTAACCTAAGTGGAATTTCTCTCCTTGATGCTGACACATAGCCTAATATTTCCGTTCAACTCTTGAGTAAGTTCCATGGACATGGAAAAAATGTGTGGTGCAATTTAACTTGACAAAAAGAAAAGCCAACATGCTTAGTACCAAGTCAAATACTTTTAATGGTTTTCCTATCACTTCACTTTCACAGAAATAAGCAATCCAGCTATCCTTGAATACAGAAGTCCCTAGGCACTTGTAAGATTACTCTTTAGCCATTACTTTTCCTTTTAAATTAGTAGAAGTTCCAGACTCTTGTCAAGGGCATGTTGGCACTACTTCAAAAATCAGAAGTAATACATCTCTGTTAGCGCAAGCAGCAAAGTGAAAGTGACTTGATCCTAAAAACAGTAGTCAGACCAAAAGGATAAGTATTACTATAGACTGTTCATGTGGATTTTAATAACATGGAGATGAAGTGAACCTAATGAGTGTGCCGAAATGGGATTTGCGTGGTTCTTGCAGGCATGCTGTAAGGTCACCAGTTTCTTCTCCAGGTAATTTAGAAGGCTCCCTGCTGTATGACAGAGCACAGGTGCTAAGGCTGTCATCTAGAGCAATGGTTTATCTTGTATGGTACTGTAGACCTCCATGTAGCCAGCACTAAATCAAGAGCATGTATACAGAATAATGTTTTCCAGTGATGACCCAGGAAGACGCTTTAGCTGTTCTTACCCTTTTACTATTGGTTTTATCATCTCTCGTTGTTTTGAAACTCGTGGGGTTCACTTTCTGTCTTAATTTCTCAGCAATGAAGGTTGCTTCACTGCTAGTTTTATTGGTATGGATTTTCAGTTGATATGTCATGCCACCAAGGAGTCTAAATTAATACTGAGAAGATGAAATACTCCAGGGCAAATGAGATCACAGAGGAATTCAGATGGCTGCAGCAAATCTCTCATTGTGCCAGTCTCTGGTTGTCCACACCATCTTTCTAAGCCACACTGGCATGTGGCAAAAAAGTCTCAGTGGTAGTTTGGCACATAGTATCTATGGAGCTTTTCTTCAAAGAAATTTGCTCAAAGATCTCATCCTCCAGTTTTCATGACAGTGATTGACAATCAAATTCACTGCCTGTTGATTATCTGTGTACCCTTTGAATAGGCTAGAGAAATTTTTAATTGCTATTAAATGCTTGCCAAGCATGGACATAAGGGGGGAAAAGAATTGGTCAGTCAAGGTGCAGGTCTAGTGTAGATGCTGAATTATAATGAGAGAACACTTCAGAAAAGTGAATGAAATAGAATGAGAAGATTCAGTTGGAAAAGTGGATGAAATTCACAGGGGAAAAGATGACTTGATAGGAGAGAAAATACTTTATTCCCTGTGTCCCATGTCTTTTCAGTCTTGTGATCTCATATCCCTGCCTGTAATTGCACGGATTGCATATTGGGAAGGGAGACTATTAGGGAAAATAGTTGTTTGTTTTAGATTACTTTAACAGGACAATTATTTTGGGGCTTTTTAGTTAAAAATAAATTGATGTGGTTCTCTGCTTTTGCTCTTCACTTCTGCTCTTTTCTTCTTTTTCATCTCAGATTAAAGTAATCAGGGGCTGGGTTTTTTGATAATAAGTCTGCATAAGTGGAACCAGACTTGGGCACAAACCAGATTTAAATCGAGGTTTTCTGTAGCCCAGAAGAGACTACCAAGCAGTTTTGATTTTTTTTTCTTTTTTTAGAAACTACTGAGCTTTTTAGAGATAAAGGCAAACAGTCAAGCTTAGTATTTAAAGTTTTCATCTAGAGTGCAGTTTCTTCTCCAATGAATGTTTAAGTATTTCATCCACAGTTGAATGTAACCACAGTGGGAGATGACACAGGAGCACCAGAGTATTCCTATCTCTTCTCTGAGCATGTGGAAGAAGAAAAAAGCATATTCTGCCTCTGTGGAGGTGAAGAGGCTGTTAGATCAGTGATTCCCAGCTGATCAGTTGCTTCACCCAGTAGGTGAGGTTACAAGCATGCTTGCAGATAAGTTATGACCCAAAAATCAAATAAGTGGGTTCTGCTGAACTATGTTGGCCCAGTGTGTGGGGGGGTCAATCAAGTGTCCTTGCCCTGCCCTCACAGCTAGGAGTTTTTGGAACTGTGGTGCAAAGATTCAGGGAGTTGCTCAAGAGGGTTGAATGAGCTCCCTTGGTCCTGGATGTGCAGTGGAGCCAATGGTAGCCAAGATGAGGAAACTACTATGGCAAACTTAGAGCTGAGGGCAGTAGGAATGCAGGCAGCTGAGAAGTGCAGAGCATTACTGTTTTCTGAGTCTTGGTTACAAAAACGAAGAAGATCCTGGTCAGGTCAAGAAAAAGAACGTTCTAAAACAAGTGGCCCCTATGGGATAAGTGCTCATGCTAGCTTTTTATATTAGTATCATCTTGCTTTACAACCAAGATAACTTTGCTATAGCTTTTATACAATAAATTGACTGCTATAACGTGTGTCCAATCTATAACAGACCTGGATTTGTCTACTGTTTGAGGGAAGTTGATACCTTCCCTCTTTCACTGCCACCAGCTAGGAATATAGAATAGATAGAAGAAAGGAGTTATTTTATTTTTAGAGTATGATGTGTTGTTTCAGCCTCAGCTGCATTTTGTATGTTGGTGTTAGAAATTTTTTTTACACATTTTCTTTATAGTTTGTATCTTTAAACTTGAGTTTTAACTCAGATGGGATGGACAGATGCTTTAAAAAGGAATGTAAAAATGAATACTAAATGAGATTATAGGACAAAAGGCAAATGTGCACAGCAAGATATTTTTTAAAAAGGAAAATATATCTCCTGATTCATATGCTATCCTAAATTATAGTAGCTATATCATATCATGCTGCTCTGATGTGAACAGTTACTAATAGAGGTTGCTACTGAATGTTGGAAGGAATTAAGCTATATTTCTTGGTCAGAAAAAGAGACATCGGATGTAAGAGAGCCAACTGAAAGGTATTTGACTTTATTCCTCTTCCGCTTGGAGTGAAACCATATTCTCAGTTGTAAAAGAAACTCCATAAACATAATTCACTGAAATGAGAGGGTGAGAAAAGGCCTTTTGCCTTTTTTTTTTTCCCTTCCCCTCTAGGATGAATTGCCCCCAAATCTACAAAAATGTTCTTTTCTAGTTTGAGAGTAAGTGGGCTTCTATAATAAGCATTTCCGTAACATTCAGCTGCTTTAGCCCAGACAGCTCAATTAGGGCTGTGTAGTAAAATTCAACTTCTGTGCACTTTGTGAGCACTTAATGCGACTGAAAGCCTGTTAGCAAAAAATCTCATAGAAAATAGGTCCTGTCAAGTGTTTAAGGAAATTGAATTGGCATGTATTTAACTCGCAGATCTGAAAACCAAGAGATTTCTGGATGTTGAGTAATTATATTGTCATATTTGACTTTTCCTGTTTTGAGCCTCCTTTATTCATTATATTTAATACATTAAGAGCTATGCAAAAGGGGATGGAAGTTACTCATGCAAGCTGACAAAAGCAGAAAATATAAAATTAAGGCTGACGTTTTCCTCGTTTCATAGTTAAACCCAACCCCACTAGGTGAATGATGGCTGAAGTGTCAGCCATCTGATTTTGAACTTAGCATTTGCTTATTTTCAGAAGAACTTTTTCCTCTTCAAGAATTTAGTGTTTTGATAATAGAGAAAACAATATTCAGTTATTGTTATATTTATATAGCTTTTTATCTATAGCACAGTTTTAATTAATCATAACACACTCTTTGTTTTTTCTCTGAAGCATGGTTGCAGATGTGCTGGATTTATGTGCAGAGAGAGAGTCCTTGGTTGACTGTAGCCCACCACTTCATGAATTTTTGGTTATGGTTTGCTTTTACTCAGTTAAGTGTGTTACTTTGGACAAGTAACTCTCTGCGAGGACCTCCTCATCTTGCTTTAGTTATCCAAAAAAGTAGGTACCTCACTTAGTGATAGGTGACTGCAAAGGGCAGTTCAATTGTATCATAAAATTTGTCTTAGGATAGGATGAATTGCCCTCTGGAGACGGCTGTTTCTCCTTGACTCTAAGGAAAGCCTAGAAGACTGGCTAAGCTGATCTGCATTACTTCAGATAGTCAAAGTAAGATAAATGAAATTTGTTTACCTTTCTTTTCATGTAAAATTAGGGGTTTGGTATGGATAAATAAGACTAACGCTGAAGAGTTTTTCAGGCATACCTAAGAATTTAGCCCTTGATTAATAGAGTAAGTACTTCAAAATAGTGTCAGACTGAATCTTAAAATAAATAACTATATTGTGCTACCAATCCTAGTTGTGGAACACTACCTAATTCACTTATTTTCCTTGATGAAAATGGAGACCAGATTCTTAACAGGCATCCAGTTGCTATCAATTTAGATGGGATGCAGTGAATGAGATGACTTTTCATCCTGTGAATTATATCTAGTTCTGTTAAATACACATTTCTTTCTGAAGAAAGGGGTGTGCAGACATACTATTGTTACTAGTTTAGATGGGGCTTATTCTGAATGTTTTGAATGATCAAAATAGAAGCAATATTTTGGGGCATCTGTATTGCCCTATATAACTGATGATTCACTCTCAGGGGACTGCATTGTTAAAGAAATGAAATAAGATCTCCATTATCTGTCTCCTACGCAGATGGGGGAGATTTTACATCAGTGAGGATAAACAATGAGAAGGCTTATTTGTGCTATGGATCAAATAAGCATCTGCAGGCAGCCACTGTTACTTTTATAATTGCCATTGTAGCTTAAACACGTTAGGAACTGTATATAATATGAGATAGATGCTCAGCAAGTGCTGATGATCGTTCATGCTGATATAGCTTGAGGATGCCAGATCCATCTTGTCATAGTGAGAAATTGCTATTCGCTTTAGGGCAGAGAACAGATATTGAAAATCAAAGTTTGGGATTCTATTTTTAAAACAGTAACACTTCCAAATATACTTGCAAGCTTTCATTTTCTAATTCACAAACAATAGGAATACAGAGAATATTTTGGCAAATATTTTTTTCAAAGGAAGATCAAATGATTATGAATGCACTTTTAATTTTCCTCTTTTATTACTCAGCAGGGAAATCATCAACACTTCTGACTGAAAGTAAATATTGAAATGCTGCAATTTTCATTTGAAGAACCAGTCAAATATTTACTGTCGTTTCTAGTGCCCTGTTTTTCATTACTTGCCAGAATACCTCGTTTATTGAATGTTTCAATTATACATTGAGGAAGGTGATTTTGTGTTATGGTAAGCAGTTTAAACATTGTACTGTTGAAAATAATAGTTGAAGGCTAATAGAAATGGATTTTAAAATGGATCAAATAGGCCAACTCTCTGCCTGTGCTGCTCTGACTCACAAATGCTGCTCTTTCACTAATGAAGCCTAACTGACTTACAATAATGCTTCTATTTCCTTGGAAGGGTGTGGGCACACTACCACTTTTTCTTCCTGGTGAGATAAACATCAAGTGACATATAACCTGTAATGATTTTATTAGTTAGCTACATTTCATCTTGCTTGGCATATTCCTAAAGAACTTGGGCAAGTCATTACCATTTTTACATGCTAGTCCTATATGCAAAGGTTTTAAAGCAAGAATAAGGAGCTGTATTACTGCTGGACATTTGAAATCCAGATGTAAGTGTTGAAATGGATTTAGGAATGAGTGTATAATGAGTACTATAATGAAGAGTCCTAGAAGGGATATGTGAGCTCTGAATGAGGTCAGGGTGGACGCTAGGTTGGCTGTTTTCTGTAGTCCATAGCTCTGTTACATGCAAGTGATAGGGATTGCTGGGTAAGGTCCTTACATCTAGTCCTTTAATTCTCTCCAGTGTTTGACTGCAAAAGAGAAACCTGTGCACCTTTGCTATTTCTACCTAACATAGCAGTATTTAATAGTCAAACAGCTCGGACCTCCTAGCCATGTAACTTTTAGTGCTACGCTGACATACCTCAACTAAGAGCTTCGTTGTCTTAGGCTTCCTCTGTAGTGCCTGGAAGGAGATAGGCATTTTCCAAAAGCCATTTGTGCCATCAAGAGATCTAAACTGCTTTCTGAAAGCCTCTGTCTGTAACGATTACAGAGGGAGCTTAGGGTTATTACACTGCTACCTTTGGTGCCTCAATTAAGTGTGATGGATCTGGACCCCAGCTGTGTACAGTTCACACTGAATGATAGTCCCTTCTCTAAATGTAATCTGAAAATCAATGGAAATCCATAGTATTTACCAGAGCTTGATGGAGATGCTAGGAGATGTTGCAGGGCAGCTTTGAGATGTGTTTTAATCCTGCAGTATATCTAGTGAAGATTCTATACCTCACAGGCGTTTGCTGGAAGGAAACCATTATAGATCCTGTAGTTGCAACTGTGCAGTGGTGTACCACTGAGAGTAAAATGCTATTATATAGGTAGGTATGACATTTATTTTGTACAGGGGTAAATAACAAGATAAGATGGAAGGTCAAGCCTTGGATAACCCAATGGTAACTAAACCTTTTAGCAAGCTCAAGGGCATATTTGTTAAAGGTGCTGGTGGGACTATTAGTGGAGTGAGAAAAGAATGTTCTATGCAGTACAGATGTCCCTTACTAGTGCTTGCAGTCTATTTCTTAAGGTATTATAGGAAGTTAAACACTGAAGCTCAAACTGAAATAAAGCTTAAAATCCCAGCAACAAAAAGTGACTCCCTAATATCGTTCCCTGCTGACCCTGTAGACTTCTTGGTAGGAAGCTGATGGAGAACTAAGGCTACTTTAGAAAAAGCCCCAACTCCCCTCACTTGCTGTCCTCCACTGGAGAACTCTGCCAGCAGTGGCTAAAGGATAAGAGTGAGCAATAGGAGAGCAATGTACTTCTATGCCAGCGCTTTTGTGCAGCTGGGGGAGAGGCTTCTGCTCATAATTTAAGCCAGTGCTAAGAAGGCTTGTAGAGCACAAGCACTCCTCTCTCTTATAAAACCTAGTTAAATGTGTTTGCATATAACTGACTCCTCAGATGTTTTTTCAAAAGTCACAGTTCAAGTAAAGATACTCCTTCTTTGCAAACAAATAGCAGCCATTGAGACCGTTTCCTCTAAATACGTAGATGTGGATGAAGAGGATGTCACTTTACAAACAATAATACTAGATGCTTTACAGTATTATACAAAATCAAAGCTATAACTGAACTATATGGAAACTTGAATTCAACACAACTTGCCCTTGTCTGATTTCTGAAGAGCTTTATCTGCTACATCATAGCAGGAAATTGAACAGTGAGGTATCAGCCCCCTGAGGGTAACCTAAGGTTTGAGTTGCTGGAGTATAGGTTGATATGGCAGGCTGTTATTTTAAATAAATACTTCAGTCTATTGGAACACACATGTAGAAAGCACTGCAAACCTGAGCATTCAGCTAGAGCAGTCCAGCCCAGAAGTGAGGGGGTGTGACTGCACATAAAACTCAGTTTTGAAAGCAAATTGTTCTTTGAATTATGACTTTTTTGAAATATGCATCAAAAGAATGTACATCTTATAAACTTTGAGAATTTACAGTGTTTTAAACCTCTTGTAAGTATCCTTATGAAATGTTAATGAGCGATCTTAAGATACAAAAGCATCTTCTAGGATTACGATGTAAAAATGCCTAATATGCCAGACACCTACAAGATTTGTTCCACTTGTCTTTTAGAGGCTGATTGGAATGTATAAGTGGATGAGGATCAACTAATTTAGAATTGTGCAAATTGGAAGGAACCTCAAAGCAGGTCCCGCTAAACCGGGTTGTTCCAGTCAAGTTTGAATATATACATATATATGTGTGTACATATATATATATTTGAAGCAGACAAACATTTGGAAGTTAAAAAGAAAAATTTCCTCTAATGCTTAATGGGGCCTGAATTCAAAAGACACTGTTTTTCTTGCTGTATTTGACATTAGAACCTCTGATTTGCAGAAAGGCCTGATTCTCTGCCTGTGCTAAAGATACCATTATCAGTTGAAGAGGAAATCAAAACCTGCTGCTCAGCAAGTGAAATACTTTTCAGATTTTATTTGGATTGTCTTTCTGTTGAGGGGGGGGAAAAAAAAAAAAAGAATCCTGCTAGCACTCTACCTCAAGAATTTGATAATGATTTTTAATCTCATTGTGAATTGACTTCACTGTCTTCAGACAAACACTACAGATAAAATCTGCTTCCAAAGGCATACTGAGAAATATTTTACTCTGAAAGAAATCTAAAGGAAAGTCAGAGTAGTCTAATGATTACTGATGCAGTGTTGTTTCTGATCTTACGCTACCACTAACTTTCTTTGGCAAATTCTTAAAAAAAAAAAATCAGTGATCAAAACCAATTGCTATTCTTAAACTTTAGTTGTGGTCTCTGGGATTCAATATTGCCTTTTGTAAAAGGTAAATATTTGGAAATTCTCTTCCTATCTGTAATTAAGCTAGCTGGAGTTCTTTGGGTTTAAAAAAAAAAACAAAAAACCCCCACACACACTGGATAGGCCTGAGCCTATAGGCCTGTTAGAGCCCATGAGAAACCAGCAGAATGCCATAGGCTTTGTGCTGGTCTCTCTAACAGCAAAATACACCTTTTAATTGCCAATAGAAGAAAACAAAACTTGCAAGAGGGAGTTAAAATCATCAGCTGATTCACAGGTCAATTTAAGACCAATTTTAAGGATGAACAGAATTCACAAAGATCGAAGTCTCCAAAATGGTGAACAACTTATTCTGAGGACTTCGAAGTCACCTTTCCTTGGGAGAAAAGGACACAGTATTGCCTATTTATGACAATATGTAATTTATATTTTCTGTGTTATATGAAACAAACTTTATTTTTTAAATTACTGAAGAACACTGGATTTCATATTGAAAATTTTTTTCCTAAAGTGTTTATTTTCTGAATTGGCTGAGCCATTTCTCTTGATACCTGTCAAGCTGACTTGAATATTGAGAACAAAACCTCCAAGACCGCATAGAATACCAGGAATAGTGGCAGAACAAATGACGCAGAGTAACGCAGTCAAATTTAGAAGGAATTGTTTCACTTGAAACTAGGCCAGCAGATGGCAGACAGAGTTCAATATAGAGAAATGTAAGATAATTAAAGTTGAAGTAAGGAACCATCTAGGGAATACCTGCTAAGTGGAACAATCATCCAGCACAGTGATCAAGCAAAAGACTAGAGGATTATGGTAGGGGAGAAATTGTTGAAACCGTGATTCTGTTGAATTATTTCAGTAAAATAAGCAAACAGCACATTAAGTTGTATTAGAAAAGGGAGAAGACATAAGATAAAGGAAGGGTATAGCAGGTACCTACTAAGAGATGCCAAAGTTGCTGAGCGCTTTCATTATAAAACCTGTTTGTAACAGTGCACTACCTTGATTAAAGTGGTAGAGGAGGCTGTTGAACTCTTCTGTGGTTATTCTGTCAAATTTGTTGCTGAAACTTGGGATATGTTATTTCAATGATTTAGGTTGTAATAAGATATATTGTGGTAGGACCTGTTGGTCCTACCTGAACTCTTGTGCCTTAACTCAGTTTGTGGGGATGGGGTGAGGAGGGAGGATTTGTAAGCAAATGAAAAGTGACTTTTGTGCAGTTCTAGGGTGGCTCAGAGCATGGTGTATGAAATCCCGTTTGTGATTTCTTTTACATGTAACTTTCTGATTGCCATAAGAACAGCTGCTTTGAAATTGTTGCTGAGACAATCAGCTTGCAGGAGCAATAACAAAACCCTCTAGAATGTCAAGGTCTGGAAGAATTTACGATCCAATAAGTTGAGACCCTCTCAGCAAAAGATTCCGTAATTTCCTGAAACCTCCAAATTTGAATTTACCTCCTTAACTCAAAGGGCCGTCTTTATTCCCAAGACATTACCTCAGATGCATTTATGAAAGCTTTAGAGCTTACCAGAGAGTAGGAAGGGCTGCTAGCAGGATACTTTTAAGAACTTGTTCTATCCTTGATCTGAAATAGCTTTTTTGGCATTAAAAGCCTCTCTAGCAAGAGCTGGTTGGGACCTGGTTATTGTGTTGTGCTATATTAAGCAACTCTGACCTGTTAAGAGTCAGCGATTGAATGAAGTGTAATTCTAACTGATTCTCAATTGGCTCTGATTACAGAGCAGCACATTGTATCAGAAGTAAACTGAATTGCACAAATATACCAAGAGGAAGGACAGAGGATTTAAAAGTTCCTCCAGAGAAGAAATGTTCCAGAAACTGTAAGGGCAATCAAAAGTTTTAACTGGCACTTCATTTTTTAATATATAAGTGAGGGGAACAAAGAAGGAAGATGGTCGAAAAATACTCTATTTAAGACAACAGCTAGCTTGATGCTGTTGCTGTTTAGCTAGTTTTGAGCTAGCTCATGCAGAGGAAGCCAAGTATAAAACTGCCTTCCATTGAAAAATTAGCAAGATCTTATGTGTCTGAGAAAGAGGAAAATGCTGTTGAGTGTTTTGCATTATGTAAAGCAAAAAACCCAATCTTACTTTTTTAATACTACATTTGTGCTGAGGGACAGGTGCATTCTTCAGTGTGTCCTAGAGTTCTGCTCCAAAAATGTCCAGTGAAGGACTTGGAATGCTCTTTGCCTTGTGTCCTCTGTCCCATGTGCCTGGGCTTCTCTCCTACAAAGAAAGGTGCAAGTCTAACTCCAGTATGGGAGTGGGTGCAGTCAGGTTATCTATCTAGACTGGAGAACTTCTTAGTGCTTCTGCAGTTACTGGTTTAGATGCGGTCGCTAGGATCCTTGCTAAGAGGCAATATCTTGACTGGGACTTGATGTTACACTTGCAGTGTATTGCAGTGTATTTATCCAATGGGCACGTCTACACTGACGGCTAGTAGCTTGGATTCTTGCTGAAATGTTGTGATGTTTATGTAGCCCTCTGTCCAGATTAATTTAGTCCTGTGGGCCACCCACTTTAGCAGGGAATTAGCCACTGTAGGTTTAAAGTTTGAAACCAATGATGTGAATGCTGGCAGACCACTAACCTGGATCATGGCACAGTGGTGTCTCAGCTGTCCGCCAAAATTCACTGGTTTTTGCAAAAACGGTCTTGCACACTTTACGTTAACACAGCTTTGCATTTTGACTTGAGGTTTGCATGCATCACTAATTTACTGAGGTATTTACGATAGCCCTAGGCTTCTGTTAATAAATGCAGTTTGCTGCAGGTATTGCTGGTTTTATAAAGAATGCATAGTACTAGCTATAAAACTGTAGTCTGTGGCCTTTATACTTTTGAAAATACTTAATCTTTGTGTTATGCTAGTTTTGCTAGATCCTCTGTTCCTAGGGGTTTTGTTGGGGGGGAGGAGTTGTGGGGGTTGTGTTTTTTTTTATGTCGGGTTTTTGGTGGGGGGAGGTTGGTGTTTTTTGGGGGGTGTTTTTTGGAGATTTTGCATTGGTGACACACAGCACTCAGATGTAGAGGTGTAACCAGCTCTTTCTAGGTTTAAATTACATAAATATGAAAATACCAACTTGCTACAGCTCTGAAGGGCAGTGCAGGGCATATGCTGCAGTTGGAGACTCACTTACAGGTTCCATTTCATAAATACTAAGATAGCTGTGCTTTTGATGCTGGAGATGAGCAAATACTCTACCTGAGGGTAAGGATTACTGGGTTAGCAAATTGTGCTGGTGAAATTTTGAGGTCCTGCACAGAGCACTGTTATAAGTAGGGCTTCTTCCGTATTCATTTGACAGCTTTAGAAAGAGCAAAAGCACTTGAGCCATGAGCGCATCAGTCTCAGAAGTGCTTTACAAGAAAGTCCAGTTTCCCAGGGGTCTTTTGAGTACCATGAGGACTATGTTCATCCATTCTCGTTGAATAATTAATGTCTTTTCTTCTCATCCCTCATGCACTTACAAACTTCAGAGGGGGTAGAGCACTGAAAAAAAGCCTTGCTTATTAATAAGATGCTATCATATATATTTCTGTGTGAAATTCTATTTCACAGGAGGATTTTCAGTGAATTTCTACTGAAACAGGTCTCCTTCCTTGATCCTATTTTCAGACCTCATAGTATGGCTTGTGATTAGGACAGCATGGTTTTGCTTTCCTCCTGGAGATGGAGGAAACATTTAATACAAATAATACAGATTTCTGTTATGGGCCAGTTCTGACTTAAGGAGGGTGACTTTAATGATTTTCTGCAGATGTCCTGTTGGCTTTTAAGGCTCACTCAGCTAATGCAAAGCTGCTGGCCGTCTGGAGAGCTTCTTTGCAGTTGCTGTCCTCTGTCCTTATCTCCTGAGCATTAAAGAGCCCCTATTTGCATAGAAGGCAGTGACTGTGTATTGCATCCTTCAGAATAAGGAGATGAAAAGTATTATTGTTATGTAGGTGTTAACAGTGCCTACAGTAAAAAAATGCTAGCCTTCAATACATATAGACTAGCCAGATTGCCTAGCATTTTTCCTTGTATTTAGTATGTGTGGTTTTTTTCCCCCCCCTCCTTTAAAGGCGTCATCTGAAATAGATGCCAGTCGGCAGGAGTTTCAGATGGTTATGTAAGAACAACACAGATGATTAAGTAATGCGATGATTACCACACTCTGCTATGGTAAGGGAGGGTAACAATATCCTCCCCCCCTCCCCCAAAGTGGACACACATTTCAGACTTGATATTTCTAGTTTTGAAGTCCTTTGCATTTTAACTTGTCTTTAAAATCTGTCTTGTGCTTATTATTTATAAGTTAGTCTCCCACTGTCTTTTAACATTTTTGTGAAGTTAAATTCTGAAAGATTCTCCTACCCTTATCCAATTAATCTGTTTAAGGTTTTAATGTTTTTCATTTTTAATGTATTCAGGCTGTTCTTAGGCCTGTATTTTATTTCTAAAATCATATGATAACTTCTTGAAACTAGTCCTTGGATTTCCCTTCTTTTGCCTATTTTATAAAGACAAAAAGCATTTTGACTCAGTCCCCCACTTCAAGGATACAGGTGCTTCCACCTTTAGTGTTCAAAACAGATATGATTGCCACAGGATTGTTTCAGTGTTCACGTTTTTGTATCTCAGATTCAAGTCCAGTAATTCCTTCATGAGTGCTGCCAATTTTATTTCTTAATTAAAGAAGATGTGCTAATTAGCATCACTCATGTGTGATTGCTCTGCATCTTCTGCTTTAGTTTTAGACTCATTCTAAAGATATCAGTCTCACAGCTGAATTGGACCAGCTTGCCCATCCCAAGTGAACTAGCCCATGAATATTTTAAGAAAGCTATTTCCATCAATTGTATTTCTTTTCTTGTGCCTGTTCCTAAACACACTTTGAGACATTCAGTTTGGACTCAGTGCATAATATAGCCTGCTAGTGTATAAAACAAATATGTAAATACAGAAAGAACAACTACAGCAAGGCAGAATTACTATCTAATGATACTATTTTCTTGATTATTGCAGATTTTGGCTGCGGCTCTGCATAGCTCATTCTGCCTAACCAACTAACTTTATAGACACTTGACTAGCTCTCCCAAATTAGGAGTCTGATACTTCTTCAGTGGATGGAGAGAGAAAGAGAGGGGCACAGCCAAAGGATGCCTTAGTACCTCAACCTGTGTCTACTGCTGGTATGTGCAGCTTAGGGTGTTGGGCTTAGGCTGCTCAGTCATCTGGCTCTGTTTCCAAACAGGAAAGCAGGGAATCCTAGGTGTCACCATAGTACCTGTAATGCATAACTACATAGCAGTGCCAGAAAACTAATATCTACCAGAGGAAATGAGGCTAGTAAAATTAATTCAAGCCCTTCCAAGTTTCATCTCTCAAGGGAAGCACATATTAAGCAAGTCTAAACTCCAGTGAACATGTGAAAACAATGTCTGAAAGAATCCTCTAAGGGGAAAAAACGGTGTAGCTCCATGCTGCTGTCTTATGGGCTTGAAATCAGACAAAGAAAGAAGGATTTTCTTAAACTACTGAGGTCTGTGGGTGGGAGGAAAGCAGGGTGAACTTGCATTTTAATTTGTGTTTTTAGGGGGAATGACTCACTCCATAAGGCTGTTATGACTCCTCAGGACAGGTTGGACTGTAAGATGAGGCTAGTAGTATGTGCAGTCATTTTCTGTGACTGATGCTCTTTTAGCTCCAAATCCTGCAAAGTGTGAGACCTCTTCTGAGAAGTATGGAACACCTTCAGCTGCCGTTGAATGCAACGGGACTAACCTAGTCTCAAGTCCTAATTTCACTTTTGATGAATCTCTGTAGGTTAAAAGTTCCAGAGAAGCTGGATGTTCCAAACTCTACGTTGCTTTTCCTGCATAAACTTATGGTGCAAAAGGGGTATGGAAGAACAGTGAAATCCATTGGCCAGGTTAGTGTTCTATTACACAGCTATACGGAGAGTTACTAAATAAATGCATGGTATGTGTTGTATGTTCATGTCTTCTGTTATTTCAGCCTGGCAGCTCTAACTAAATTAGATGTCAAGCACCTGCTGTTTTCTCCTCATCTCTATTAAAACATTACTCAACATTCTGAGACATCTCTCTAACAGTATTCAGATCTGAATATATCATAATTAGCTTGTCATAGATAGTGACAGCCTTAAGGAAGGGGGAAGTAAGTCAAACAGCACAAATCACAAGTTGGCAAGGAAAACAAGAAAAAGCTCAACAAAAGCTCCCTAAAGTTCCCAAGTGCTGTGGCTTGGCTGCTACCTGGCAGGGGAAGCTCAGCAGGATCTCACATTCCAGCCTCATTTAATCACCGCTGCTGCTGTCACTCTGTAGAGCAGAAACTGCCTTAGAACCAATTGCAAAACACCACAAATAGATTGCGAAAACCCAGCGAACACCCAGAGGTTTGTGCAAATACCACCAGAGAATATTCTGAAAAGGAAATGAATTATACATGTTTTAATTTGAAGTCTTCCCCTCTTGTGGCCAACTTTGCATTACCACTGTAGTCATATGGCTAACTTAGTGTCTTCCCATGTCTTTGTAACAGCACCTGTTTCTGTATCAGTCATTAGGAAATGTAAAATTCAGCAGACAGAAGTGGTAAGACATTTAACTTTGTAGCATATGTTTTGCATCTGTGATGGCGATTACAATGAGCTGCTCACCAGAATCCTTGAATAAGCATTTCTGTGTTGGAGAGTGTTTTTATAATTGATGTTGCAATAGTAGGCTTAGAATGAAGAGCCTTAGCAATACATTACAACCCCCCAGCCCAGCAGTCAGTCTGAAAACAGTCACATCATGCCGAACAGTGCTGCATAGTCCAGAATCTAGTAACTTCCACACTCTGCTAGTTTTCTGAGTAAAGCGTAAAAATGAGAGCTTGATGTCCTTTGCTTCAAAATCTGATGCTCACAGTAGAGGCATTATTTATTAGATGTTATTGAAACTACTCCTGTTGAACTGAGCATAATAAGCAGGTTTACTGAAAAGTCTTATCAGCATGAGTAAGCACTGGAGTTGCTACCCTCCCCAGTCTTATGGTATTTTTTGATTACTATTTTATTCTGGAAGCTTCAGGAGAATTTCCCATGTCATCTTATCCCATGTAGATATAGGATAGTGCATCTTCCATGTTTTCAGGCAAGATGGTTGCCTGAGAGAGCAGAGTTGTTGAGATTTACTCTTGGAAAAAATACTGGAATATAAATAGAATGATTTTGTCACTGTGGACTTTAGAAGTGAAACTTTTAAAACCAGGCACTGTATTGCTTTTCTGTTGACTGTCTTCCTAAAAGAGGATAAAAGAATGTGTAATTAGAAAGCAGAGAGGCAAAGTAACTTCTTCAGTGACTGAAAAGTGACAAAACTGAAGCTGCATTGCCTGACACCTAGTCCCGTACCCTATTAGGAACTGCTTTCTTCCCAAATTATTTCACAAATGGGAATTAAACACTTCAGAGGGCAGGAATGAAGAGAGGAAGTGGAGGGAAACTCAAATTGTCAGATGTTTAAAAGATTTCTGCCTGACTGATCACTGTGTTATACTGCAGTGGTGGAATTCCCTTGATTCAGTCGAGTTTCTTCATTGCAGATCTGGCGTAAACAGTGGCTTTCTGTCTTACAGATAAGATGTCACTGTGCTGTGCACTTCTTATGTCATGGGTTCTTTGCTGGAACTCAGAGAAAATGAGCCATCAGTCAAAGATCCATGCATGTGAAGAGGTTTTTTACTAGAAATGGCGATGTACAAGCCTGGGGAATTTTCTTCAAAGGAATAGTCATGGTAACTTGTGAAAATTAATCTTGCTGAGAAAACTGATAGATTCCTGTAAAATATTGAAGTAATGCAAAAGATATTGATATCTTCTGTATGATCAAGAGATAACCATCTACTTCCATGTCGAAGTGTCACTTAAGGTGATTAACGTGTTGGCAACATGTGTGAAGCTCCTAGGAAACAAAACATCTTTATCTTGAATAAATTATGATGAACTCTATCTGTAATATTCTATATTCTAATACTATTCAGCATTAGACTGGTTGAGTTCTAATGAAATTGGATAAAGAGTCATAGGATCAGAATTTATTACCCAGAATTATACGATGGAAAGTTTCCACACCTGGAAAACAGTGGTTGTCCTTCATGCTTCACACCAATCTGGTTTAAAGTAATTCTTGTCTTTCGTAAGGGACGAATAGAATGCTGTGCTGTTTGTGGGCTGAAGAAACCCAAGAAATTCTGAATTATGAAAGGGAAACTGCAGCTGCGGGAGCATAGCCTAAGCCCAAATTGAATACAGAGTTTTCTGATTTGATGCTATGGGGCATACAGACCAATATAAAATACAGTTAAAACTCACTCTGTGCTTTGCTCTATGCAGTTAAAACTCGCTCTATTCCTTCCACTCTCAAGGAGCAACATTTTGCTAAGGATCTCATTCTAGTCTAGACAGTGACAGACCAATACAGTCAGGACATTAATACTGTTTTTGTAACACCATGAATTGTATTGTCCTTTATAGATAAAGGAGGAATAAAAGGTAATGTCCCTCGAGGGGACCTCAAGGGCTTGATAACTGAGAAATGTGAAGTTGAAGAGTAAGTTTCCAAAAAGGGGTTAAGATGCTAAGGAATGATCTGTCTGTATGATACATAGTTTGTTAAAAGCTAGTTGCTAAGAGAGGACTCCATTTTTATATAACTTTCCACTTGTCAACGTGAAGCTTCCACATGTGAGCTCTTAGCATCAGGCTTAAGCAGGAACATGTAATTATGCATATATTTATTCTGGAGTATTGACACCAGCGTCTGTGGTCAAGTTGTCATTACAGCAAATGATTTTATTAGTTTTGTGTTGTGCTAGGCCTATATATACTGCTGCTATGTAAATATTTCCGTGTTTGAAATAAGGCAGCAGCTGAGCTTTGGCCAGGGAAATAAATCTTCCTTTTAATCCCTCTGATTATGTGCACTAACAAGCAGATCCTAAATATGTTTCTTGTACAAGGTGACCCTGGATTTGGAAATCCTGTGAAATCTGATGGATAACACAGAAGAATACCTGCTTATACCTCTTATTTGCCAGGGACTATCCCTGGCAAGGGATTCAACAACAGGCAGAGTAAATTAATTCAGAATCAACTGGAACATCTTAGAAGACAAAGGATCAGATGGTGGATTTGGTGCAAGCATATAGACCATGAGACCACTTACTAGATGGTAAGTAGACTGCTTAGCCTAATATTCCTGTATGCACTTTGAAAAACTGATATTTATTTGTACTGTGAAGATCACAGTAAAAAAAAAAAAAAAAAAAAACTAAACAAAAAACCTCTACCTCAAACCTCTTGTAAGATGGGAAGAAATAAATGGATATAAGGGAACACAAGGCAAAAAAGGCAATGACTGTGGGTCAATATTTGTTTGAGTCCACTAGCTACAAAAATAGCATCTGATGGATTTGGCATTTTTAGGATGGCCCGCTTAACTGATTTTAATCTAGTATAAAAGATCAGCTCTTTTGATTGTAATTATTTCAGATATTAAATTCTGCAAATAATTGCTATCACACAATGCATCACTTCAGTTTCAGGTTTTAAGTCAGACTAACCAGATTTCGATTTGCTCTATAGATGATTGCTGAAATCAACAAGAATGTTTCTGCTGACCTTGCTGGATTTCAGATCAATCCTGAATGGATAATGCCATGTTGTGAAAAAATAGTATGTAAGGATCGTGTGAGCAGGTGAAAACCCTTCAGCTGCTAATATAAGAAGTCTGGACAGTAGAAATAGAGGTTAGTCAGAAAAATAAATTTTGGATACAGTACAAAGCAGAACTCAGAGCTATTACAGAATGTCTCTTTCAACGTAAATTGTTATCTGCTGTCACATATAGGATTTTCAGGAATGTGCTTTAGGAACTGTTGATTTAGCATTTATAGGTATTCATACAGATACAGATGTGGGCGTGGGGGTATGTACAGTCAGCAAAACATCACTGGAGGAAGACGAATGAAATTGTGCAGCTATCTCTGTGGTACCTTCCCCACTGAAGGCTAGTTGGATGAAGGTGTGGAAGTTGCAACTCTTGTTGCTAGCCATTGCCAGATAAACTGTTCAGCTGGAAGTGGTTTTTTTGCCCTGAGGTGAGCACTCCGAATAACTTTTCACTGCTTGGAGTCTCCTTTACTACCCGAGACTGCAGGCTGACTACTCTGTAGGAAGTTGGGGGCGGGGCGGGAAGGAAAGGAGTGACAACTTTTATCCTCCTCCTTGTCTACATTTTGCCCTCAAACTTCTGTAATTTATGGCCTTTCTCCTAAAATAGATATTATTACACTTTTGAAACTTTGGAAGTGAGGTGGATATGGAAAAAAACCCTTCCTGTATTTAAGCATTGGATTATTTTTCAAATATCTTATTTTTGAAATGCAAAATGTCTAGTATACACATAATTCTGCCTTAAAGTTTTTCTCAGTTTTTGCTGCAGTGCATTCTAAAGCTGTGTATATAAGTTTTCTTTGCTATGAGATTTTTCCTCTTTGAGCTACATTTGAATACCTTTCTTACAGAAGTAATTGACACCTCAGAACAGAGTCCTAAAGAAACAGTTGTACGTGATCTTGTGCATTTAAGGCTCCTGTTGAAGTTGATGGGATGTCTGCGTATTGAGAACTAAGAACAGACCTTAAATATTTGTAGGAAACAGCTAACATACAGATTTTTGCTGCTTTGCAACACATATGTAGTTTTAGAACAACCTTTTTTCCTATAGTTGCTTACTTGAAACCTTCCCTCAAAAGTGAAAACATGGATTCACCTTGTAGCAGAATGAATGCATGGTACAACTGTCAAAAAGTTAATGTATATGAAATTACAGGGTAGTGCGTAAATGACTTATATAGCAGGCACTAATTGCATATCCTTAGAACAAATAGGAAGACTAGCTGCCCTTGTAGATGTTGTTTTATCTGGGAATATAAACAGTAGAGGACTCTACTGCTTTGGTATCTGCAAACTGATCCAGGCTTCATGTTGTCACCAAAATTTTCTACTAGGGCATGTAGAAAACCCCACCTGTGCCACACAGTCTCTGCTTCCTTTGCCAAACAATTTGTCATTGGTTTAATAATGGATAGTTCAAGATAAAGACTATTTTGTTCCTTTGTCCTTTGCTTAGAGAATGCTGTGATTTTTGCATTCAGCTGTGTGTACTTCAATATTAGAAAGCTTATGGTTAATTTCTTTCATTACATTGTAGTAACATGAAGTATTAAAAGAAGTCCCTGTGAGTGATTACTTGCTTCCCATGGAATAACCATTCCTATATATCCACTTAGTGTGCAGCTGCCAAGAAATGGTTTTTGAAAAGTCTTGCCTTCACCTGCTCAAGCACGATTTCAGATCAGCTAGAAGGAGCTAATTACGTTTATGCTGGTTTGGTGGCTGGGATTCTGCTTGCATGCATTCCCATGCTGCAGAGGAAGGAGTCGGCCCTCCCGGGGTGGTGAACAGTCTCCCTCCTAATGCTTGGTGACTGTCTAGGTAGGTGGGAGCTCCCCCCCCCCCCCCTTCAGAGGGGTGCAAGGCAGGGGCGGGCAGGCAGGCAGATTAGCTCTCTGCAGTAGGCTCTGTGGGCCTCTTTCCCTGGTCATCAAGTCAGGTCTTGGTTGGCACCCTTCAGACCTGTGAAGAGTGGGGAAAGGAAAAGGGATGGTGCATAGACAGGTCGTGCCCTGAGGTGGAACTGGGACACGGCTTAAGTGCATGCTCCTTGTAGATACAGTCTCTAACTGCACCTCAACTTAATAATGAACTTTTCAAGGTATGTTTGCAAGACTTGGTCTTCTGTTTAGTCATAGTAACCACGCTTGGACTGAAAAATGATCTTCTCTGTGCTTTGGGGAAATAGTCACTTTGCAGAGACTTGTTTAGAAGACTTGAAAGAACTGCAGGACTGGGAGAACACTGAAACAAAGGAGATAGGACTTTGCCATTTTTAAATTATAGAATGTCAATCTTTTGTGATATCCAGTCTCACAGGAAAGTTGAGCATCTAGTGCAGCTCCCACTGCTTCTAGAATCTGTTTTTCATTGACTTACAGGAGAAGGGGGTTAAGCCATAGTGCATTTAACAGACTAGAATGTTATTTTGTGAGAACTCTCCCTGACTCCCTCCTAGTGGTCATTTTACATGGTGATACATGACATTGATAAATCCCTATCAATACTTTATCTTACTGAGATACATATCTAGCAGTTCCCAAAGTTCATTTTCATTTGGATCTGAGTTCTACAAATTATTCGTAAACTTCACAGTTTTAATTCTGATGTGTTGACTCACTTAAGTTTACATGGGCATACATTTTTTTTAATTTTTCCAGAATGACTTCCCTTCACACCTTAGTTCCTAATGTCTGCAGTGAATGGCAAGTATATACTTGGAACAGAATTAAAGGTTATCCTTTAACATAAAATATCTATTAGTCAAAGGCAATTATGTTTAATGCTTTTTTGGAACTAAATTACAGTGGGCCCTTGACACTTGTAAGTTGTTAACATGTTTCAGAAGACTGGTGGCATAAATTTGCGAAGTGCTTTCTTTCAAAAATTTTTTTTCTTACTATAGGTAATTCAGTTTTTGAAAAATCTTTGAGTGTCTGCTATTATGTGTTTTGGTCTTCCAGTAAGTGGAAAGCCTTTTAGCTGCTGTAGCAGGAAACATGAATGAGTAAAAGGACAGTGACTTCTTATCTTTTACTATATTACATGCAATTATTGAGAATCTATCTTCACTAATATTCTAAAACTCTGTAATAAAATGAGTATAATATTGTCGCTTGCAATATCTGAATATAGTATTCACCAGGAACCAATTTTTCCCTGTGGTCTGTTGTTTGTAGAAAGAATGGAGGAAGAGAGAGAAGGAAAGACAGGAACTTCAGTAAATGTGAATCAAGGAAGCAAGATTCAGGGCTCAGAACTGATCAGATGCAAGGTTCTGGTTCTTATTCTAGGTCGACCTAGAAACAATCCCAGGAGG